>NW_006262688.1:31208226-31364036 GCF_000493195.1 Citrus x clementina
TCCCCCCCAAAAATTTTTTTTAAAGGGGCAAATGGATTTTTTTCCTTGCCCCAATGGAAGATTTAACTTGAACCTTGGCCCCAATTTTTTATTTTTTTAAGAGGTAAAGGGGGTTCCCCCCCCCCCCCCCCCCCCCCCCCCCCCAACAAAATAATAATAATAATAATAATAATAATAATAATAATAATAATAATGATGATGATGATGATGATGATGATGATGATGATGATGATGATGATGATGATGATGATGATGAAGTAAGTCTAACTGGATGTTCTTAATTCACTATTAAAATTAATGAAATTTCCTTTAAGAAAGAAAATAATAGTTTGATTGGTGGGTGAACCAGAAAGGTGGAGTTAATAAATTAATGATAGAAATTTTTTATGAATGTCCTATCATTTAGGATAGTTTTTTAGATGAAAAATTTAGAATGTGTAGCACTACTCTTTTCTTAATTTTTATATATTGTGAGGTAAACAGAAGTTTCACTAGACATGTTGTCAGGCCAAGGATAGATAAATGTGTTTGGATGATTAAATAAGGTGATTATAATTAGGTTTTCCTCAAAACTTGACTCTAGTTACCTCACCATTCCATTCAGTCCAAAGAGTCTTAGTGAGCAGGGATGACCGAGTAGCTAACTTTATGAGAAGAGACTCAGTCAAAACCACATTCTCATCTCATTCGAAATCCTAGGGATTGGTTTTTTTATCTATAAAACCCACAATTGCATGATTTTAGGGAGGGAGAAATGGATCCAGCTGTGGTATGGTACCACTGTGGTACCATAGATGGACCCATGGGGATAAATTATAAACAACAATATATAAAGAGATGAAAGTGATGACAACTTGACTGAGATTATTATATCATAAAGAATTCATCAAATCTATTTTTTCATGAGATCGTTCGCTCCATACGATATGCCTGCATTTGTCAATTATGATTCTTCACTTCTTAGCAAGTGCCCTATTTTAAATATTCTAATTAATTTGAACTTAAGGGTTAGTTAGTGGAAAGGCGTGTTTTTTCTAATTAAAATTTGGCTCTTGAGTGATTGTGTCAGTTAATAAATAAAAAAAAAAACAACAACAACAGCAATAACAATAACAATAATTTCATAACTTAAATAAGAAAAAAAAGGCCAGGGAGAGGCCATAAGAACAAAAGAATATAAAAGTGAATCTTCTTTTATCATATTCTTTTTACATATGTTTCATTCATTTATTCGAATTCAATTCATAAATATGATTTTTTTTCTTGAAAACAATAGCAGGCATTTTCATTAGACTAATTAATATTGATCATAACAAAAATGTTAGGAAATTGAGTTTTCTCTCAAGATCATTTCAATCAATTTGTCAAGTAACAAATCAACAGAAAAATTAAATTTAAGAATAATATCAATCCCACACACAAAAGATTTACGTGAAAAACTCTAAATCCGAAGAAAAAGACAACTAGAGAAAAATATTCATTATGTGAAAAAATCATTACAACCATACTCTCAGAAATAATTTCTCCCACCCATGCCCCAAATACACCCAAAACTCTTAATTTAAGAGTAATTATATTCAACTCTTAAATTCTCTCTAAATGCAAGAGGAAATGAATTTTTTGAGATGATAAAACTTATAAAATGCTCTTCTATTTATACTTAAACGGATAGCACTGTTCAATCTGCGTTACTATTCATACCGCGTTACTGTTCAAACCGCGTGGTCAAACCGTGTTACTGTTCACCGCATAGTTAAACCATATTTTTAACCAAAAAAATAATAATTTTTTCAATTTAAGTAAATATGGCGTCACTCGTGGGAAAGCCATTCATAGATAAATGTAAAATTAGTTAAAATGAAACACATATTATTATCCTCTCTGGCATGGATAATTCTTTTACAACAAGCATCCTTCATAATGAAATCGACATTTCCTAATATTGAAGATGGTGAGAACGTAAAAAATGAAAAAAAAAAGACGATACGTTATAAATAATTAATATATAGACTTGTTAGTCATGAATTATATATATATATATAGACAGAGAGAGAGAAAGTGTGGATATTTATACGATTTTTGGGTGGATGTCTATTTTCACAATGATATAACTGATTTTTACAATATTTTAAGAACCGTTTACATCTATGTGGATTCCGCGTCGGCACAAAAATTCGTAAGGACGTCCACAAAAAGGCTGATATATAAAAAAACTTGACAATGACGCTCTATGTTATTTTTTTATTAAATTATATTATATAATATCAACATTCGATTAGGTTCCTGAGAAAAATCACACTAAAAGAATAACACGATTTCGTTTAGCGAACGTTTTGCCAGACGGAAAATCATGGAATCAAACGATAATTAAGACTGTTCATACGGAAAAAAAGGTACCGCAAACGGTGTGAGTAACAGCACTTACTTTTGTCGCCACTTAATTAGAAAAGTAAATGATAAGCTAGTTGAATCGTGCATTGCTCTGACATTCTATTTTATTTTTAGAATTTTCAAATCTAAAGTTGTCCAAATGGCCCTTGTAATTAACTATTTGATGGGAGTTTCCTCATAATATCCATTATAAATTAAAATCTGCGTGTAATACAAAGTTGAATAGCAGACACGAACACGAATGGAAATGATGAAAATATCAACACTCTCTGCTTTTTCTTTTCGGCTCTCGACGATTCTTCTAGCTCTTTGCTTTTTCAATTTTCCCATCACACGGGCAGCTTCAGGTTCAGCCTATGAATCTTTTCTACAATGCTTAACGCAGCAAACGAACTCTTCAGAACAACAAATCTCAAACATTGTCGTCACTCAGACCAATTCATCGTACGCATCAGTCTTACGAGCGTACATCCGAAACGCCCGTTTCAACCTTTCATCAACGCTGAAACCCACAGTCATCATAACCCCTCTGCAAGAATCTCACGTTTCAGCGGCCGTGATTTGCTCCAAACAAGTTGGCTTCCAACTCAAAATCCGCAGCGGCGGCCATGACTACGAGGGCTTGTCCTACATCTCCGACAGGCCCTTCTTTATCCTCGACATGTTCAATTTACGGTCGATTGATGTTGATGTCAAAGACGAGTCCGCTTGGGTCGAAGCTGGCGCCACATTGGGTGAACTTTACTACAGGATTTGGCAAAAAAGCGAACTGCACGGCTATCCTGCTGGCGTCTGCCCCACCGTCGGCGTTGGCGGCCACTTGAGCGGAGGCGGTTACGGCAACATGTTGAGAAAATTCGGATTGTCTACCGACAATGTTGTTGACGCCAAGATTGTTGATGCTCGGGGGAGGATTCTCGATAGGAAAGCGATGGGGGAGGATCTTTTCTGGGCGATCAGAGGCGGCGGCGGAGCGAGTTTCGGTGTTGTGCTGGCTTATAAGATCAAGTTGGTTCCCGTTCCGGAGACGGTTACCGTGTTTAGAGCTGAAAGGCTTTTGGCTGAGAATGCATCGGATGTGGTCTATAAATGGCAGTTGGTGGCGCCGGCCACGGATGATAATTTGTTTATGAGAATGCTTTTGCAGCCTGTTACAAGAAACAAGAAGCCGACGGTCAGGGCATCGATTGTGGCGTTGTATTTAGGTGGTGCCGACAGTCTCGTGACTCTCCTGGCCAAGGATTTTCCAGAACTGGGGCTGAAGAAAGAAAATGTCATGGAAATGAGTTGGATTCAATCAGTTCTTTGGTGGGCCAATTTCGATAATGGAACTTCACCAAATGTTTTGCTGGACAGAGACCTTAACTCCGCTGATTTCCTGAAGAGGAAATCTGATTATGTTCAGAAACCGATTCCAAAATATTCCCTGAATTTGCTTTGGAAACAAATGATGGAATTGGGGAAAATTGGGTTGGTCTTCAATCCTTATGGAGGAAAAATGGCTGAAATTCCAGCATCAGAGACTGCATTTCCACACAGAGCAGGAAACTTGTTCAAGATTCAGTATTCAATAAGTTGGGGTGATCCTGGAACTGAGATTGAGGAGGACAGACTATCTCAGGCGACAAGCCTTTACAGTTTTATGACTCCATTTGTGTCAAAGAGTCCACGGAGTGCTTATTTGAATTATAGGGATGTGGATATCGGTATCAATCATCATGGTGAAGATAGCTATGCTGAGGGGAAAGTGTATGGGGAGAAGTATTTTAATGGTAATTTTGATAGGTTGGTGAAAGTGAAGTCCATGGTTGATCCAGAAAATTTCTTCAGGAATGAGCAGAGCATCCCCACTGAACAAAGTAAGGCATAGAAGATACTTTTTAAACGATTGATTGAAGCACTTTTGTGTTGGTGATCTTTTTGCTATAGGCTTTATATACAGCAAATAGGATTATAGGAGTAAGCTTATGTATTGCTATTACGAGCAAATAATTCAATTCCTTTCAATTGTCTATCTGTTTTTTATTCTTGTTTTACTTTGTTGTCACATGGCATTACTGGTGTTGTCTATTGCAAATAGCAGAGATACAGATCAGATTATTTATATATGTAGTTACATTGAATTTTTGGCTGTAATAGTTGTACTCTTGTTATCTCCTTATTCAGAAGAGTTTCATCATCATAATGACAAATAGTAGTTGTAGCTTAGCAAGAGTGCGTGGACAGAGTTTTAGCAAGCGGCCAATGTCTTTTCTTCTTTAACATGTGAATTAAGAATTCGGCTAGCTATGATTGTAGAAAGGAAAATGATTGGTGTAAAGAAACACGAGAGAAAGACGAGAGAAACAATAAAGAAAGGGTAGAGAGAGAATGAGTGGGTAGAGAGAGGGGGAAAAATTCTCTTGTCTTTCTCTCGTGCTTCTCTCTCTCTAACGCTATTCTTGTAGAAAGCTCAACTGGGTAGTTGAAGTAGAAGGTATGGTTTTTTTTTTTTTAATTTATTTTTTGTGTGTTTCTGCAATTTGGACTTGTAATACTCAAATTGCGTGAAGCGGTGATGCCCACCCAAGTCAATGAATACTAATAACTTTTCTCTTTTTGGTCTATTTTAATTAATCATTTTTACACAAATACTCATACACCCAGTTATCCCACGAAATTTTTTATATTAACTTAAGCGTTGAAGGGTTAATATTAGAAAAACTTCTAGCACCCTTGACCATTTTTGTAATTGCAGGTGCTCGCCGTAATTGGATCGTGCTTGCCATTTTTTGCTCACCGGATTGGATTTCTTGACACCGACTTCTACTTAGGTTGTTAAATCAAGACTAAAAACCATCTCCCCTAACAAATAAATTTAAATGCTAGCGCTAGAATATGGTAAATAGCCCACGCACCGACACAACCAGATTTTGGCGTCGAACACATGTGATTGTATTGCTTGAACAATTCTGCTTTACAACGATTTGCGGAATGAATCTCCATGTATTAATATTTTATATCATAACTAGTTTTATAATTGTAAACCAAAACTTCACAGGGTATCCGACTGTGAAGGGAAGGGCCACAGACTCATGCTTCTGCGGACATGTAGATATGTTTCTAAGTATTTCTCCGTGGGTGTAATATTATACGTGGGAGGTGCTTTTAGTATCAATGGGCCCATGGGTTTCTACATGAGCCCAATCTTGAGTTGCAATGGCCCGATTTGTCCGAAATGGTGAAATATAATCACGTCACATGTGCCATATGTTTAATAGACACCCTCTCGGGCCCGGAGTCGTTAAAAGGAAAAAATAAAAAATAAATAGTCAGTTCGCATACATAAATAACATAAGAGAGTCTAACATGAAATGAATACTACCCTAAGCTATTATTTATTCTTTCATTGAATGCAGTAAAAATTGGTACGTATTTCTTAAAATTAGGACAAATTATTGAGAAAACTTAAATCCCCACCTTAGAGTTATGGGGAGGAGGTGCTGACCAACCTAACTTAAGAATTATTGATTATTGCATATATTATTCTAATAAGTAAGTAATATATTAGTGGAAACTTCGGAGATACTATTGTGGATATTGTCATATTCTAAACTCTTTAAATGGATGTTCAAATTTATTTTTTTATTATTAAATTTTATAAATTTTGGACGGAGATGAAAGCCATCTAGTATATAATTTTAATGCACTATGGTGGGTGGGTATGTCCATTGAAATAAATGAAATTCACTAACAAAATGAGTATGCATGTCCAAGTTCTAAAAGATAAATGACACTTTCATTCCTCTTAATTTTTTTTAAATTTCCACTTGAGTCTCCAATAAATTTTTAAACTCCTATTTTATTCAGAGTGTTTAAGTAATTACACAAAAAATACTATAAAAGAGCAAATATGATATTTACATATTTAATGAAGATTTGGTTGTACATTTGGCACAAATCTTAATTCTTAAGAGTCAAAGCGGTTCATCCCCCCCCCCCCCCCCTCCCTAAAAAAAAAAACACAAATAACGAAATCCAACTAAATGTTCTTAATTCACTATTAAAATTAATGAAGTTTCCTTTAAGAAAGAAAATAATAATTTGATTGGTGGTGGACCGCAAAGGTGGAGCTAATAAATCAATGATGGAAAATTTGTCCCTTTGGAGAAAATTTCTCCTTCAATTCTGATCTGGTGACGAGACTCATTCTCCAAACTCTTTTAGTTTTTTACAACATACAAACGAAAAATTAACTTCTTTAATTTGTTAATGAAGACTTTCCGCAACATTTAACAGTTCAATAAAAATTAAAATTATCGAACAATCAGTTTATATTGTTATGAAAATTTTTTATAATGTTGAAAAACTCCGGATTCGCATTTAAAAAAAAAATACAAACATATGTACCAAAAAATGACTCATTTTAATAAAGTAAATAAATTGGTATATAAATAAATGGGCGCCTTTTGTATGATTTTAACATGTTTCTCGATCGGGTTTAATATAAAATTTAGCCGTTTAGCCGGCGCCCATTGACTTTATTAATTAAATACACTGGTTTGCATAAATATATATATTCAGATTGGCCTCATTTGCTATTTTTTTTTTCCCTCCAAATAATGTGTGTGTGTGTGTATTGATATCGAATCCAATTGATGAATAGAAAATTAGCAAATGCAGCTTAATTAATTTTATTCCGAATTTAACATTCCAAGTTAACTTTAATCTGAATGCAGTTTTTGTATTTTATTTTGTACTGAATGTTGACTTCTAAAAATTCCAGAACTAGACCTTTGACTTTTGTTTGCGTTCTCTTAGTTTCCCCATACTCGTCGCCTTTTAACGCTCTGATTGTAATCTGCCCTTAATGGTTAAACTTTTGGTGAATCAGTAATAATTGTCAAAATGTTATACAAATAATTCAAGTCAATAATATATCCAAAATAAAGAAAATGTTAATAATAATGACATTTATGAAAAATTTTCTAAACTTAATGGATAGTTTTATGGGAAATGGTGTCCCATGTGGGGATAAAATTATAAGGAACTGTATATAAAGAGATGAAAGTGATGGCAACTGTGACTGAGATTATTATATTATAAAGAATTCATCAAATCTATTTTTTCATGAGATCGTTCGCTCGATACGATATGCTTGCAGCTTGCATTTGTCAGTTATGATTCTTCACTTCTTAGCATGCACCCTATTTTAAATATTCTAATTAATTTGAACTTAAGAAGGGTTAGTTCCAGTGGAAAGGCGTGTTTTTTCTAACTAAAAATTGGCTCTTGAGTTTAAATTTTAATGATTGTGTCGGTTAATTAAAAAAAAAAAAAAAACAACAACAACAACAATAATAATAACAATGACAATAATTTCATAACTTAAATATAAAAAAAAAGTCAGGGAGAGGTCATAAGAACAAAAGAATATAAAAGTGAATCTTTTTTTTATCATATTCTTTTTACATTTGTTTCATTCATTTATTCAAATTCATAAATGGACATAACTAATTTGCGTCAGGGGTTTGGTACCCCAATCCTTTGTCCTATAGTGAATGAGCTTTTAGATATCATCTAACGGCTGCAAAAGTGACACAAAGACAATTGGAGGTAACGGGATACAAAGGTAATGGGCCGGTAACCTACAGGGAAAGAAGATTTTGATAAAAGTACGCATGTAATGGGTCCAACATTTGTTAAGAAGACATGCATTGAAACTAACAGCAAACAGGTGGATGCAACTATTGGTTGAAAACAAGTTGGTGGAAGCGTGCAACTGTGGGTTGGGGTAAGATCGAAATTCCATTTTTGAAAAAGTGACGAAAATATTTGGAAGAGAGGGTCCAAGAGATAAGGTAATGCAATGCGAAAGTAATTGATGGGAAAAAAAAAGGAGAAAATTCCCCTTTCACCCTGAGGTTTGAAATAATAAATAAATTTAATTTTATTCTTGTAGTTAAAATAATAGGCCGTGTCATTAGGGATGGCAAACAGCGGGCCTGGGCTGGGCTTTTTCAAGCCCATGTTCAGGCCCTCTGTCAGCTAAGTGTACGGGCCTAGGCCGGGCTCGGGCCGGGCTTGGGCTTTATTTATTTATTTTAAATTTTTTAAATTATTATAAATTTAAAATAAATTAATGATCAAAAAGTTATTACAATCATAGATAAATTAAAGAAAATCAATATTTCAAATTAAAATAATAAATAAAGCAAATAAAAACTCATAACTTTAATTTTCTTTAATACTGGATTTTTTAATTCAAACGCTCTCTTAATTAATTAACACAAAAGAGAGAATTTAATATCATAATTTTAGTTTTTTGAATCATAATTGATTTATAAGTTAAGAATTTAAGTTTTCTTTTTTATTTTTAAATTACTTTTCAATTTTAATTATATTATTCTAATTTATAAAAATTTTTTTTTTAAAGTAGTGGCCTTGGGCTTTGTCCGGGATTTTTTTATTGAGCCCTTGTCCAGGCCCTCATGGGCTTTGTCCGGAATTTTTTTTTTGAGCCCTTGTCCAGGCCCTCATGGGTGAGGGCCGGGCCTAAACCCGCGGGCCTGGGCTTTTTTGCCAACCCTACGTGTCATTGCCAATTTTGAACAACAACAACAACAACAATAATAATAATAATAATAAATTATTTAAAGAATAATATTAAAATTATGATGATGATGATAATTTGTGTGATGATGACAACAATAAATTTAAAAATAGTAAATCATCAGCCAAGAAATAGAGATTTAATTGAGATGAAGGATAAGTTAAAACAATAAAAAAGAAAGAGAAAAATATATTCGACACTTTATTTTATTTGTTGTAAGTAATAGAAAGTATAAGTTGTATAGTTTATTACAGAAGAAGCTCGAATTAAGTTGTAATAATTAAAAAAGTAATAAAATTATCTAACATGTTATTTAGTAGTCCCTATTTGTTTCGTATAAGAGTTTAAAGTAATACGTGTGAAATAAAAAACAATAATTTTAGTGTTCGAAAGAAATTGTGTCGTATATATGCCTCCCTTTTAGTCAGTATGTTCTATTGTAAATCTTAATTTATTAAGTAGAAAGCATATAATTATCCTAATATAGTAACACACAGAGAGTCTTCTAAGTGACACAATTTAAAAGTAATTTTTAACTCTCAAGTATAAGAGTGTCTTATTATATTATAGTTCGGTAAGTCCGAGGTCGATCCACAAAAAAAAAAAGATTTATTTGTTTATTGTTTAATAAATTCTTTTTGACATTTTTTTTTTAGATTTATTACCGAAAAGATTAATTATATAAATTATCATTATTTTCCCTTTAATTTTATAATGGATTAAGTATTTTTTGTGCCAAAATTTAATTTGTCTACAATAAATGAAAATAACATTTTGTCATACCTTATATTAAGATATTAAGAATTTATTATGCCAAACTCCTTTGTTTGTCTACAATAAATCAAAATTTCAAAAGATAAAATATGTATAAAATTAAATAGCATATAATTTAATTTATATAATAAAAATAGAAATTCATTAAATCATATTTATTTTGTAAGAGTTTCACATAACCCTAACTATTATTGTTTAGGTAAGCATAATTGAAATAAAAATAAATATTAAAATTAAATTACTCGTAATTAAAAATAAAACTAAATTTATTTATAAAAATAATTATGGAAAATATTAAAACACACCTAAAAAGGGCAAAACTATTTTGCATCATAGGTTTCGTACCCCACTTATTTGTCATTTACCAAAGTCAGCGTTGGATTTCATCTGACGGTTGGAAAAGAAACACAAAGAAAAATAGGAGTAACCTTAGAAACAGTTTATGGCCGGTCACTTGGAGGGGAACAACTGGTTAGTAAAAAAGGCACATGTAGTAAGTTGAAAATATTTTTACGACTTATGTGTTTAAACAAATAACAAACTGATATATGGAGTTCATGTTGCAAGCATTCCCCTTGCCATTGAAACTGGCTATGGAGGTCTTGAACGTTCTGCCTTTTCCACCGATAAATGTATTATTGTTTTAGTTGGATATGCTAGAGTTGACACCCTAGTGCTACAGGTAAAATAACAATACTCTTATTTCTTGTGTTTTCTTTGCTTGGCTCCATTAATATTTTACACGAATTACTTTTGTTTTAAATTTTGTTGGTGGTTTTGGGTATTCATTGTGGCACTCTCATTTTGTGGGTGAATGGCTTTCATAATCTTGATTCACTTGCATTATTTTCATGCATGTTTTATTGTTGGATATTCTATATTATGGGGCATTATCTTGTAACTGAAGATTTTTGTTATGGTTATGTAAGTTGATGTCATAAGGTGCTGCATTAAAAAATTGAACTTATATCAATTAATTAATTTGTGTTAGTAAAGTTTCGGGGCTTCAATACCCAAGTGAATTAATGAAACACATTGAATATCAAAGTTGTCTTGTTAACTCTCTCGTCTGCTGAGATTGTAAATATCACATTTACTCGCTGGGTAGAAATTAAAGAAAACTCTTCTGCAATTTCAGTCGTAACCACCTATATTACCAATTTTTCAATTTATTCATAAATTATTTTACCTTACCCTTCACAGAACCTGCAGTTGACACACTAGCCCAAAGTAATTGTAGGAAGCACCCTCACATATCATACATTCAAAACAATTTGGACTCATAAATCATAATTCTTGAATTTATCCCAACAAGAAATGAATTACAGCAAGTAAAGAAAAGAACAAACAAAATCAATTAACAATCTTTTTTTTTTTACAGGGCACAAAGAGCAGTCGAATAACGTTTTATTCGAAGATGGCTCAGTCTCTGCAGCGAATATGGAGCCACGGCCGCACTGTGCGAGACACCGTGTGCCCATTCTCGAGAGCGTTCTCGGCAGATGCGTTGGTTGAGGTCAAGCCGGGCGAGATCGGCATGGTCTCTGGGATCCCCGAAGAGCATCTTCGTAGAAGAGTGGTGATTTACACACCTGCTAGAACTGCTACTCAACAAGGATCTGGAAAAATTGGAAGGTGGAAGATCAATTTTATGTCAACACAAAAGTAGGAAAATCCATTGATGGGTTGGACATCCACAGGGGATCTATATGCCAATGTTGGTGATGCAGGATTGAGTTTTGACAGCGAAGAGGCTGCAAGAGAATTTGCTGAGAGACATGGTTGGGAATATGTGGTGAGAAAGCCCCACAGACCATTGCTGAATGTGAAGTCATATGCAGAACACTTTTAAGTGGAAGGGTCCTCCCAAAACAGATGGAAACTGTTTATGTTGTCTCACCTGGATTGTTACCATAAAATAAGTCATGGGACTGAGGGTTGATTTCTTTTGCTGCACATTCTCTGTAAATGGCAGAATGTAGCACTATGTTGAATTTGTTGATTATAATAAAACGGGACATGTGGATTGTAACCCTTTGCTCCTTTTATGATTTCTACAGAGAAGACATGGAGCATTTGGTGTTCCCCTGAGAAAAAAAAAATCAATTAACAATCATATGAACAAAACTCAGAAAAACAAAATAAATTAACAATCATATGAACAAAACCCAAAAAAATAAAATAAAATAACAATCACATGAACAAAATAGATGTAGCAAAATTTACCCATATAGATGCAGCACCACCACCACCACCACCACCATCACTAGGCGAATCAGAGCAGAGACGTAGCAGCAGCACCACTAGCCGAATCAGAGCAGAGACGAAGCGGCAGCAGAAGCAGCCGTCGATTCTCAATTACAGCAGCAACAGAGCAGAGACGCAATAGCAATAGCACACGGAGCTGAGATGCAGCAGCAACTTTCTCTCTCAACATAGCAGCAGTAGCAGCTTTCTCTCTCAACGCAATAGGCGATTTTGCTTGAAGAACTATGACAGTCAATTGTTGATGAAATACAAGAGTAATCACGAAGAGAGAGAGAGAGAGGGCTCTGCGAATTTAGATTGAATCATCTTTTTTGTTTTCGTTTTACTAGTACTACAGCTTCAGTCGGTTACCCATTTTCCAACTGTTAAATCTCAGCCGTTAACTACCTTTGTTCACAATCTAAAGGGTCATTCGCTAAGAGACAAAGAACTGGGGTATCAAACCCATGACGTAAGGTAGCTAGACCCAGATCATAAATATGATTTTTTTTCTTTAAAAAAATAGCACGCATTTTCATAGACTAATTAATATTGATCTTAATAAAAATGTTAGGAAATTGAGTTTTCTCTCAAGAGCATTCCAAGTAATTTGTCGAGCAATAAATTAATAAAAAAATTAAATTTAAGAATAATATCAATCCCACACACACAAGATTTATGTGAAAAATTTTAAATTCGGAGAAAAATCATGGCCGTATTAAAAAGACAACTAGAGAAAAATATTTAATATGTAAAAAATTATTACAACCACACTCTCAGAAATAATTTCTCCCACCTAAATCTTAAATACACCAAAAACTCTCAATTTTAGAGTAATTATATTCAACTCTTAAATTCTCTCTAAATGCAAAAGGAAATGAATTCTTTGAGATGATAAAACTTATGAAATATTTTTTTATTTATAATCAAACGGATAGTATTATTCAAACGTATTACTATTCATACTGCGTTAATGTTCAAACCGCGTAGTCAAACCGTGTGACTGTTCACCGCGTGATTAAACCATATTTTGAACAAAAAAAAAAATAATTTCTTCAATTTAAGTAAATATGACGTGTCACTTGTGGTAAAGCCATTGATAGATAAATATAAATTTAGTTGAAATGAAACGCATATTATTATCCTCTTTGGCATGGATAATTCTTTTACAACAAGCATCCTTCATAATGAAAGCGACATTTCCTAATATTGAAGATGGTGAGAACGTAAAAAATGAAAAAAAAAAAAAAGGTACGTTATAAATAATTAATATGCAAAGACTTGTTAGTCATGAATTTTATATATATAGAGAGAGAGAGAGAGAGACAAAGTGTGGATATTTATACGATTTTTGTGTGGATGTCTATTTTCACAATGATATAAATGATTTTTACAATATTCTAAAAACCGTTTACATCTATGTGGATTCCGCGTCGGCACAAAAATTCGTAAGGACGTCCACAAAAAGGCTGATATAGAAAAAACTTGACAATGACGCTCTAATGTTATTTTTTTATTAAATTATATTATATAATAACAACATTCGATTAGGTTCCTGAGAAAAATCACACTAAAAGAATAACACGATTTCGTTTAGCGAACGTTTTGCCAGACGGAAAAGTCAAGGAGAACAATACGTAAACTCAAAGCCTACCCTATGGGACCCCTCCCAAATTAAGATAAAATCGTGGAATCAAACGATAATTAAGACTGTTCAAAGGGGAAAAAAAGAAAAAAACGTACCGTAAACGGTGTGAGTAATAGCACCTACTTTTTTCTCCACTTGATTAGAAAAGTAAATGATAAACTAGTTGAACTGGACATTGCTCTGACATTCTATTTTATTTTTAGAATTTTCAAAATCTAAAGTTGTCCAAATGACCCTTTTAATTAACTATTTCAAGGAAGTTTCCTCATACTATCCCCCTATAAATTAAAATCTGCGGGTGGTAAAAAGTTGAATAGCAGACACGAACACGAATGAAAATGATGAAAATATCAACACTCTGTTCAACTTCTTTTCGGCTCTCAACGATTCTTCTAGTTCTTTGCTTTTTCAATTTCCCCATCACACGGGCAGCTTCAGATTCGGCCTATGAATCTTTTCTACAATGCTTAACGCAGCAAACGAACTCTTCAGAACAACAAATCTCAAACATTGTCGTCACTCAGACCAATTCATCGTACGCATCAGTCTTGCGAGCGTACATCCGAAACGCCCGTTTCAACCTTTCATCAACGCTGAAACCCACAGTCATCATAACCCCTCTGCAGGAATCTCACGTTTCAGCGGCCGTGATTTGCTCCAAACAAGTTGGCTTCCAACTCAAAATCCGCAGCGGCGGCCATGACTACGAGGGCTTGTCCTACATCTCCGACAGGCCCTTCTTTATCCTCGACATGTTCAATTTACGGTCGATTGATGTTGATGTCAAAGACGAGTCCGCTTGGGTCGAAGCTGGCGCCACATTGGGTGAACTTTACTACAGGATTTGGCAAAAAAGTAAACTGCACGGCTATCCTGCCGGCGTCTGCCCCACCGTCGGCGTTGGCGGCCACTTGAGCGGCGGCGGGTACGGCAACATGTTGAGAAAATTTGGATTGTCCACCGACAATGTTGTTGACGCCAAGATTGTTGATGTTCGGGGGAGGATTCTCGATAGGAAAGCAATGGGGGAGGATCTTTTTTGGGCGATCAGAGGCGGCGGCGGAGCGAGTTTCGGTGTTGTGCTGGCTTATAAGATCAAGTTGGTTCCCGTTCCGGAGACGGTTACCGTGTTTAGAGCTGAAAGGCTTTTGGCTGAGAATGCAACGGATGTGGTCTATAAATGGCAGTTGGTGGCGCCGGCCACGGATGATAATTTGTTTATGAGAATGCTTTTGCAGCCTGTTACAAGAAACAAGAAGCCGACGGTCAGGGCATCGATTGTGGCGTTGTATTTAGGTGGTGCCGACAGTCT
This sequence comes from Citrus x clementina, assembly GCF_000493195.1. Classification (NCBI taxonomy): domain Eukaryota; kingdom Viridiplantae; phylum Streptophyta; class Magnoliopsida; order Sapindales; family Rutaceae; genus Citrus; species Citrus x clementina. Next base: position 31,223,191 of record NW_006262688.1, read on the forward strand.
CGTGACTCTCCTGGCCAAGGATTTTCCAGAACTGGGGCTGAAGAAAGAAAATGTCATGGAAATGAGTTGGATTCAATCAGTTCTTTGGTGGGCCAATTTCGATAATGGAACTTCACCAAATGTTTTGCTGGACAGAGACCTTAACTCCGCTGATTTCCTGAAGAGGAAATCTGATTATGTTCAGAAACCGATTCCAAAATATTCCCTGAATTTGCTGTGGAAACAAATGATGGAATTGGGGAAAATTGGGTTGGTCTTCAATCCTTATGGAGGAAAAATGGCTGAAATTCCAGCATCAGAGACTGCATTTCCACACAGAGCAGGAAACTTGTTCAAGATTCAGTATTCAATAAGTTGGAGTGATCCTGGAACTGAGATTGAGGAGGACAGACTATCTCAGGCGACAAGCCTTTACAGTTTTATGACTCCATTTGTGTCAACGAGTCCACGAAGTGCTTATTTGAATTATAGGGATGTGGATATCGGTATCAATCATCATGGTGAAGATAGCTATGCTGAGGGGAAAGTGTATGGGGAGAAGTATTTTAATGGTAATTTTGATAGGTTGGTGAAAGTGAAGACCATGGTTGATCCAGAAAATTTCTTCAGGAATGAGCAGAGCATCCCCACTCAACCAAGTAAGGCATAAAACGATTGATTAAAGCACTTTTGTGTTGGTGATCTTTTTGCAATAGGCTTTATATACAGCAAATAGGATTATAGGAGTAAGCTTTTGTATTGCTATTACGAGCGAATAATTCAATTCCTTTCAATTGTCTATCTGTTTCTGTTCTTGTTTTACTTTGTTGTCACATGACATTACTGGTGTTGTCTATTGCAAATAGCAGAAATACAGATCAGATTATTTATATATGTAGTTATATTGAATTTTTGGCTACAATAGTTGTACTCTTGTTATCTCCTTATTCAGAAGAGTTTCATCATCATAATGACAAATAGTAGTTGTAGCTTAGCAAAGTGTGCGTGGTGGACAGTTTTAGCAAGCGGCCAATATCTTTTCTTCTTTATGACATGTGAATTAAGAATTCGGCTAGCTATGATTGTAGAAAGCTCAACTGGGTAGTTGAAGTGGAAAGTACGGTTTTTTTTTTGTGTGTTTCTGTAATTTGGACTTGTAATACTCAAATTGCGTGAAGCAATGATGCCCACCCAAGTCAAAGAATAATAATAATCTCTACATAAACATCATTGAATAAATTTAATGGCGTGGAAAGTTCATGGGTATTGACTGTTCTATTGTTCGATGTGCTGTGAAATGAAACCATGAATGAGTAGGCTTGACTTGTTTTCAGGGCAACGCGTTGCTGAGAAAGTCCACAATACGCCGCTCTCTGCATAATTTCCGCTATTCATATGATCCATATGTATACAAACTTTTTAGATTATTCAACGCTACAAATTGTGTGTATGTGAATCATAACGGCTTAGGCATGCCCTGAGAAAGTTCTGCGATGACTTACTTTCTCTGCAATGCAATGTATATTAAAAATAATAGTACATATAATTTGAAAATATGCCAATCTATTGCTTAATGTGAACTCGTACACATTTCAGCTGCATCTTTAATTGGTGGGTCAAGCTTAAGCACATGCAATTAGCAAAGACATGTTGTACATAATATTAGTGGGTTGGTGGTGGTTGCAGGATCTGACTCTGGCGTGACCCCTCTGTTGAGCTCCACCACAGGTTCTTGGAAGCTGATCGGAGGTCTTTTACTTTGCTTCTTCTGGAGAAGTTAAGTGATAAGGTGTTTGTGGCCTTTGATGGTCCTAATTTTGTACTGTGATGATGCCCCTTGGTTCGCCAAATCCGCGTTTAATGCACTACGCATACAGGAGGACTTTTTTCATTTTCCATGTGCCGAAGAATATCATACGTGCCAATCACCATCATCAACTAGAAGCCTGCAAATTTGATTTTTGATAATTCTCCTGTCTTCTAGTATTACCATGAAATAGAAAAGTAAGAGCATGCGCTGTTTGTAACTTTCCAACCTCTTGACTTTTAATATCAAAATATCGTCGTTTCATTAGCTGATCAGCTACGTCATTGGTTCAAGTTCCAGAAGATCGTTTTCTCCTGGGAACAAAATGGGTACGAGGAACTCAGCATATTCAAAAATTGAAACCCAGATCTCATTTCCTTTCTTTTTTTTGTTTTTCTAATTTTCTTCCGCTTATAATAATAATAGCTAAATGATGGCATATTGCCTTAGAGCTTGGTTGGAGAAGATATTACCCTGGAGCACTGATAGATACCGCACGGCGCACGTCAGCCCCACAAAATGCCAAAACGCCGCCCATTCACGAAACCAGATTTTCAACGCAGAAAATGGTTGTCGTTTTGGCCACTTTGATGGGTTCGCGGGAGGTTTGGGTGGGGCATTCATCATTTCTGTTTGGAAATAAGATTTTTTTTTTTTAAAGTGTTGTGGGCCTACCGTTTTTCCCCTAAAGAAACACGGGGCCGTTTAGCTGTAGCATCATCGAGGTGAGTCGGATTGACTTGGTCAACTTTGTTTTTTTTTTATTTAACATGAAAAAGAATGGTTGAATCGAGAGTGTTGTGTTTCTTTAACTAAACTCTCAATGGATGGGCCTTTCTAACTCTCACCCTGGACTGGGAATTTTGGATTGGATCGCTAAAGTGTTGTGTTGGGCTGCTTCAGCTTTTGTCCTAGATATGACTTTTTCAAAATTTTTACTTTGTTAAATTCTCTCATTGTAAGGAACCTTGAGTCTTTTATTATTATTAATATTATTAATTCACGCACTCATTAAAGTTCTAATTCAGGACCAGAGTCTCAAGGTCACTTCTTCCAATAGAGTTTCACCTTAGCTTCATCCTACGCATTTTGTTAAACAATAAAAAAACTAATAAATTTTCATAAAATTTGATTATCTGACAATGTCTAAATTGTGGAGTACGATATCTCATAAATATTTCGATTATAACGGATAAAAATTTTGTATTCATTTATAAAAGAAAAAACCTTAAATATGACGGACGTTTCGCATCATTCATGCAACTGTTTTCATAAACATGTGTTTTGATCTAATCAATTATGATTGTTACTATAATTAGAAAAAAGAATATATAAAACATTTGGCAGGATTTTATTGAGCAATATTACCGGGACTGTTTTACTTGAAATTTATTGTATACTCAAATGTCATGAGAGTGTTCATATTGAATTGCGTTTGGCTAAATTACAAACCAACGTAATTTGAAGTAATGATATAACATCGTGAAATTACTCAAAATTAAAATCACAAGCTGGGCAGAGCAATGGCATGGAAGGTCTCAAATATTAGATATATGCTTGAGAGTAGCCTTGTAAATGCCATTTTGGAATTGGAGGAGAATCCCGTCAAATTCAAATATGGGGGATATGCAAGCCCCGCGTTTGCAAGGTTATTCGTCACAGCACTGAGACATTTGGTCCTCACAACGGACCCAAGAGCTAAGAGAGCAGCCATGGCATCACATTCAAGCCAAAAGTAAGAACCAGCGCGCTTTTTATGATAAACAAAGACATATCACTCTCTCCTGCCAGAAAATGATATCTAATTGGTAACTAAGCTATGGAAATGTAAATACAGAGGTGCATGCTTTCAAAATTTCCATTTGACTTTAATTTAGACCTTGGAGCAAAATTATGAGTATGTTTGGAATTGTTTCAGATTGTCAAATAAGTGATTATTTAATATTTTAACACGCAAACATATGTTTGATAAACTAACTCCAAAATGAGTAATGTTAAGTATCCCAACAATTTCCCAATTGAGTAAAGTAATTAGTAACTTTACATTCTTTATCCAATATATGAGTGACATATAATATTAGAATTCAAATATAAAAGATCCCTAGTATTATTAATTTTAAAATCTAATTATTTGATAATATGATTGTAAGGTAGAACACTAAAAAATGCCCTTGACGAAATTAATTATTTCTAAAAATACCATTCTAACAAAATTAAATAAATAAATAATAATTTTTAATTTTTAAAAGTCAAACAAAACATAAAAACAACCACTAATAAATCGAATTGTCATTGGCCACTGATCTTCACTCCGTAGGAGTGGCCATACGATGATACCACATTTACTATCATATTGAAAATTTATCGATTTACATAATAATAGTATTTTTATAGGGGGCAAAACTATGTTGCAACTGTAGTATGGTACTGCAGTTGCAACCAGCCATTAAATTTATAATTGTTCAGTTGGATTGGTAGATCCAATGGCTGGTTGCAAATGTGGTACCATACCACAGTTGCAACATAGCTGGACTCTTTTATAGGACAAAACTAAACAAATGAGTGACACATGTCTAAGATATGTGGCGGCGTTGCGGTGGCCGCTGCTCTTTGGATGGCATGTGAAGCTTTCTTCCAACGAAAATGCCACCAATGCTTAGATCAAAAGATTTCCAATCGTAAGATTACTATATTCGCCAGAGACGGCATCGGTGCGGTGTTGATAATGACAATTTTTCAGTGGCTTTTTTATCAATTTAAAAATATTCGTTTGTTTCATTGAAAATATTTTTTTAATAGCAATTTAATACATATGAATTTTGTTTACTAATAACAAAATACTTATTTTTTTTTTAATTGTTATGGCAAATATGTACCATTTTGGTCGTTATGTCTATAAACAATATAATTTATGATTAATCACCAAATATTGTATTACAAATTATTTAGAAAGTGACTCTGTCGTAATCCTGATTCACCAGACATCTTAGTAAATTATTTGGAAAGTTGATTAATTTGCGAATCTCATAGTGATTGATTATTTGGGAAACAATCCAAAGAGTAATGATACAGCCACAAACTCTTGTACAAACTTATTTTGTACAAACTGATGTGGCATGATAAGATTGGTTGAATTAAATATCACTTGGCTCACATGATTTGTTTTTATTAATTTATATTTTCATTCAACCAATGAATTAATGACACGTCAGTTTGTACAAAATAAGTTTGTACAAGAGTTTGTGGTTGTATCATTACTCCAATCCAAAACATACCCTAAATTATGCTGTACTGTCCAAAATAAATCACCATGTACTGTTAAAAAAAAAAAAAAAGCTTTGAAGTCATTTTCTGGGCGGCAGAGTAGATTCCAAATCTCCAAACAGGACAGGTATCTAAAATATTGTAATTAACTCAGCAAATAATCATACAATTCATTGCGAATTTGTGGCCTTTGGATTTTGGAACACTTGCTGGGAAGCTGATATTACCGCCCGATGCCTCCAAGAAGACAATGTAATATGCCAATGAACCTCTAATAATCTATTACCCTTTGTGCTCCCTGGGAATTTCCCTTTCCCTTAAGCCGACCTTTATACGATATCTAGTAACATCTTTAAGTGCTCATTTTTTTCTCATCGGAATTACATTCATATATGAATTAACATGGCTGTTACAAACTTTGAATTACTGTTATTATTGGGTACTCTTTCCATCTCAGGTTTTTCTGCAACTTCATATTCAACTGAAGTGAGCTTTTTGCAATGCTTTTCCTCAAACTTGCAGCATCCTAATGAAGCTTCCAACGTTCTCCTCACTACTAACAGTTCTAATTATTCTTCCGTCCTGCAATCTTCCATACGAAACCACAGATTCCTAAACAATTCAACACTAAAACCACAATTTATAATAACTCCAAGCCATGTATCCCATATCCAAGCAGCCATCAGGTGCTCCAAGCAAAACGGCCTGCAAGTAAGAGTCCGAAGTGCAGGTCACGACTACGAGGGACTATCTTATGTAGCCGATGTTCCTTTTCTTATAATTGATCTTTTCAATCTTCGCTCCATAAGGGTTGACATTGAAAATGAAAGTGCATGGGTCGAATCCGGGGCAACACTTGGAGAATTATACCACAAGATTGCAGAGAAAAGTAAGCTATACGGCTTCCCTGCGGGCAGCTGTTCAACTGTTGGCGTTGGAGGACACTTCAGCGGGGGTGGATTTGGCACCATTTTCAGAAAGTATGGTTTAGCAGCCGATAACATAATCGATGCGAAAATAGTTGACGTTAATGGAAAAATCCTGACAAGAAAATCCATGGGGGAAGATCTATTTTGGGCCATTCGAGGAGGCGGAGGGGCAAGTTTCGGAGTCATTTTCTCCTGGAAAGTAAAGATTGTTCCTGTGCCCCAAACCGTTACCGTTTTCAATGTTAGATACACATTGGAGCAAGGTGCAAGCAAGCTTCTTCAGAAATGGCAAAACGTTGCACATGAGCTTGATGAAGACATTTTCCTCCATGCAGTATTAGAAGTTGCTGATAGTACTACAAGTTCAGCTGGCAGTAACAAAACTGTTCTGGTTTCATTTGGATCTTTATATCTTGGTGGGGTTGAAAAACTAGTGTCATTGTTACAAGAAAGCTTCCCTCAGCTGGGCCTAATGCGCGAAAACTGCACAGAAATGACTTGGATTCAATCCGTTCTTTATTTTGCCGGCTTTTCAACAAAGGATTCTTTGAATGTATTGCTTGATCGGAGTACACAATATAAGGGCTTCTTGAAAGCAAAATCCGATTACTTAACAAAACCCGTGTCCGAAACTGGATTAGAAGGGCTGTATAGAATTCTCCTGGAAGAAGAGGCACCGGTGCTGATCTTGACACCGTATGGAGGCAGAATGAGTGAGATTTCAGATTCAGAAATTGCATTTCCGCACAGGAAAGGTAACATATACGCAATCCAGTACTTGACAAACTGGGATGAAGAAGATGAAACAGAGAAGCACATAAGCTCGATGAGAAGGCTTTATAAATACATGAAACCTTATGTTTCAAAGGCTCCAAGAGCTGCATATTTGAACTACAGGGATCTTGATTTGGGAAGGAACAACAATGCTGGGAATTCAAGTTATGCACAAGCATACGTTTGGGGTTTGAAGTATTTCAAGAATAATTTTAAGAGGCTGGTTCGTGTGAAGACTGCAGTTGATCCTGATAACTTTTTCAGGAATGAACAAAGCATCCCAGTGTTTCCATAGTAAGGAAAGTAAAAGGCAGATAATATTAGGATGATTTGGGCATAATATTCAGAAAATAAAATATGAAAATATTTATGTTTCTCTACTTATTCTGATGTCAAATATATAACAATGACCTTGTGGCTTGTTGAGTTAAACATATGACAACAATACTTGTTGGTTAGGAAATGTTTGGAAAATAGAAGCACGAGAGAAATAAAGAAGAAAATAGAGAGAGAGGACAAAATTATTTCGTCTTTCTCTCGTACTTTTCTACACCTAGCACTACTATTGATTATTACTATGTGGCCCCAATAGGTTTTTTTGGTGCACTTAAATGGACAAAGGTCATCGCTACTAGGTTACTACCGATTTATCTAATAAATCTGGCCCAAATAATATTGGCCCAATCCATCTCTTAAAATTTCTGCCAAGTCCATTTTGCACACTTAATTAAATTTTGTTTATGACGTATACATAAACAGGAAAAATAACAATAATAAAGTGAACCTCAATCATGCAAGAAGAATTTCAGGGGGGGAAAAGAAAAGGAAAAAGAAAAGTAGAGATTCATCGAAATGAAAATGATAGGTACTGTTGAGATGACTCTCTATTCGAACACTTAACCTCTTTTTTTTTTCTTTTTTTTTTAGTGAGAGGCCAACCCGTTCTTAGAAATTATAACTTAAAGTTAAAAAATTACGCTCATTGAGTGAAATTATGACATAAAAGCAAGCCTACCACCGGTCAAGTATTTAATCAGATAATGAAATGAAAGTTAAAAGAAAAGACAAATTAATAAAATCATTGCTGCCACTATTTCAGACAAGAGACGCTAGCTTTACAAATTAATAAGCCAACAGAGCTAGTTTCAATATCGATGATTATCTATTATTATTTTGAAAGTCACTAGTGTGCTCCAGATTAATCGCTTAATTAGTAATTAATCATCCGTACGTACTTGTTCATTCTCAATTGATCACTTATTCAGTTATCCTTATCATGTTATGAGTGTGATGAATCCTTGAAGTGCACCATTAATTATACAATTGACGACAGTGTGATCCTACTCGATCAGCCAGCCTGATCCCAATATTATTTTGTCATTTTGATTATAGGAATCCACTGACTGAATTTATCTGCAACAGCTTGTGATATGATATCCACACTAGTGGCAGCAGTTTAAAGTACGCTAAAAGATCTAATTAATAATTGGTACGTGTAGTAAATTTCAATCACGATAGTGGTTGAATTACAGCACAAACCGAAATATAAGAAAAATTGGTAAGATCCTTGACTATTATCTAGTGGGGGAGAAAAGTGACCATACACAAGCACAATCTCCAATTTGCAGAGTTATATTTGTTGTGGAGCTTCAAATTGGAAATTTGGATCCTATTCATTGCACCATTTTCATTTCAAACAAAGATTGTGCGCCGAGGTAGGTGATTTGTGTTGAATTAGTTGGCATTGATCAAATGCAAATGCTGGTCCATTTTCTATAAAGTTGAAAATGAAATTTAGCCTTACAGATCTCATCGAATGGATTGATAATCAACAGTTTGACGGCGAAAAAGACGAGCAGACAAAGCGCATTCAGCGGCGCTTGGACGGAGCGCTGTGCTTGAAGGACGCCAAAGAAAGTCCAGGCAGGCCATTTGTTTATTGTAAATTTATAAAAGCCGGTCATTTTTTTTGTGTGGATTGACTGGACCATTAAACTACAACTCAACTCGTTAGTTCGATAGATGACTTTTTCATTTCCCCACATGTATGATGTGGTTCCATTCACTCGTATACACCGTCGGGGGAAGGATTTTTCCTAATTATTCGAAAATAAATTCGACTCGCCTTGATTCAGACATTTAGATTACATCATAATAAAATTGATTCGGACATTTAGATTGTATTATAATTAAATTAACCTTGGAATAGATAACTTTTTTAGTTATTATTTTTTCGGAATTCAAATTCTAATGGTTAGTTAAAGAGTCCCAAAGGCAAGTGAAGCAAATATTTTTTCTTTTAAATTACACTAACAACAACCTAATCTCCTCTCCATCTAGGTGAATACAATTAGGGGTGTTCGTTTATAAATTTCGTTAATCTACAATTTTACTGATTATAAATTTTCAATTCAATTCAATCTACGAATTAGTGAAATTCAATCCAAATCGAATGTGGATTTAACCTAATCCATATCCAATCCAATATTATGTGGATTAGATTGCGGACTAAAATTTTTTAATTTTTTCCAATCCACAAACTAACTAAATAAAAAAATTAATATAAAAATAAATTTACTACTGATAAAAATTAAAATTAAATAAGATAAAAAAATTAACTGTTTAAATAAAACTAGAAAATACCTTCAAATTTTCAAAATATAACACACCAAAAAGAAAAAATCTCATTTGTTTAGATCAATACGTGAAAATTAACTATTTAGGAAGTTATATTTGTTTATTTAATTTATTTTTGTTTTATATTATTATTGGATAAAATATAATATGGTGTTAATATAATTATATTTTAACTTATTTATTTATTAGTAAGTACTAATGCTATATTTATAAGTTTTATTTTTTAATTAAATAAATATTTTTATTTTTTTTGGGATTCACAGATTTTTATGGATTTACAAAAGTGAATTCACATCTAATTCATCAACTGTGTATTTTTAAAATTTTAATCCAATCCAATCTACCAATCCATAGATTAGATTTTTACGAATCAGATTTTTATGAATTAAACGGATTGAGCATATCGAATTGGATTCAGAACACCCCTAATAGAATTTTACCCTAAACTATTGTTTGCAACTCAAGATATATTATCAGCTGGCTGTAAAACAAAACACTAGTGTTGATTGAATATTGCTTAATTGTCTGGGATATCTCTTACTCAAGCGTGATATTTTGTAAAAAATTTTATCAATATAATAAGAAACACAGAGAGGATATATATTACATAAGATTGACATAGTGCTTAGGGTTACCTGTTAAAGTAGTAATCGAAACAGAATCTATTCAAGGCCAATCTTTGTCAAAGGTCATGGAGCGGGAGCCCCTTTATAAAGAGATATGAGAAGAATTTTTTTACATTGACCCATACTGCATGACAATAAATTTATTTTTATTAACAACTAAGCTTGATATTTTTCAACAATGTATGGAGAAATAATTAAATTAAAATCTCCACCCAAAAAAAAAGGGCCCACTCACTTTCCCAATATGAAATTGGCACTGCTTGATTAAACAAGTAATGTTGCCACAATTGTCATAATCAATTTACATAAAAAGTAGATGATTTTCAATCTCGATCCTCTTTCCGACAAGCCTCACTAGTCACTGCCAATTTCTATCTTTTCATTTCTTTTCAAGCTTATATTTAAATATAAAATTTAACTGTTCCTGGAAGGGGCCCGCATTGCTTTACATATATTAATTAATGTCTTTGCATTAGGGATGGCAAAAATTCCCACGGGAACGGATATTTTCGGGAATTTTTTTCATTCGGAGAGGGTATAAGGATAATTTTATACTTAATTTTTTATTCGGGGAGAGGACGGGGAAAATTTTTTACCTAATTTTTTATTCGGGGAGGGACGAGGATGAGGTGGAATCCCAATCCCCTACCCATTTCCCCATTTTAATTTTTAATTTTATTTTTATTTTTAAAATTACTAATAAATAAATAACAAAATTATAAATATTGTTAAAAATAATAAATATCAAAATATTTATATTATTAAATGCTAATAGGTATCCTACATTAGCTCGAATTGCTAGAGATATTTTGGCAATTCTAATTACAACAGTTGCTTCTGAATCAGCTTTTAGCACCGGTAGTAGAGTTGTGAGCCCACACCATAACAAACTTCATCCAAGCACATTGGAGGCCTTAATGTGCTGTCAAAGTTGGTTACGAGCTTACAATAACAGTATGAGTTTATTTTACATTGTGATTATATTATACAGTTATTAATATTTGCACTTATAAATTACTTTATTTATATTATTTTTATTGTTTTATAATTATTTTAATAATTTATATTTTGAATGTGACTTTGTAATGGATCAATATTAATGTAAGATATATTTTGAACTTTATTTTTATCTGAATTTTTTTATTTTAATATGATTAATTTAAAATCGAAAATAAAAATAATGTACTAGACTATTAGTTATTCGGGGATCGAGGACCCTCGGGAATCTCCTGTTATTATTCGGGGAGGAGATAAAAATTCTCTCAAGTAATTCTGATGGGGACGAGGAGGGGACGGGGACATATGCAAAATATCGGGGATGGGTATGGGGAGATTGGTCCCCTCCCCTCCCCTCCACGTTGCCATCCCTACTTTGCATTGCTTTTTGTCTGTAAGTCAGGACACGTGTGCTATTTGCTTTGGGTGTGTGCTGTAACATAGCAACCTACGTTTGTCTACGAACATAATGATGAAGAGTAGGCCCAGAGATATCAATTTTAATATTTTGTCAAATTATTCCGTCGAAAGTTTTAAATCATGCTCATAGTTCTCGTTCTAATTATCTTACTTATGGTTGCGGAAACATCATGTAGAAGAAAACTGATGCGTGTTGATATTATGAAGACAAAAGGTAAAAGAAACAAATTGTAGTTTCACTACCATGAGATTTGATGATTAATTTTTGATAACATGTTCTCCCTTCAAATTTATGGCTGATTTATTTTTAGATTTTAAGCTTTGATGCTCGCAAATATTATCATTAACAAAATATAATGAATTTTTTTTTTGTATGTTAAACCATCTGATATCCGAAAATCACATTAAATCTTAACTAATCTAAATTCGAGTCTGATAGGACCACTAAAGCGGTAAATATTTATATTTTTAAATTTTGAACCGAGAACTTTAATTAAATTAGAACAACTCATTATCAATTGATCTACGCGCTTGTTAGTAAACTTATTTCATTTTTCCTTTGTTCATAAATGCATCAAATCAATAAAACATTGTTATCGTTTGAACATAGACTTTATCAAATATTATTATTCTCTCAAACTAAAATCATGAAACTTGACCTGTGAGTAGACAATAAAACTTAAGCATTTTTTAATCGAGACCATGACTTTTTAAGTTGCGGTTACTGGTATGGACAAATTTAATGTTGTGCATGTGAATGAGATTAGGTGTACCAATCCTGAGGACAAAATTACGTTACCCCACTCTATATTGTTTTATTGCACCAAGTTTTAAGTTATAAGTAAAATTTTGTAAATCCCTTGAGAACTTGTGACAAGTAACAAAAAAAAATTAAGGATTTGATGGAAACACGTGAAAAAGGAATGGAATAAAGCAACCAAAATCCAAGAATCATATTTACCACTGTTAAAGGCGGAGTCTCTAGAAGTTGAATCTGCAGGACAATTTACCCCCGAATAATAAGCTACAAACAGCCGAACGTGACGTTTGGATTAGCTCAAATACACGTTAGACTCATCAGAGACTAAATCGCTTCTATAAATAAGACAACTCAAGCTCTCAGTTATTGAACACAAATCCCATAAGCTGAACTTGGAACAATAAAAGAAATGACGTTTCCAAGCAAAGAAATGACGTTTCCAAGCAGATATGTTCTTTCATTACTTTTAATCCTTTTGTTATCATCAGCTTCACGGACAAATTCAGATTCAGTTGAAGACAGTTTTATCCATTGCCTCAATTCCAATTCTGATCTTTCAGTTCCTTTCTCAACCTTCTGCGACCAAAAAAATTCTTCATTTGGTTCTATCCTACAATCCTCTGCTCAAAACCTCAGGTACTTGACTCCTTCAATGCCAAAACCTGAGTTTATCTTCACACCTTTATACGAATCCCATGTCCAAGCCGCTGTTATTTGCTCCAAACAGCTTGGAATCCATCTTAGAGTTCGAAGCGGAGGCCATGATTATGAGGGTCTTTCTTATGTTTCCGAAATTGAAACACCCTTCATTATTGTAGACCTTGCCAGGCTTCGAGCCATAAGCGTTGATATTGAAAGTAATAGCGCCTGGGTTCAAACTGGCGCCACGATCGGTGAAGTTTATTACAGAATTGCTGAAAACAGCAAAATCCATGGCTTTCCTGCTGGTCTTTGCACAAGCTTAGGCGTTGGTGGGCACATAACAGGCGGTGCTTATGGCTCCATGATGAGAAAATACGGCCTGGGAGCTGACAATGTCCTGGATGCCCGAATTGTTGATGCTAATGGCAAGATTCTCGACAGAGAAGCTATGGGAGAAGATCTATTTTGGGCTATTAGAGGCGGCGGAGGAGCAAGCTTCGGAATTATTCTTTCCTGGAAGATAAAACTCGTTCCAGTTCCGGAAACTGTGACTGTGTTTACAGTAACCAAGACCCTGGAACAGGGTGCCACAAAAATACTTTACCGATGGCAACAAGTTGCAGATAAGCTTGATGAGGATCTTTTCATCAGAGTAATTATACAAGCAGCTGAAATCCCCGGACGAAAAGGTCAAAGAACTATCTCAACTTCTTACAATGCCCTGTTTCTTGGTGGAGTTGATAGACTTCTCCAAGTAATGCAAGAGAGCTTCCCGGAATTGGGATTGACCCAAAAGGATTGTATCGAAACAAGCTGGATCAAATCTGTGCTGTATATTGCCGGCTATCCAAGCAACACACCACCTGAAGTTCTTCTGCAGGGAAAATCTACTTTCAAGAACTATTTCAAAGCCAAATCAGACTTTGTTAGAGAACCCATTCCTGAAACTGCACTTGAAGGGCTGTGGAAAAGATTTCTGGAAGAAGAAGGTCCGTTGTCAATATGGAATCCTTATGGTGGAATGATGAGCAAGATTGCAGAATCTGCAATTCCTTTTCCTCACAGAAATGGTACTTTATTCAAAATCCAGTACGTAACTAACTGGCAAGATGGAGAAAAGAACATGGCGAAGCATATGGAATGGATCAGGAGGTTGTACAATTACATGGCTCCTTATGTTTCAATGTTACCCAGGGCTGCATATGTGAATTACAGGGATCTTGATTTGGGCATGAACAACAAGAGTAACACGAGTTTCATTCAGGCCACTGCTTGGGGGTCCAGGTATTTTAAGGATAATTTCATGAGGTTGGTAAGAGTGAAGACCAAAGTCGATCCCGATAACTTTTTCAGGCATGAACAGAGCATTCCACCTCTTCCACTGCAGCAAGGCTAGAGATTATTGAAGAGTTGGAGCGATGTACGGCTTGATTGGAATAGTATTAGCTTATTTGTATTAGATATAATGTTTGGCTATTTAAACATAATAGAAAAATGTTAAGTATATTATATATATATATATATATATATATATATCGTGGCTTTAAATGTTGTAGAAATGACATTTAATGTTTCTTTCAATATCAACTTTTTTGTCTTGTGTCTCTTTCATTTACAGAAAAATACTTGGGAATTAGGATATAAGTTGATCGACTTGGTTTTCATTGGTCCGATCCCAGAATGTTTTTATTAATTTATTGGAAATTAATGTAAGATGCCGCAACCTTCATACGTTCGTCCCTCCAAAGGCAACAAATAGACATAATCTAGAGAAGTTGGAGCCTTTTAAGAATATAATGTTCATGTCCACCTATAATGTGTCATCAGTTTTATCACTACATCGGTAATATTTTTTTAAATTACTCTTATTGTATGTGGCTATTTTTTTCATACATTTTTATTTCCTTAAGAAGAAGAAGACGAATAAGTGTTGTTTTTAGATGCAGGGAGATCCATTAGGAACTGAATCATCCTGGAAACTGTGTTATCATCATGTACATATATCCAGATATGATATAGCGCTATAAAGAGTCCAAATCATATCTCTCAACAGAAACTGGCATTAACGCATTTGGCATATTCGAATTGAATGCCAAACATGTCAATTTGGATTCATCTCAGTGAGAGAGGAAGCGACATGACGCAGTATTTTACGTATCATGCATGTGCACAGATGGCCGAGGGCGCCAGATGGTTAGTGAATATCGACACATTGCACTCATGCAAATGTATATAGTACCGACATTGATAATTAAAGCTCTCAACACACGCATCAACATTTATATATAGCTCTAAACTAAAATCATGATTTGAAAATAGGTATAGATACAGTAGGTTCAGTGAAGATTCTCATCAAAATGACCAGGTTTTAATAGGACGGAGTGGAGTTCATACCATCACATTTATCTTAGGCATCATTGACTGAGACAGGGAAACGGTTGAAGGAATACTTTATTTGCCGATTGAGGAGACATAAAGGACAAAGCAGACTTCATTTACTGTTAATGGGTATCATCTTCAGCATCGGAATTATCAATTTGTCTGTTTACACCTTCATTCTAGTAGCAAAGCCGTTCAATATACAGTAATGAAGATCTATGGCTCAGATATTCTACCCCATCAAGACAAAACAACTCATGTATATATGTACCCAAAATCTCAGCTCAGTCCAGAAAAATCCACAGAAAAAAGAGAGACAACATGAGGCATATTGTTCTAGTTTCTCTGCTTTTGCTTTTAGTTTCACGGGAGACTTCGAGTTCTATCCAAGAAGATTTCATGCACTGCATGTCAACCCAATTCGGTGAATACACCAGAAGCTTCGAAATCATTTTCAACCAAGATTCCTCTTTGTACTCGTATATCTTGCAGTCTTCTGTGCAGAATCCTAGATACTTGAATGCCACAATCCCAAAACCTCTTCTTATAATTACGCCTTTCCATGAATCTGAAATCCAGGCTGCTGTTTTTTGTAGCAAAAACCATGACTTGCAAATCAGAGTTCGAAGCGGCGGCCATGACTACGAAGGCCTGTCTTACCTCTGCCAAACCCCATTTATCATCATTGATCTTATTAACATGAGATCAATTGAGATCAATTTAGAAGATGAAACAGCTTGGGTGCAATCTGGGGCAAATCTCGGTGAGCTTTACTATGCACTAGCTATGAAAAGTTTAGTTCATGGCTTTCCTGCCGGGCTTTGTCCTACTGTGGGGATTGGTGGACATCTTAGTGGAGGTGGATTTGGGACATTGTTGAGAAAATATGGGCTTGCAGCTGACCAAGTTGTTGATGCTTACTTGATAGATGTTAATGGAAGAATTCTTGATAGAAGAGCAATGGGAGAGGACTTATTTTGGGCCATTAGAGGAGGAGGCGGATCAAGCTTTGGCATCATACTTTCCTGGAAAATCAAGCTGGTTCGAGTTCCAGAAACTGTGACAAGTTTTACGGTTTTAAAAACATTGGAACAAGGTGCCTTAGAGCTTGTTCACAGATGGCAATATATTGCACCTAAATTCCATGAAGATCTATTCATCAGAATTCTCATTGTACATGTGGGTAATGGAGATCAGAAAACAATCCATGCCAACTTCAACTCACTCTTTCTGGGTAAAATTGACAGATTAATCCCATTGATGAATCAAAGTTTTCCTGAGTTAGGATTGCGGGCTGAAGATTGTACAGAAATGAGTTGGGTTGAATCTACTGTCTACTTTGCTGGGTTTTCCAAAGGGTCTCCTTTGGAAATGCTACTGGACAAGAAACAACTTTTCAAGAGCATGTTCAAAGCAAAATCCGACTTTGTGACAGAACCAATACCATTTCATGCCCTTGAAGGAATATGGGGGAGGCTTTTGGAAGAAGAGATGGCTATAATGATAATGGATCCTTTTGGTGGAAAGATGAATGAAATTTTAGAATCTGATGTTCCTTTTCCTCACAGAAATGGTGTTCTGTATAACATACAGTACATGGTGAAATGGGAAGCGAATGGAGTAATGGCATTAAACAGGCACATACATTGGATCAGGTCTCTGTACAAATACATGGCACCATATGTTTCCAGGTCTCCCAGGGCAGCGTATATTAATTACAGGGATCTCGACTTGGGAACCAACAAGCTGCAAAATGCAAGCTACTCCGAAGCAGCTGCTTGGGGTATCAAGTATTTCAAGAGTAACTTCAAGAGACTAGCTCTGGTGAAGAGCAAGGTTGATCCCGGTAATTTCTTCAGAAATGAGCAGAGTATTCCACCATTTCCTACTCCTGGGGAAATAAAACACTTATAGAAATACTGTAGCTCGAATTTCAAGTAATGCAAGTTCCACTATGGCCAACATAAGAAGTTAGTGTCTGATCACTACAAAATCTTTCAGCATTCAAAAGTTTCCTGGTAACCAAGTGCAAAGCTGTAAAGTACAACAATTTCCATGAGTAGGTCCTGCAGTTTTCAAGCTAGTAATCTAATTGCATGTTTATCAGCAATTCCATTCCATCTCTCTGGTTTTTTCCCTTCAGCAACAACTATTACTTGCTCCTATCAAAGGCTGAAAGCTCCTAATTCGGCCGGCGACAGTGGGAACAAAAAGACCAAAAAAATTCCAGAGGCAGAACATGAATTTTAGGGCTGTAGAAAGAGAAGCAAATACTGGAATCATAAACGTACATTCAGCAAATGCTAAGCATCATAAAGATCTATATAGAACCCTTTTCATCTGATGACTTCATGGCCTGCAACTGTGGGATACACATAAAAAGGGTTCCCAAAGGTGGTGCAAGACTATAAAGGATTTCACCAAGTAGCCTTTCATGTAAAGAGCAGAATCAGACTGATCATTGCCTGACACCAACAATACAAAATTTGTGTTCATGTGATCCGCAACAAAACGCAAAAAGTTGGCGACTCACAACAAAATTTACAAATTTACTCAACTTCTATCCTGTCTGATCACTATCAAAAATCCTAATTTCCTGAAATTTACCGTCCTCGGATGGTGATATCCATCAAAGTTTTTTACTTTGATCCTGATTTCTAGTGACAACTTTCTCATAGTCCCAAACAATAACTTTACATCCAGCTTTGAAGTAATGGATCATCTTACGTTAGGACCTAAAGCAGAAGACTGAAACAGACTGAATGATAAGGCCTGATGCTCTTTACTCAGTGAAGAAAACCATTTTCTTATAGCACCAGCAACAGCAGATTGACTTGCAATGGATGGACACATTGAATTGATCTCAATGACTAGTCCAAGATCAACAGAAATGAGCCCAAGCAAAGCAGTCACAATGGCTATTTGAAGAGGAAGACCCGCTCTAGTGGTAGTTTCATGCCACAGAAAAGCAGACAATGTATTACTCAGGTTCTCAACGTTTTTATCCTCACATCCACAAGCAGCAACTCCAAGCCTGAAATTATAAAACAATTAGTTAACTATGGCACCACTTTAATATGTGAAAGGATGTACTGGTATTGAAAGACATTGTGACTATAATTAAATTCATCAAATGTGTACAAGGAATTCAAGTAATCCAGGCATAACAGAACATAAAAATACATTGCCTATCCTCAAGGTTCATTTAGCAATAAAAAATCTTAGCAGCGAAGTTTCGAATATGATTAAACTAAATTAACATCAGAACCAAGAATATAAAACCTTAAAAAAAAAAATGCATCCCACACCCCCCCCCCCCCCCCCCCCCCCCCCCCAAAACAAAAAAAAAACACACACACACACACAGAGATCACACAACTTATAGTGCCTTAATATTTAACAGTAAAACTGTAACAGACCTTCCAATCTGACCGAGAAGAATGACGATGGCAAAGGTGAAGCTCTCTGCAATAGGTAGTTCCAACATTCTCAATAGGCCAGGGACAACTGTGGCAAGTGTCCAATCCCAGCTCTGCAGTTGGAAAGGAAACAAGTAAAAGTTAGAATTGGCTCTCCAGGATGCCATTTCGAGCAAATAAATTCTCCAGGAATGAAAATAACATGCAGAAGAAAATTTTATCATTTCCACAAACATACATATTCAATTGAAATTTAGGAAAAGTTTTCATGAATTTTCAGAGGTATAATAAAAACTTTCTAAAATAATATGCACAGGCGAAAAGAAAAGCAAATAATATCAAATCTGAGTTTCCCCATCAGTATCCAACTTTAACAAAAGAAACCACATAAAATTTTCATTATGCACCACAACTTCAGAGATTTCCAAATGTAACTTCTAACTTGGGAAATTCAAAAAGTACACAAGTACACAATTAGGCGAACTTAAAAAAAAGGGGAAAAAATTAGAGAAAAGAAGAGAGGGTTTACTTTTTGAAATCAATACCCCCTCAACATATAGTCTAATGTTTAATCAATACCCAACATGCAATTAACGTTAAGGATAAGAAATTGAAGAAAATACTCATAGCTATTTGGGAGGGTCGAATCTTTCACCTTAGAGTTAAAGAGAGAATGGGGTGCTGAGATCCCAACCAGGAGTTTTTAAATCTGATTTTTAAAACCAAATTACGTTATTTTTCTCTTCAATCAAAAGAAAAAACAGCAGAAAACAATCATTATTTGATCTGTTTTCATAAGTACATTCCATTTTTTTCATTCATTACTAATATAATGTGTTCCCACATTACAGCTTCAAAAAAGCCTTCCTAGCTTACATTTAATGTGCTTCCGTAATCACAATATAATGACTAACAAAGTTCTAAGTGTAATAGGTTGACAGAAAAGCAAACTTTGGAAGCTGAGTACAATAAACCTACTCAATGTATAAAGCATATAAAACTGATAGATCAAGGAAATTTCAAGATGGCAAACAATTGCTCATTAAAACCAAGGGACAAAGAATTAAGAATAAAATTGAGAATAAGTGTGTCAAAAAAAAAAAAAAACCCAAGAAGTGAATCATACCATTATGCACGACAGTAGCTCCACCAATGATAATACATCAGTGACGTGGCACAAAGTCGTGTTAACAACAGATTTTGATTGTAAAGCAGACATCTTGCACTCATTTAGGGAACCAGATGTCCCACAATTGATATCAAGAGGGCAATAAGGCTCTTGGCAAGTTTGTTCAGCCTGGTCATTATGAAACAAGACATTCACTGTTCGAGCCTCGGCACAGCTCTGAAGCTTTTCCAGAAGCAAGGACATAACAATCTCTACAGAAACTGCATCCTTTGAAAATGGGCATTCTGCACATGGATGAAACTTGGATTGAATCTCATCTGCCAGGGAAATAGAAGAGTTTGCAGCAACTGATGAACATCCTCTTTCAAGAGACATGACAATTGATTTTAGTACAGTCATTGTTAAATCATATTTCCCAGAGGTAAAGATCTTTTCTCCACCCAAATAAGCAAAAATGTGGAGAATCATCAGCACCAGGGAAGGATCAGATGTGTGCTTACGGAAAATGTTGTATGAAGCCGCACAAATAAATCCAATGCAGTCAGTTGCTGTAGCAATTGATGCCAATATAATGCTCCCTGCCATCAACTGTGAAGCTGATGCGGCTTCACTGGACCAAGTAGTATCCACACCATCCAGAAGGATATTGATTTTTGAATTACTCTCACTCAACGTTTCAGAAGATAAATAGGTGCATGTCATGACTTTCCCCTCCATAAGGAAATCCTCAATAAGACTAAGGAGCTCATCCAAACACAACTCATCAAACACTCTCCTTGCCTCAGCATCAGACATCACTACACAATGAGAATGTGAAGTTCAATTTAGAAGAAAAGAAAGATAAATAGTTTTACATCATAAAATTATAGTAGCTCAATACAATATACAATATTGCAATATAAATTACACAAATTATGTACAAATCACATACCTGCATTAAAATGACTGGCAAAAGAATCCAAGCAAAGGATGATATCACTGTTCCAAGATTTCCTAGACTTTTCCTGAGCTATTGTGGAGAAGTTGAGCAGTAACAATGAAAGGAATACGCAAGCCCTCTCTCTAAACATGTCAACATAGCAAGTCAATAAAGTAGTTCCAATTTTGCCATTTCAATGTGCATCAAATGTTCCTTATATTAGCAAATTTAGAAAGAGCTAACAGCTGTAGATAATCAATACAAATAACAAGAAAAGAACCACTTACTTAGAAAGAAGGTGTTCTTCCATTTTAAGAGCAAGCATAATCTTTTGCAATATCCACTCTGTTTGGGAAACCAAAGAGCACTGAGCCATACAAGATTTAGTGGCACAATATATTCTAGAAATACTGCTTTCATCTTTAATATTACTCGGAACAACAAAGTATCGAGGAATATTGTCATGTGCAGGTCCAAGTTCACTTGCAAGAGGAAAATCCCCCCCTTGATCTCCAGACCTACATTTATCTGATATTAGTAGCTTTTCCAGTGCCTGATTATCACAAGCTTTTCCTGCTTGCTCAGCACTAAGAGAAATGTTCCCACTATTTACCTCCACACCAAAGGAATCAAGAGGACCCTCACTCTCACATGGTAATGAATTATGGGAATTTCTGGAAATGTTATAGTTCAACTTGTTGGAATTGATTTCCACATCAATGACATCATAGCTACGAGAGGGCACCGAATTTTCTTTTTCTTTGGACAAACCTCCATAGAATGTTTCCTCTGCCAAGGGTTCAAATTTATTGATATCAAATGTTTCGAGAGCCTGAAACTCAATCTCAGGAAGAGTAGGTGATAGAGGAAATTCCATTGCTGCCCTGTAACATTCCTCATCAGCAGGATTATCCAAATCCAGCAGTTTCATATAATCTCCATCTGCAACTTCCTCAAAATTCATCATAGTTTCATGGAGACTTATAACTGTGTCCGTAATACCCTCTGTGCATGCCTGTGCAGTTCCTATTAGATCATTGGCAGGTCCCAAAGTTTTTTCATGGACTTTAGCATCAAGATTTGCTGTCTTATTCATCTCACCACTGTCACACGAATGCTGAATACCTAAATTCTCTTCCTGAGATACCCTTCTCTTCTTGGGAAACTGATCATGCTTAAAAGCATCTTGATTATTAGCTACTGTATAATTTGCTTCTTCCAGCGTTTTATCTAGTTGCTTGTTCAATATATTATGCAAATCAGATAGCTTCTCCTCTATCTGCAAATGCAACTTCCTATCCTCAGAGTGCAACAATTCAATTGACTCAACTGTATGAAGTAACCTCTTTCTCTTCCTACTAGGCCCATTGACTTTTCCAGCGGCACCAATTTTAAGAGGGCTTCTAACACTAATTTCAGCATCCACAGCAGGCTTTCCATCAAATCTCACTCTGTTAATTTCATCAGACATGCTAGAATTTGTTGCTTGAGCATTCATCAATTTTGATGATGTAGTAAAAGAAAAAGCACCCCTTTCCTGTGAGCCCATCAATTGTCTATCAGAAAAAGATGCTGAACTGGAATTTATTGCAGAACTCTGTAACATTTTTCGGCTAGAGCCTCCAAGCAGAGACTCCAATTTAGGATCTTTAGAATCAATACCTGACATGGATTCACTACAGATCCCTCCAGATAAAGCAAGTGAAGGGGCAATCTGTTGAATCGTTTGCCTGAGAGGACTAGAGGCAGCAACACCCGTGCAGCAATGCTTTTGGAGCTCATTTTCACTTTGAAGGTACATCTGAACTGGTAGGCTTTCCTTCAACTTCAAGATTTGCATATTTGTGGTGTCCCTAACCTGAAAAGCGCATCAAAACAACCTGTCAATAAACCAAGATCAGAAGATAATGCAAATTTTTATAAGAGAAAGCAGTGTCAGCACACAAGATTCGCAAGCAAAAGGCAAACTGAAACTTATAATATAGAAGTTCTCACAGCTACCCGGAAAACAAATGAATTAAGGACGCATTTGGTAGCCCACATTATATGGGATTAAAACACTGTTTTGTATTAAACTTAAGCAGACTCACGTTTGGTGTTAAAAGCAACTACAGCTGCACTGCATTAATGGGCTGCGCTGTTGCCGCATTAGCTTGCCTTTTCCTTTTTTTTTTTAATTTTCTTTATAATAATAATAATAATAATAATAATAATAACAATAATAATAATAATATTGTTATTATTATTATTATTAAAATTTAATAAATATAACTTTTGAATTTAATATAATATTATACACTATTAATATTAAATTTTTTTTACATTATAATTTATTAGTAAATTATAATTTAATATAATTAATAATATAAAATATTATTACATATACTACAGAACTCTTCTTGGATTATTTAGCACAATTTATTTAGTTATATGTTATAACAATTGTATCACTTTATTATTTTGTTATTATCTTGTGATATGTATAAATTTTTATTCTATTATCCTAAGATGACTTTTGAACTAATCTTCTAGGTTTTAACTATTTATTTATGCTGTTATATTATTAGAGATTATTTGATTCAATTTCACAGGTCATATATTTAGAAAATACTGAAAAATAAATGTTATGCTTCCAAAAATTTAAGACTATAAGCTTCGATCTTCATGAAGAATTATGATATTTTTTAATATTTACACTAAAAAAAAAATTGTTAAATTTCTAAAATTTAAGACTTCTATATTTAGTATTTTTCTAAGCACTAATAAATATTATTTAAACAAATATATAATTTAAATTAATCACAAAAAATTAACACAGTACAGTGCAACACCAAATATAGTATAATTAAAAATTAAAACAGTAGAATATAGCACCAAACATTGTGCAGCATTATTATAATATAGTGCTAATATTATACAATATAATACAATACACCAGTATTTAAATAATGCAATACAGTATAATACAATCTAGTGTGCCAAACGCACCCTAAATGTAGATCTAATGATTCAAATGCTAAGCAACCTGGGATGGTTATCTAAAGGCATATGATGAATACATTTCATTGAGGGCTGCAATGGTAATCTTTCAGATATATAAGTTACTTAGCAGCATACAACTATACAGGCGAACAGAAAATATATATAATGTTCATGATCGAAAAAGAACATTTCTGTCTGAACATGATAAGTAAGAGAAAAAGATAAACAAAGAAGAAAGAAAGTTTTTTGGCTGCATTAAATTAGAAAGCGCACCAGTATTATGTCAAATAAGTCTAGAAGTGTTCATACTGTAAAGCTGCTGCCTTGAGGTAAATTTTTGTCAAAAAATCAACCTATAGAGCCAAAACAGGTATGCTACTTTTCCAGAATAAATTCCATAGCCATAAAGCACAAAAGAAGCAACAGTACTAAAAATTCGGAAAACAAATTCAGGAATGCTATGATTGAATAACTGACCTTCACATTTCCCAGATTATCTGTACCTTCAGTGTTGGATGAGAAACATTGATCAACTGTATCCAAACGATGCAAAAACTGAGCAAAGTCCACCTTCAAGCGCCCTAGTTCTTGGTGCAAAATAATATTCCGATCTTTTTCCAACTTAGCCACTTGCTTGGCATGTTTTACTTGCATTTTTTCAAACTTCAATTGCTTTTTCAACAGCTTCGCCTTTCCAGAATCTACATACTTATCAACTTGAATAGCAGAAGCGTCGAATGATTTTCTAGAGGAATGCAGGTCATGTATCTGCTTCTGCAATTCATCAATCCTTCCTCTAGCTTCTTCCAATTGTTGAGAAAGATGGTCAGCAGCAAGACATTTACCTTGAACAACTTTTCTATGCTCTTGTGGTTTGATCATCTCCAAATCTGATAGTTCTTTCCCACCAACAGATTTCTCCTTGTCAACCCCGCACCTTCTGCTTGCCTCCTCAAATTTCATAATTTCCAAACCCAAATTTGGCTCTTCTCCAACTTTCTGCAATGTGTTCACCTTAGACCCATTCTTCATTTTCAGAAATCCAGCATCTGTATCTGGTTTGCAACCATGAGTCTCAACAGAATGTCCAGACACAAGGTCATTTATCTCCTTCTGTAGTTCCACAATTCTTCGTCCAGCCTCTTCCAACTGCTGAGACAACCTTTCAGTGTGACGCTTTTCTTCCTCAGCCTGCTTTCTACTGGCTTCTGCTAGCTTTCTTTGATCCTCTGCTTTAGCCATCTCTAAATGTGCATGTTCTCTTTCTTTACTCAGCATCTGTTTTTCAGCTTCAAGCTTTTTTCTCAAGGCTTCTGACTTTGATGCCTCAGAAACCAACATTGATTTTGCATCATCAGCTTCTCTACGCAATGCCTCCAACTGCAGTCGGTATTCCTCTGCCTTTTTTCCTTCAATATTTGCACGTTGTCTTTCTTTACACACCATCTGTTTCTCAGCTTCAAGCTTTTTGCTTACAGCTTCTGATTTTGATGCCTCAGAAACCAACATCAATTTTGCATCATCAGCTTCTTTACGCAATGCCTCCAACTGAATTCTGTATTCCTCTGCCTTCTTTCCTTCATTATTTGCACGCTTTTTTTCTTTACTCACCTTCTGTTTTTCAGATTCAAGTTTCTTGGTCATGTCTCCTAACTTTGAGGACTCCAAAACCAACTTTGCACGCCTCCTTTCTTCCTCAACAGCTTCCTTACGCAATGCCTCCAATTGAAGTTTGTACTCCTCTGCCTTCTTCCCTTCAATATTTGCACGCCTCCTTTCTTCCTCGGCCTTGCCTTTTTCAGCCTCAACACATTTCCATGCTTCAGCAGCCCTCTTCTTCTCCACCTCAGCATTTTTCTTTTCTGACTCTGCCCTTATTTTCTCTTTCTCAACCTCCCCTTTTAGCCGTTTTATTTCCCTTTCATTTTCTGTGACTCGAATGTCAAGAAGCTTTACTTCCTCAACACTTTGAGCATTTGATCCTCCTTTCTTCCGTTGTAATATAGAGATTTCAGACTTT
Organism: Citrus x clementina; assembly: GCF_000493195.1. Taxonomy (NCBI): domain Eukaryota; kingdom Viridiplantae; phylum Streptophyta; class Magnoliopsida; order Sapindales; family Rutaceae; genus Citrus; species Citrus x clementina. Next base: position 31,248,873 of record NW_006262688.1, read on the forward strand.
AAAGCAGATATCTCATTCTCCAATGAAACTTTTGCCGCCAATACTTCCTCTCTTCCCTTTTTCTCAACTTCAGCACGTGCCTTCTCTTCTTGACATGCTGAACGAACACAAAACTTCTAAATTGAGATGGAAACTAAATGCATCAAGCATCAACCAAAAAATGACACACAAAACACTCAGATGATAAATGCATTGGAGAGCATAAGAAAATAAAACTACATTGCATTCACCTTTCTTGAGACTTAGATTTTCAGCTTGAATCTTGTCTAGTTGCTGTTCAAACAGCTTCAGAGCCTGGCGCAAGGCAGTCCGATTCCCTTGGGACTTTTTATATTTATCTTCCCACTGAGACCATAAAAACAAATAAAGAAATCAAATAAATATATATAAACTGAACAAGTATATGAAATAATGCACAATTCTGAATCATTTTGATGATTAAAAAATAAATAAAAACACATACCACTCGACAGCAGGGATTGGAAGCCTCCGGCTTTGCTGAAATATCCGTCGCCATTGCTGCACGTAAAAGAAGTGTTTGAATCGATACTTCGGATTAAAAAGAACAACAAAAAAGGGAATTAGAGAGAGAGAGAGACTTACTTCACTTGTTTTGCAGCTTAATCGTTGGGCATTGTGGATAAAGAGAGAAAATAGGAAGTGTAAGAGCCCTACAAGATACGTCGTCTTGATCTGCACATAAGGTAAGAACATGAAAATTGAAAAACCCTACACCTACTGAGTTGCAGAGAGAAAGATAGAGAGAAACCCTAAAAGGATATAGGGCGGTTCGACCCAGTTTCAAAAGTCGGTCCAAGTTGGACTTGGATCCATCCAGTTTCCAGTCCACGTCTAATTAATTTAATTCGGAGTTCTTCTATTTACGCTCCACCCAAATCCTTAATGAACCCCGAACAAACTTTATCAATATAAAAGCTATCATTCATTAACCGTAATACTAACATCTTTTATTTTGTTTGATGAAGTAATAATAATTTCATATAATATTAAGATTTAATAATTTTAGTATGATATTAACTGTATTATCTCTAATATCTCTTCTCTAATATTCTTCCGAGACTTAATATAAATTAAAATTCTTATCGTACTAGTTAAATATTTAAATTTAAAATTTTAATTTTATGTCTGTCGCCGTCATGCACAGTGTGCAATAGTGTGTGATAGCATGTGTCAATAATTCATTAGTAAGGACATAGGACCCACAAAATAGTCCCACTAATAAAATCTTGACATATGTCCCACCACAAACCTCATCAAATTTATAAGCTTGTTCTCATCTTTTGGTGGAATTTCCCTCATTCAAGAAAAGGTGCTCGTAACTCACAAGCCATGAAGATTTGACTGTTGAAGCTCCTTCCTCATAGAAGCAAACTTAGGGCTTTGGACGTTTGGTCCTTCTGCCGTTTTGCTTTGGGCGAGCAATACTCAGTAATAACTTACAAAAAAAAAAAAAGGGAAAAAAAAACACACACACACACACGCTTGACCAAACATTGTTCTAATAATGTTCATCTTTTCTTGTAGTACGGAACCTATCAAGCATTATTGGAACAACCTATTTATCCTTGAAAGCATCTTGTGGTCTTTCTTTTAGATGTCGTTACGGTCTTGGTGAAGTTAGCCGTCGCGAGCACCACTAGATTTTCAACGAGGTGGAAATTCTCGAATTCTGTATGTACATGTTCCTGCGGCTCGGATGAGTATTCTTGTTTATATCGCTACGGCTGTAAACACTTTCTTTTCCTATTAACAAGGCATCCCCTTGTTCGTCGCTCTTCCGGAACCGGTATAGAAATGGGCTTTTAGATCACTCTTCAAAACTCCATTAAGCTCCCATCAACTAAAGATCTGTATTGAGTAGAAATTTCCACTTGATGGGTAATCAAACAATAAATAAAGTATCAATCTCATTTATACAGAACTTTTCATCATAGGAAACTACACAAAATTGACACAACCCATGACCCGGAAGAAGAAATTGACTAGACTAACAGATTCTAAGGTATAAATTAATTTAATGGCTGAAGAAAGAATGTTTAGCCCAATTCCCTCCTTGAACCTCACAAAGTTGTAACCGATTAAGGGCAGCTACAATCTTCATTGAATTATTTACTCTTCTCCGCTGCTTTTGTCTGAGGAAGTGTTCCAAATACTCGGTCCCACAGTGAAGATGTGATCCCAAAACCCTTATTTTGAATTCTGAAGTGATGATTTAAGTGATATTTCTGTAAAAACACAAAAAGAGTTGTCAGCATCCAGTTTGATATATCCAAACACTGTAATGGACAATCTAGAACGAGATGTGTGACAAAAAACTAACTTATGGCATGCTAGAATTTGGATGTAAGTTTCAGCTTAAATTTTAAACATGAAAGTTCAGCTGAGAAATATTCAGACACAGAAAGGAGGAATGAAAAGGTACAAGGGCAAACCAAAAGTATACAAGCTCACAATCCTATCAATCATTTGGTGAGTGTCGGCTAAAATTCGACTCCAACATTAGGTATTTGAAACTAGGAAGCTTGCCTAGTGTTGGATTTAGCTTTTATTGAAAAATATAAATTGAACCTCATTCAAGCTATGAAATTAAAAACTACAACCAAGTCTGTGGCCTTACAATTCATTTACATCTTTTGCAAAAGCAGATAAGAAGTGTAAGTACTTAACTAGCAAGCAAATGAGCAATAGGAGATTATGTATCTTTTGAAATTGCAAAAAAAGAACTACTCTTACCTTGAGATTTTTAGGTACTTCACTTGAAGGCTGACCATGGTGCAGGTAGTAATGGGTGACATCATACATCACATAACCAAGTAAACCACCTCCAAACAAAGCAGGAGTTGTTGTAGGAGCCGATACAAGACTAAGCAGTTTCCAGAACTGGAAACAACAGTAGGTGAAAATAGTATTAAGCGAAAACTATAAATTGAGCTTCATAACCAAGCAAAACATATCAGTCGTATTTCAAACTATATGTCACAATTAGTTCCAACTATTTCAGACTTCAAACATAAACATTTAGATTAGTCAATATTAGTAAAAATTTTGTTAATAGATTTTAGCCTTGAAACAGTTTCGACATATTGCCAATTGCTCATATAGCATTTACTAGGACTGTATCAACCAAAGTACAAATCATCATGAATAAAGTGAATCTATTCAAACAAAACATAAATGACAAAATATAGATTTTTCACTTGTGAGTGTTTCCAAATCAAGTGCAGAATGGGAATTACCCTGCCCTTACTCAAATCAATAGATCAATTAAGTTCCTAAATGACCAAAAGCACTATAAAACTCCTCAATTCTGGCAAATTCAAATAAATAGTACAGAATATTGCAATGGATGCACAGGTCCAAAAGTCATTACTTCAGTCAAGACTTGTAATAATCGTCAAGAATGTAATGCAAGGAAAATATACTTACCGGAAACAATAAAACAGCTGTTGCGGCAGGAGGAAAAACAAGCCGTAGGCCATCCATAGGATGCTTATGATGGCAACCGTGAAGAAGATAGTGAATGGTGTTTCCCCTAAAGCAAGTTCTTAACAACTTCAGAACAGTTTTAAGTTAACTGAAGAGGGTAGATACACATATTGCAATTAGGAGAATAAAAAAGCATGTGCGCATCTGCATGCATTTTTCTGCGTGAATGTTTGGGGGGGGGGGGGCCGGGGAGAGAGAGAGAACAAACCAGTAACTCCTCGTTTTGATGTGGAAGAGGAAACGGTGCAAAGTATACTCAAGCAGTGTCCAAACAAAGATGCCAAAAAGCACCATCAGAGCTACATGCGGAAGTGTCTGGCCCATTCTAATAGACATCGAGATGCACCAACAAACAACTGGCAGCCAAATGACCGGAATTGCCCACCAGATTGTGAGAGTCAAGAACTGCGTACAACAAAAATGAGTAAGTACTGCAGAAGCATATGATCTAAAAAGGCAGAACTGTAACAACTAGAAACGAAATTCATGCAAAGGGCAGTGTTCTAGGATGTGCCTCCAACTGCGTGAATCGATACTTGGAATGCTATTTACAAGGAAAAAGGCCTTACCTCCCAAAAATCACTTTCGAAAAATCTAGGGCCTTCCTTGCTTACGATTGGCTGGTGAACCCATTCCTGATAAGCTTCTCCAAGATGACCGACCTGTGTCAAATTCTCCAAAGGTTAAAAGAAACAACACAAATCGAAATACCATTGAAATGAACTTGTAATTAATCTAATCAAGAGCTACGAAATCAAACAAAAAGAACAAGCAGTTTCAATGTGTAACACTGAACTGCAAGAGAGCTTCACATATTGGTCCTTTCATAATTGATTGTACATTAGATAAGTAAGTATATATAAAAAGAAAAATAAAAAAAGAAGAGAAAAAACCCACAAATGTTCGGAACATCACAATGCAACTCTACCTGGAAGACAAGGGGTTTGTTTAAATCGACAGTGAACTCCTGTGCAACAACCATCTTGTCTTCTTACTAACTGAAAGAAAACAATGAGACGAAACTGATTATGTAAGAAACAAGCAATCAATTTTAAAACCAAAGAAAAAACAAACGTCAATGTCACGCCCATATTCACAATAATTGCTGCGGCTAGATTAAATAACAAATCTTAATTTTCATTTCTCAGCATCACAACAATTGTTTCTCCTCACGAAAAGTAAAAACAAACAATTGTAACTCGTAATCCAAATATTTTACTTTCCTCAACTATTATTTCGTCAAGAAAAACAGCAATGCACTCAATAAAATCACAAGAAAGAACTACAAAATTCTCATGAATTTTCAAAAGCAAGAGATTGTATAGATCTGAAGAAATTATTATTTATTTTTTTTGCCGCGGGGGGGGGGGGGCAATCAACGAAATAAAAAATCGAACGTCAAAATGTACTAACCAGGAACAATGCGGGTCGGATCTGAATCTGAACCCGATATATCTCTCCTTCTAAAAGGAACACCACTTCTGCCGCCGCAATTGTTTTTGTGTTTTTTTGCTTAATATATATTTTTTTTCTTTTCGGAAGGAGTGATGATGGAAGGCCGCGCCTGACTTGACTGTGGAGATTGTAAAGTGTATTTTAGTAAACACGAGTTGTAAAGATATGCGCCGTTGATTATTAGCGGCACCAGAGAATCAGATTCAGCCAGCTGATTTTCCCGTTGGATTCTATCGGTTGCCAGTCTGGCACGTTTAAACTACAGCTTGGCTTTCATATTTTGGGGGAATCCTGGAGTGTATGACAGTTCACGTGTTAATGAGATTCTGAAGCTGATGTGGCGACAAATTATGGGCTCGAAGGTATCGGTCCTTCTCCACCTTTATTCTTCGGACCAAGATTCTTTTTTAATTTGATTTCCTTTTATTAATTTGATTTCCTCCTTAGTAAAAATATAAGTGGATGATTGATAGTTAATAAATAAATAAAAAAATAAAAAAATTAAATTATATCTATACACTATCACTTAAAGACAGATGACACTAAATTTTTAAAAACTTATGAGAGCTCAGATTATGAGAGGATTTTTATCCTTATGATGAAGGAAAATACACTCTTTTTTTTGGGAAAATGAGAATGATTTTTTTTTCTTTATTTATTTTTATTTTGCTGTTATTTTTCCAATATAGAATGGTGTTAGTTGCTGTCCCATCATTCGTATTTAAATCATATAGAATGTCGGATTTTTTTTTCTTTTTTAAGTTGGAATTGATCCTTCTTCTACCTTTTAAATATAGAAGATAATGTGAAACATTTGAATTATCTTAGCTTAATTTAACTGCCACTTAGCTATTAATTTTGTAGAATGACCTTCGCATTCGTGCAAAGTCAATGCCAAACAAACTCTGATTAAAATAGATTTTGTTTACTTTAAAACGACACAAATGAAATTGTCCAAACACACACTTATTCGAAAGTGACTAGCTTTTGAAAATGACCATAGTTGACAACTGGAGTGAATACAATTGGAGTTTAGACTTGAAAAATAAAGATAAGAGTTCAATTTTTTTTTTAGATTAAATTAAGGGAGTTTAGTTTCGTTAACGCTATGTTACCTCATTTTAAATGATGTGTGAGAAAATGAAATCTAGTTTAAAAAGAGTGAAACGTGTATAAACAATTTTTTTTTTCAGCATCGGAATAATGAAGGAAGAACCAAACATTTGCTTAGAATCAAAATCTAATCTAATCTAATCATCTGAAAGGAAAGGACATTACAATGAAGTGTGAAATGAAATACTTTAAAAAAGTAAACATATAAATTCTACGCGGATGGGATTCGGCAACATTAGACTTAAATAATAATAATAATAATAATAATAATGGTTTAGCGGATACCCAATGCTGGATGTATGTATTCGGCATTGATCAAACCATACATGCAGTGAGTTTTGTTTTGCTTTTTACCAAATTCATACTAAGCCTGCTAAAATTCTTACGGAATTATATTCATGTTGGCATTTTCCAACAGATTTGCAGATTGACAGATAAAATTGTCAATCTCTAGTCTTAAGTTTTCAAGTTCTGCCAGTACAAAGACTCTCAAGAACTCTTTGGTATTGAGGTAGTATAAATTTTTAAGCCATATTTACTATAAAAAAAAAATTATAACATATAAAATAGAAGTCAATCGTGTATAGTAAATATGATTTTTAAATATTAATTTTTATAAAAATAATAAAAATATTATAAGTTTTTCATTGCACAAGTATTGAACTAAATCAATTTAATTAATTTTTAAACTACAACAACTAATATTTAAACTCTTTTTAGTGTTGTAGCTTAAAGTTACAACTATGTAACCTCAATACTAGACCGGCTCTTATTCTCCTCGCACTGCTGGGTAACTAGATTTTTTTTTTCACAAATATGAATAGAAGGAAGATATATATACATATATATTAAACTAATTAGTATTGGGACTAATTCGAAGGCGTGTATAATCACGCATGCTCAAGTCAAGTCTCTCACAAAGTTAGTGCTAATATCTTGAGTGTATATTTGATACCCAAAAAATTTAAGAAAAAAATTTTCTTTAACTCTTTTTCATCTTGTATAAAAAAAAAAATGTTGAAAAGTCTAACCAAAATCAATTTATATTACTTTAATTTGTAACATACATACATACATATAAACCACTGGCTGGCCTATGGTTGACCCTCACCTCATACTGAGATCAAAAGTTTGAAGTACTAGAATGTCAAATAATCACACTTATAGGACAATCTAATGCATCCCCAAACATGCTCCAAGTCTCCTTGTGTGTAATGTGGCAGAATCTATTCGGAACAATTCCATAACCTGATCAATAATGTCTATACAATTAAACACGAGCCAGTAACATCATCTATGCTTTAGCCGCTTTTGCAGGAGGAAGCGTTCCAAACACAATGTCCCATAAAGACGAAGAGATTCCAAATCCTTTGTCCCGAATTCTGAAGTGATGATTCATGTGAAATCTCTGTTCAAAACAAACATTAAAGGATTTGTAAAAAGCAATGGAATGTGGACTCTCTCCTTCCAAGCAGGAAAGACAAAGGAGAAAGAAACCGAGAGATTGAGAAGCTGATTTTGATAAGTTGTTACCTTCAGCCGCAGAATGATTCCTTTCGATGGCTTCCCGTGATGTGTGTAGTAATGAGTAACATCATACATTACATATCCCAGCAAAATGCCTCCATATAGTGCAGGAGTGATGAATGGCTTTGTTAAAACATCAATCAGGTTCCACAACTAGGAGTCACAATGATTTGATGAATCAGCAAAATGTCAAGATAGTCATTAACAATGCAATCGAGTTCATTAGCTTTTGATTAATATGGAATTGAGGCATAATTTAGTCAATAAGCTGTGAGAAAATGAACATACTGCCAAAGATACAAGTGCTGCTCCTGCCGGAGGGAAAACAAGCCGTAGTCCATCCATAGGGTGCTTGTGATGGCAGCCATGAATGAGATAGTGAAAAGTGTTCCCCCTTGCAAAAATTTATGAAACCAGATTCAGCACATGATGCTATTTTGCAGAGAGAGTGAGAGGGAAGCATATACCAGTAGCTTTTAGTCTTTATATGGAAAAGATAGCGGTGCAGAAAGTACTCCAGCAATGTCCAAGTGATGATGCCCAAAAATACGATTAGACCAGCTAGATATGGAGAGAGGCCCATTTTGACAGACTTGCTAACAGACCAACATACAACCGGCAGCCAAACTAGGGGAATTACCCACCATTTTGTACGGGTCAAGAACTGTTTCAAGTTGAGCAGTTAAAAGGCTTAGAAAATTGTTAATATAAAGGCAGTGCATATGTTTATCAGTGAAGTTGTTGCATTGGTATTAAGATTCAGCCATTGCCTTAAAGAAACACATGGCTTACCTCCTGATTAAAGACAATGTGCATTTATAATTATCAAATCTCATAAGCATTATCATAATAATGATTATATGTATATGACTTGGGACAACACATAACCGGTAGACAGAGAGAATATCCAACAGCAGAATAGAAAATAACATCTCAGAAGCAGCAGTTGGCAGAAGCAGAAAAGAATTGTAAAACACGAAGAGAGATTCTTTGTCCACGTAAATGTAATGCGAGACAAATTATCTTTCCAACATGTATTTGGCCCCACAAACTAATCATTTCTAGTCAAGTTTGCAAATGATAAAATCCCTATCCATATGTACTTCCAAACAAATGTGAACTCACAATTCAGTTGAGAAAAATATAACTAAAGTCTAGCTCAAATGTGCTCTGCCCAGAAAGATTGAAAATTTTTAAAAAAGGTAGCTGCCCAGAAACAATGAAAGTGCAGAAGAGTTAATTCAAGTAAATGGTTTCATGATTCCTCTCTACGCTTGTGAATGCCACACTATCGCTAGGTGGAACAATTTGATTTCAAGAATTGATGTATTACCTCCATGAAGCCATTGGCAAAAAACCGTGGGCTATCCCTGCCAACTATAGGTTGATGAACCCATTCCTCATAAGCTTCTCCAAGATGGCCAACCTGCCACAAAAATTCGAATAAAAAAAACAAAAATTATGGAGCTAAGAAAGAAATGTATCAAGAACTCAATGGACGGCATCAACTCAATGTTTAGTCACTATAAACTATGACCAAAGATCTCACATTATGCGAGCAAAATGTGCGTATATATTTTATAAAACGGACAATGGGCACATCCAAAATGGGTATGTGCATCAGATAAATAAAGATTGAACCTGAAAAACGAGAGGCTTATTCAAATCCACGGAGAAAGGCTCATCAGCGACCATCTTGGCAACTTATGACGGCGCGACCAACTTGCTAGAAGCCCATCATGAGATCAACAGAAAATGCAACATTTTAATTAGAATAGATAAAATAAAACGACAAATTAAAGATCATCTTTTTTCCCCCTGATTCTACAAATATCATTCATCATCGTGCATGCAAAACATAGAAAGGTAAAAATGCAGAAAGCAGATACCTTGTCCGAGGCAGAGCAATGGAAGAGCCACCACCAAAAGAGTTCTTGAGGCGTGGTGATTACCAACCCAAGGAGCTCTTCACGGTTTCAGATCTCTCTTGATCGCGGTGATTTGTCAGCAGAAGGAGAAGAAATCGCGGGTTTCTCTTTCATCTTTATGAGCTGCCTTATCTTTTTTTATCTTCGAAATCACAGCTTCGCCGTACAATTTCTCATTATTAACCATTATTAGTTATTTTTACGCTCTGTCTCTAGGTAACCGTTATTAGATTTATTTCTCAACATCTTATTTTCCCCTTAAAAACGATTGCTGCCCATTTTCATAAATCAGAGAAGGTATAAAAGGTCCATTAATTCTCTCAAAATTTCTTATTAAAATATCTGTAGTTTTTTTTTAATCAGAAAACAATGTCTGTAATTACTTTTCTCCAACACCATTTGTTTAATATTATTAAACAACCTTTTCAGTTTTTGTAAAATTAACTAAAATTTATATTAGCAACTCACTTCAAAAACAAAAAATGAAAACTCGTAAATGAAAGATATCATTGTTTTCGTTCTTTACACGGACAAAGCAGTGGACGTGCCGGAGTGGTTATCGGGCATGACTAGAAATCATGTGGGCTCTGCCCGCGCAGGTTCGAATCCTGCCGTTCACGAAGCATTTTGGAGATGATGCAGTGTTTTCTGTGTCTGTGCCGATGCTTATATTATAAATTATAATGTCTGCTTCGGCTACTCTTTCTTTTTTTTAAAAAAAAAAAAAATTGATTTCTTTTAAATAAAATCGTCATAGAGGTGAAAATTATTACAGCCTAATAAACAAAAATGAAAATAGATCTAAAGAAAAAGAAGAAAAAAAAATTATTATTAAGGGTGAAGCAAAAATTTTAGAGCAACATAAAAAATGAATTGGGATTTGAGAAGGTACTCACCACTCAACTGACGAGTGGTTTACTAATTTGTATTATGTTGATGCAGATGGGAAATAAAACTCTTGATCTTCAATGTATCACATGCCGTTTATAAAATTCACAAAGCGATATGTCGTAAAAATATATGGGGCATGTATGCCATAACGTTTTATATCTAGAACCGTAATACACATTTTACAATGCTGTAAATATATATATATATGTGTGTGTGTGTGTGCGCGCGCGTAATATTAATAAGGGTGAGACTATTTAAACTCACCAAATTCTTCTCTACATACATTTTAAAAAATAAATTGATATTAAAAATTAAAAATCTCAAAATTACCATTTACTAATTGTTTTTTCTCTTTATCTTTCAATTGCATATGCTATCTCTTCTCTCAAATTCTTTAAACTAAACACTCAATTTCACATTCTTTTAAATTCATTTTTGGCCTTCGTTAGTATATCAAGATCTGTATTTCATACTTTCTATATGTAAGTTTTTTTATTGATATTAATTTACTTTTATGTTTGGTAAAAATTAATTTATTGATATTAATTAACTCTCATGGCTAATAAAAATTTGTTGATGTTCATTTTTATATGGTGGTTTTTGTTCTTTTAGTTAGTGATACCAATTATTTGCAGATAAAAGAATATATTTGAATGAATTGATGTGAAATAGAGAAGAGAAAAAGACAAAATTGTTAATTATGTAATTTTTAAAAAAATTATTTAGAAAATAAAATTTTTAATTAAAAACAGGGCGTTGAGAGAAAATTAGTAGGTTTAAATAGCCCCACCCTATTAATAAAATTATTTTGAGAAAATTTGTTGGCCAAAATTCCAAAAATGTCACCTAGGCCATATGCATATTTTAATAGACAAGAAAAAATTGTTGCGGAAGGGCGAGGTTGAGCAATTACCAATATTATAGTGACTGTAACTTATGGAGAAATATAAATGTGGTGTAAACAAATATAAAGAAAATAAGACATAATAATTTACGCGGTTCGGCGTAATGCTTACGTCCACGGGCAGAGAATGGAAGATAATTTTATTAACAAATGAGAATTTACAAAAGTGGGAAAAGCTCTCAAAACCCAGAACCTCAATACACCCAATTGTATCCTCAAGTGGAAGCTCTCTCAAATTTCGCAAATCATTTCACTTGCAATTGCCCTCAATACAAAATGGGATACTAAAAATTATAAAGTGCTTATCTATTTATAGGGAGCATTGCTCACCTAACATACGTTTTCAAATTGGCTTCAATTTGCCAAATTAAAAAACTTGACATTCAATGCCAACTTTCTCACCAAATTGTAGTCAAAGCTAGTTGTATCTCAACAATTGCATGCTTGACTTTTGAACAGAAAATTGGTTCATAAACTTTGTACTATCAGTATACATACTGAGTAATTCCAGAACCAAAAGCTGAACGGGAACATTTGGATTGAAGAGCTCCAAATAAGCATTCTATGACCTATACATATTGTAACGCTCGGTCGGCTGAAAATAAAAATGCCTCGCCTTTAGATTTGGGCCGGCAAATTGTATATATGTTTCTATGCATAAAACTCAATGCACACAGAGCCTAGCTAATCAGCAATTTTGTTTGAAAAAGAATCCCAAAATCCTAAGCAAGATGACGATCTCCAACGTCTTCTTCCTTATATTCGTTTTCTTCTACATTTTCATACACAATTAGATAGAAACGGCGACTGAGCAGCAGCAGATTGATCTAGCCAAACGGGGAAATTGGAAAGCAGAATTTTTGTTTAGTTTCCATTGCAAGCCTGAGGGGTTAACTAGAGCCATGCAGCCGTAACCAAGCGTTTCATGCATTTTACGTATATATTGTGAGAATAATAATAATGATACAATCGTAATCAACAGTTTGTAAACAGGTGTGTACAAAACTTGTTTACAAATATCTGCGGCTGTATCATTATTCTTGTTAGAATTCAATTATGTAGTTGCTGCCTGTTGCAAACAATTAATTTGAGTTTAATCCGATCTGATCTTTAGTTTGCTTTGTGGATTAATGAATAATATTTATTTATTTTTTTACTGAGTAATATGGGTTTACTGCTAAGGAAAACGTATCAAACAATCAGTTTAGTTGCCTAATGTTGTTTTTCACTAATGTATAAATTGACAAACCGAATCATTAATTCTATGAAAATCATCCCCCCCCCCCCCCCCCAAAAAAAGAATTTGATTAATTTTCCTTAAATCGAATTATTCAATTTAAATCAAATGAATTGGATTTTGAATCTCTGTCCAAGTGGAAGCCGCAGAATTGTCAGAAAATTCATAGTTTTTAGAGATTTCTACGTGCGCACATTAATTTGATCCACAGGAAGAGAAATTTTTCCAAATTTGAAATCACAACAAAGATAATAGCCAATTTATCGCAATAAAAAAAAAATTGAAACTATAATCATGACAAATCTACATCTTGGTGGAATAAATCATGATAGACATCGATGTATGACATGATAATACTTTTTGAAAGGAATAGAAATGAAAAATATATATTAGGGAAAAAAAAAACTAAGTGTTATAAAGATTTCCATAAAAAATGTCATTTCGTAAAGTTCTCATCATTAAAATTTAAATATTAACATGATTCTCTCTCTCTCTCTCTCTCTTTTAATTTTTGAATTATGAAAATATACATGGTGTTTCATTTTAAAAACTCTATATAGATTTAGAATTTAATGGCGTAAATGTTTAAAATATTAGTAGGCATGTATATTTTATAATATCATATATATGATAGATTACAAATATTTGATGTAAATCTCATTAAATATATATGTATAAGTATGTTGCTGGATAATTCGTTTATTTTTTGTATAGGTTTAGGGTTTCAATACTTTTACACGATTGTTAAATAAGTCGCGTTTAGATTAGTTTGAATTTGACATGACAAGAACAAGATCGGATAACTTGTTCCACCTACTCTACTTATAATATGTCTTGAAAAAAGGGGAGAGGAAAAAGAAACAGACTGAGTTTAGAAATTTATGTGCGGTGGACGTGCCGGAGTGGATGCCGGCATGACTAGAAATCATGTGGGCTCTGCCCTCAGGTTCGAATCGTGCCGTTCCGGACTGATGCAATCAACTAAACCAGGCTTTCGCATAGTTACGTTAAAAATTGTAGTAGATTTGCAACTAAATTTTGAAAAAACTAGGCTTTTGGTATAGTTACGTTAAAAAATGTAGTAAATTTGCAACAATAATTTCAAAGTTATTTACTCCATAGTTAAAAACAAAAAAAAAAAAATCTATATTATCCGTACTCTTTATCGAAATTATTAACTTTTTTTTTAATACGTCTAAATTATTGGCAATTGAATATAAGTAAATTTTTATTACGATTGACTACAAGTGCTTGGAACTTAAAAGTTTATTTTATTAATTAGCGGGGGTTCGATACCAAATATCCATTTTGCCAGCCTGCCGAACGTTGACACTGGGCGATGATCAAGTACCTATACCAATCTGACCATATCAAACCCATTGGTTGCGGACAAAAAGCTATGTCCAAAACCAAAAATTATTTAAGGCCAGCATTTGGTGCAGTTCAAAAGTACCAAGTTCATCTTCATATATACTATGTTGCAGATATTAACATATTTTATAAATATTCCACAAAATGCTAAAAGTAGAAGACGGGAAGACTATTTCAACACGTTCGATTCTGAACCCGGGACGGCACTAATTCTTTTTCCGAAAAAATAATTGGTTGTAATTATAACATAATACCATGCAATTCAATCTTATATATTTAATTATTTACTATAAATAGAGCTCATTGTGGAACTGAATCTTCACAACACACACTTCATTCCCTCAGTATTTACTGCTTAGCTTCCAATATTTCTCTGCAATTTTCGGTAGAAAGATCAAAATGGCCAAGAACATTTCGGTACTGAGTTTACTAGTCATCACTTGTGCCTTAGTTGCTGCTTTTGAGCCTAGTCCTCTTCAAGATTTCTGCGTTGCAGACCCCAGTAGCTCTGCAAGAGTTAATGGCTTGGCCTGAATGGACCCAAAACTCGCACAGGCAGACCATTTTGTCTTCAGCGGACTGCATGCACCAGGCAACACATCAAACCCACTTGGCTCAGGGTTACTCCAGTCACAGTGGCTCAAATACCTGGACTCAACACTCTTGGCATCGCATTGGCTCGCATCGATTATGCACCGTGGGGAGTGGTTCCTCCACATGTTCACCCTCGCGCCACTGAGATTCTAACAGTCATCGAAGGAAGCCTTGAGGTCGGATTCGTGACATCTAACCCAGAAAACAGGCTCATCTCGAAGGTTCTTCAAAAGGGCGATGTGTTTGTGCTCCCAGTTGGACTTGTTCACTTTCAACGTAATGTGGGTCATGGAAATGCCTTCTCAATCTCTGGATTGAGCAGCCAGAATCCTGGAGTCATCACCATGGTAATGCCGTTTTTGGATCTAATCCGGCCATTGCTGATGATCTTCTTGCTAAGGCCTTTCAGGTTGACAAGTCCGTTGTTGGTCAACTTCAAGCAAAATTTTAGATTCTTTATAAATTGTTTAATTCCCTCAAAACAGGATTTAATCCTTGTGTATTGTATTCGTACTTAATTACAACTGAAA
Source organism: Citrus x clementina (assembly GCF_000493195.1). Classification (NCBI taxonomy): domain Eukaryota; kingdom Viridiplantae; phylum Streptophyta; class Magnoliopsida; order Sapindales; family Rutaceae; genus Citrus; species Citrus x clementina. Next base: position 31,263,930 of record NW_006262688.1, read on the forward strand.
TCCTGTGAATTTTTTTTTTCCCGAAAGGTTCTATTTGATCTTCGATGACGATCATAATATTCTGTCTTTTTTGTTTCGGATAATCCAATGTGATTATGACAGTATTATTGTTGCCTCAATTCTTGATCCAAATGGGTATAAGACAAATAGACAATTTTACTAAAAAAAATTATCACATAATTTAGTTCAGAAAATAACTATATATGTAAATAAAGATTTTTTCCCCAAAGAAAAGCACCTCTAATATATAAAACGTTACATTAAAGTCAAAACTACTAACGCTTATGATCAAATTAATGTTCCAAGAATATTATCAGTACAGGATTTTTATGGCTCAGTACTTATTTTTTGTGGAAAGGACTTGACAAATCAAAAGTTTCAAACTTGCATCATTTAAGTTCTTTTTGTTTATGTTTTGCTCTATTCGAGTTACTCACCGAATTTGAACAGACATAAAATAACATTTTAACCATAGTAGTGGCTACAAGTTAATTATGTTTCAATATATTACTAGTAAACCTGTGTTACAATCATGACATAATTATGAGAAATCCGAATCCAGTGTGTTAATTTCAATCAGTGAATTATGTTTATTAAATTCGCTACGTAAAAATATTCCCAAATGAAATTGCCATGTATTAGCTTTAGTTCATCCAAGAGAAGGGACTCTCAAATCCAATACACTGAATAGTTTTCTGACTTTTATAATTACGAACCATCCAATATCTGATGGTAGCCACTTCACTGTCTCACAATGGTCAATATAGTAGTTCTCTATCATTGTATGAAAAAATGACAGTGGATTTGGAGGCCCTGAAATATTTTTCATGAACTTTTACAAATTTTTTTGAAAAATTAAAAAAAAAATTCCAAAATTAAGGGAACTTGTGTGATTGATGTGACACTCTTTGAGATATCTTTTTATAGCCAAATGGATTTTGGTGCCCAATTTGGTCCTAGAATCAAAGGAAAGCACACAGTTTTTGACATTTAAAGGGCAATTGCACGATTGTGTTGAATTTCAAACTAGTTTTTTTGTACATACATAAATATTAGTAAAACTAGTCCATAAGAAAAAAAAAAGTCAATATGGAAGATAAAATAATCATTACGAATTTTAGAAAAAAATTTCAAAGAATAAAAAAAATTCTCGAAAAAGTTACAAAATTTTATTGGATTGATGTGAAACTCTTTGAGAGGCCTTTTTATAGGTTAAATATGTTTTGGCAGAAAAAAAAAAAAAAAAAACCCATTTTGTTTTCCAATCTAATTTGGGCCTAGAACCAAAGGCTATGGCATAGAGTTTTTGACCTTTTAAGTTAAAAGGTTGATTTTAGGAAAATTTACACCAATAACCATAAAAATTTTAATTTTTTCCATCTTAACCCCTCAAATAAATTTCTATCAACATTAGCCATAAAAGAACCGTTGAGACCAAATTACCCCTCTCTCTCATCTCCCTTTCCTCTTCCTCTTGCCTTCTTCTCTCCAGTTCTCTACTAATTTCAGCATCCACCTCTTTCTTCTTCTTCTTCTCTCTCCTATAATCCTCATAATCGTTCGGTTTAGCGGGGTCGTGTCCCTCGATTACGGTCGAAGTGACATCAACCAATGCTGGTTGCGGCAGCGCTACCACGTCGTCGGGGGAAGGTGCGATTGTAGGTGAGGAATGGGGTCTAGTCGAGAGGGAATTTTGGGTGATTTTGGATTTGGATTGGGGCTTGAGGATGGTTTGTGGTGGCGCGAAAATTGACCAGACAATGGTGGTCGTGTTGGTGGGTTTGTCCTCATCGGAGGGTGGAGGTAGGTCTCCGTACAGCCCGCCTAGCATTTCGCAACGTGGCTTTTGATGGAAAATCCCGGGGAATTTGAATTCCGAAATTGGATTTTGGAGAATTAAAAAGCTGATTTTGTTTTGTTGTTTGGGTTGTCGGATGAGATTCGATCTAAGGTAGAAGAAGATATTACATACGAATAAGAAGAGACGAACAAAGACGAAAGGACTGGCGAAAACAAACAAATACTGAGGTAGAAGAAGGCAACCTGTCGCACCAAGACTTGGGCCTGTCGCACCAAGCTTCTTTTCGTTTGCAAAGAAGGGTAATTTGGGGAGAAAAGCGTGTGTTTGGCTAATGTTGATAGAAAAAAGTTGAGAGGGTTAATTGTGAAAATAGTAAAAATTTTATGGTTATTTTCGTAAATTTCCCTTGATTTTATGATAATATTGAATTTTGAGCTATTTTTTCACACATATAGATATTGGTGAAATTAGGCATAGGGCAACGAAAGTCAATTTGGAAGTCTGAAATAATGTTTATGAATTTTCAAAAAAAATTCTAAAAAATCAGAAAAATCCTAATAAATTAGGAGAACTAGTCAAATTGATATGAAGCTCTTTGGGAGGTTTTTTTATTATAAAAAAATTTAATTTTTTTTTCTTAGACCCAATTTAGGCTTAGAACCAAGCATAATACACTGGTTTGGACTTTTAAAGCGATTTCACGATCGTATGGAATTTCAAGTTAATTTTTTGTACGCACGTAAATATTAGTGAAATTAGACCATAGGAAAAAATATGAGTTGATTTCAAGTCAATTTTTTGTATGCACGTAGATATTAGTGAAATTAGACTATAGAAAAAAATAAGAGTCGATTTGGAGGCCCAAAATAATGTTTATGAATTTTCAAAATTTTTCAAAGAAATTGAAAAAAAAAATCCTCAAAAGTTAAAAGAACTTATAGGAATGATATTGGTTTAGCGAATGTTTTGGGCCAAGATATTTAGACAATTTGTTCCGATTTTCTCATAAAAAAATCCTATAATAATTCTTGAGTTAAAGAAAATAATTTCTTAGTTAAGAAAATATACAACAAAAGTAGCATTGAAGTGTATTTTAACTTTAGCATTCGAGAAATGTATGGTGGAATTCATTTTTTTTTCCCGATTCTTCAATGGAAATACATAAGAAAGGTTTCACAAATAATTAATATCACAATATGTCAATCACATCTAAAAATGCAACACACATGACACGTTGATCTAATTCATTTTTCAGGGAATCAATTTAAGATAATCTAAAATTTTGTTTGAAGTTGACCAACAACGGACTTATCAAGCTGAAAGGCCCTGGCAAGAAGATCATCAGCAATGGACGGATTGGATCCGAAAACAGCATTAGCAATAGTGATGACTCCAGGATTCTGGCTGCTCAATGCAGAGATTGAGAAGGCATTTCCATGACCCACATTACGCTGAAAGTGAGCAAGTCCAATCGGGAACACAAACACATCACCCTTCTTAAGAACCTTTGTGATGAGCCTGTTGTCTGGGTTAGATGTCACGAATCCGACCTCAAGGCTTCCTTCGATGACTGTTAAAATCTCGGTGGCACGAGGATGAACATGAGGAGGAATCACTCCCCATGGTGCGTAGTCGATGCGAGCCAATGAGGCGCCAAGAGTGTTGAGTCCAGGTATTTGAGCCACAGTGACTGGTGTAACCCTTGAGCCAAGTGGGTTTGATGTGTTGCCAGCTACATGCAGTCCGCTGAATGTAAAATGGTTGGCCTGTGCAAGTTTTGGGTCCATGCAGGCAAAGCCATTAACCCTTGCAGAGCCACTGGGTTCTGCAACGCAGAAGTCTTGAAGAGGACTGGGCTCAAAAGCAACAACTAGAGCACAAGTGATGGCTAATAAATTCAATACCAGAACATGCTTGGCCATTTTGATTGATCTCTCTTAATTCTCTTTTTTTTTTTTTTTTTTAACTCTACAAATATATATAGCAAAGAAAATATCAATTGCAAGCCAAGAAGTGAGGTGAAGATTCAATTGCATGAACTCTATATATAGCCAGTAGAAGATTGAAATGCATTTTTTACAATTAATTATAATATAATTACATGGATAAAGAATAATAATACTTAGTGGAAAAGCGGTGCCGTCCAAGCGTCGAACGTGTTGAAATAGTCATTCAATTAGCAAAAATGAATATATATCTCTATAAATATCTGTCTAAAATACACATGGCAATTAATGTTGTAACTTACAGCGGGACAGCTAGGGTCAATATGCTGATTGTCTCACAGTACTGTATTTTATTTTCACCTAAAATCTGGATGTAGAATAAACTGTATGGCCTTATTAAGTTTTGTTATATATATATATATATATATATATATAGGAATTTTAAAGTACGAAAAAATTTGAGAAAATGTATATACGGTTAAATGTTTTTAAATTTTGAAACTCTTAAATTCTATCGGCTGCTTGAACTGAAGATGCCAGACTCCTTCAAACTCGGCAAATTATGTACAGAGAATTGCTTTAATTCTTAATCTATCAAAGACTCTTTCTCCCTTAACTACTGAAAAATCGACGTATCACAAAGGTCCTTCAGAAGGGTGATGTGTTTGTATTGCATTCCCTGTTGGACTTAATTGTTTACTTTCAAATAAATGTTCGGAAATGGAAATTAATGCCTTTTCAGTGTCTTCATTGAGCAGCCAAAACCCTGGCGTCTTCAACCGTTGCTCGAGCTGTTAGCATAATTTAAAAAGTGATCTGATAACCGTAAACAAGGAAGAATAAACACCTTCAACTGAAAGGCTTTCAGTAGTTTACAATTAATTATTTGATGAGTTCGTCTCTGTTTGATGCTGATATCGCAATGTACGTGTTTAAGTGTTTATTAGCAAAGGTTTTGATTTTATGTTATTGTTGTTGGTAAGCGAAAAATAAACAAAATCAACTCAAAAACAAATGCAATTACTATGATACCCCTAAGTCATTTCATAGTTTCAGTTTCAGCACTCTATCTGAAAGAGTAAGTAAACAAGAAAGGCTGATTGTACAGTCATATAGCATCTTTACAAGGTAGGTGGGTTTTTGGGCTCAATTTTTGCCTAAAGATATGGATGGAGTGTTAAGACTGATCGATAAAATAGGACAGATATATATACAGCGTTGCAGAACATGCTAATCAATGGTTGTACTCAAATGAAGTTATGCCATTAGTAGTCTGTACTTGTTATAAATTAGATCAATCTTTTAGATGAGTGAGATTTTAATTTGTCTCATTGGTTCTCCAATGTTCGAGAGGTTCCAATTTAATTTATTCACCGATATTTATACTTGGTAGGTGGTTCTTATAAAATGATTGGCCCGTGCAAGTTTTGGGTCCATGCAGGCAAAGCCATTAACCCTTCCTGAACCATTAGTCTGCAACGCAGAAATCTTGAAGAGGACTGGGCTCAAAAGCAACAACTAGAGCACAAGTGATGGCTAGTAAACTTAATACCAAAATGTGCTTCGCCATTTTGATTGATCTCTCTTAATTCTCTTCTTTTTAGCACAAACTATGTATAGCAAGAAAATATCAATTGAGAACCAAGAAGTGAGGTGAAGACTCAATTGCGTGAACTCTATTTCTGGCTAGCCCAGTAAGTAATAGTGGAACATTGCATTGCATGCATAATATTAAAATACAATATAACTTGGATAAAAAATGATAGTTCTTAGTGGAAATAAAGTAAAGCAGTGCCGTCTAAGCTTCAAAGGTGTTGAAATAATCTTTCTATCCTCTCTCTCTCTATATATATATATATTCATATATTCTTTCTCTAGTGTGGGCACGCTCATTTATTTTATGCGGACATGTTATTAAATCATACGATTTAATAAAGTCATTTTAATTAACCATTAAATTGCATAGTTTAATAGTGTATTTGCATGAAAAAAAAAAAGAAACTGTGAGAATGATTATACATTCTATAGTGAGGATATCCTCACTTTGTTAAAATAAAAATGTCAGTAAAATACAAAAAAAAAAATTCAATACACTGATAGACAAAAAAACATAGTATCTAATATATTTACATCTGTATTTTTTTTATAATTTTCTGACATACTCATTTTAATAAAATAAAAATATCTTCGTTAGAGAAAAATTATATGTATGTATGCGTGTATGTATGTATGTGTGTGTGCGTGTATGTGCGTGTATGTGTGTGTAATTTTTATTATATAATGTGATTGTCTAGATCACACTATTTATTACTTTTAATTTTTGGACACTGGCTTTTGTCTGCATCCTCTCCGAGATTGAGTTTAATGTAGTCAGATAATCTGATAATCTTGCTTCTTGATAACAGATTAATAATGTGTCTTCTTCTTGTCCATCGGCTGCTCAAACTGAAGATTCCAGACTCCTTCAAACTTAATTTCCAAATTTATTAATTAAGTAGGGAGCAGGATTAATTTATTGCTTTCTTTATCAAAGACTCGTTTTCAGTAGTACTCACAATTATTCGCAATGTATGAATTAAAATATTCCTTCAAATTTGTTTGCACATTATGTTGTTTTAGAAATTCTTATACAATTTATCAACAAAGTCTTTGATTCTATATCGTATATTGTTATTAATTGAAGAATTGTACATTGGTGTCAATAAATTTTGGCTATGTATATAATTTGGAGACAACCCTTTACTTTTCACTTTTCAGTATTAGCTCGGCACGTCCTTTTACATAAAATTAGAGCCAAACTCACCATATATTGACCTGTGACAAGGGTGTAGCAGAAAGACCTGCTTGTATATGATTAGAAGTGTAAAGATTTCAAAAAATCCCACAAAAATTGAAAAATTTAAAGCAACCATCAATTCTTAAACTTTTTAAATATGAACTGAGCATTTGAATTTGTATGGTTATCTTCGGCTCAGTAAATACGTCTCTTCCCTTAACTATTTACAAGTTGCATATCTGAAAATTACAATAAGCATGTTTACTTTCGTGGTTCAATTAATACACACACACCTCCCAATGATGATAAGCAATTTCAATGATATACACAAAGCATTAAAATATTAAATATTCACAGTTATATCTATGATATACTTTCGCAGCTTCTATGATCTGTGGTTATATTGAAGTGGAGTTCTGCCATTATTTCAGTAACAAAGGTAGTTTGCACAATTGTCATAAGATCAATCTTGAGAATGAATTTGATTTTGTCTCATTGGTTTTCAAATTTTCAAGAATTCCATTTCAATGTATTCCCCGATAGACTACTTTCACATATAGTTATAAAAATATTACAAGCTGGTTGACATAATTAATTAATCTGGAATCTTGCGAACTTGATTATAAAGACTTTGAAACAAATAAAAATCCCAAAATGTAAATGATAAGCAAAGTTACACACACAAGACCACACACGGATGAAATTCATTTTTCAGGAAATCAATTTAAGACAAATCTAAAATTTTGTTTGAAGTTGATCGACAACGGACTTGTCAACCTGAAAGGCCTTGGCAAGAATGTCGGCAGCAATGGCCGGGTTAGATCCGAAAACGGCATTAGCAATAGTGATGACTCCAGGATTCTGGCTGCTCAATGCAGAGATTGAGAAGGCATTTCCATGACCCACATTGCGTTGAAAGTGAACGAGTCCAATCGGGAACACAAACACATCACCCTTTTGAAGAACCTTCGTGATGAGCCTGTTTTCTGGGTTAGATGTCACGAATCCGACCTCAAGGCTTCCTTCGATGATTGTTAGAATCTCAGTGGCACGGGGGTGAACATGAGGAGGAACCACTCCCCATGGTGCGTAATCGATGCGAGCCAATGAGACGCCAAGAGTGTTGAGTCCGGGTATTTGAGCCACTGTGACCGGTGTCACCCTAGAGCCAAGTGGGTTTTCTGTGTTGCCAGCTACATGCAGTCCGCTGAAGGAAAAGTGGCTGGCCTGTGCGAGTTTTGGGTCCATGCAGGCGAAGCCATTGACTCTTACGGAGCCACTGGGGTCTGCAACGCAGAAATCTTGAAGAGGGCTAGGCTCAAAAGCAAGTGCAAGATTAGCACAAGTGATCGCTAGTAAACTCAGTACCAAAATGCGTCTGGCCATTTTGATTGATCTCTCTTGATTAGAGCAGATATTAATATTAAGCGAAGAAGTGCGGTGATGATTCAATTGCATGAACTCTATTTATAGCCAGCAACGTAGTTGTAGTAGAACGTTGCAATTACTCCCATGATATTAAAATACAAAATAAAATATGGATAAAGAATCATAGTCCTAAATGGAAATTAAAGCGGTGCCGTCTAAGCTTCAAACGTGTTGAAATAGTCTTCGTTCTTCCACTTAAAATTTGAGCATTTTGTGGATATATAAAAGTTAAATGATCTTTTACTATAATTCCCCCGTATAATTAAGCCGATTGCCTCACGCTGTTTATTACTTGTAATTAATTTTTCGACGTATATACCTTCTGACTGCATTCTTTTCCCGATTAATTAAGTTTGATATAGTCAGATAATCCCACCGATCCTTGTGATTAATTCAGCAGTGTTGCCAAATGGTTAGTACATTTGCTTCTTGACAAGAAAATAATTCCTTCTTGTCTGTCGGCCGCTTAAACTGAAGATGCCAGACTCCTTCAAACTTAATTTCCAAATTAATTAATTACAAGTTAAGGGTTAATTAATTGCTTGTTTTATTTTTTATGTTGTTTATGGATTTGTTTGTTAAATATTTGAAGTCTGAAATTTTATTAATTTCATATCTTTTCTAAACTTTTTTGTTTATTTTTTGTAATTTACATATGATTTTTAAATATTTATATCTTGATAAAAAAAAGTTAACTTTTGTGATTTTTTTCTAAATGAGAAAAGATCTCAATGAGAAGTAGATATCGTATTGGAAAATGATGTTTGCCCCGGGTCAAATCCCGAAACGGCAGTATAAATCGTCGTTTCGGCTCTTATTATTTTTTTTTTGTTTGGATTCGTTTTGAAACGACACCATTTCTACTTCTATTTTTTTTCTTTTGTTCTGATTTCTTCTTTCTCTTCGTTTAACCTAGCTGACCTCTTCGTTTTGAAAACAATTATGCTTACCTCTTCGTTCTCTTAATGACACCGTTTCTGCTTTTTTTTTTCTCATTGTTATAATTTGCTGTGAACGAAGTCGTTTTGGCTAGGATACATCAGCTTCTTCTTCCTTTTCGTTTAACCCAGCTGCAGAACCCTTGCTTCTTCCTTTTCGTTCTTTGAACCAGCTGCAGGACAATCTCCAAGTTCAAAGGAAGAAATTAATGGCAATGAAATAATCATAATGCGAGATATGATTCATATAAACACAACCCAGAAGCATGCATAAGTTCAATAATTTATACACTTCAATCTACACTATGCTTCAAACTACAGAAACCAAGGGCACCATTTTTAGTTCAGGTAACACTTTGGAAAAGTTCATGATATACACCATTGTTTTGGACTCAAATATGATATACATAAAAGCAATAGTTCCAATCTTGCCCATCCCTAGAAGATCAAACATATTTTCAAAGCAATTCAACACAAAATGCTATAAACTAGCAATTTCTCCATCAAGCATCCACAAAATCTTGTCACTATTAAACTTACATCATTAAGCACCCAGATCAAGTGCAAAAGGAAAAATTTTAGTGCTAACCTGAATTTCAAATTTTAAGCACCCAAACATTTGTTTAAACAAAAAATTCAATAATTCAACTTGCAAAGCAACTATATTTCTATTTTGCCATAGCCATAAAAATTCAGTGCTATCAGCCATTATCCCTATTTTGCCATAACCAACAAAAGCCAAAATCGATCGAAGCATTACCTCAGCCTGTGATAATTGTGTCGCTTTGTGAATGGTTGTTGCGTTATGGTTGTCGGTGGTGGCACGCACGGTGGCTGCGACTTCTGGATGGCGAATGGCAGTTTCAGCCGCAGTTGAAACAATAGGGATTGCGAATGGTTGGACCTCGGTCGATGAAGGAAAATGGAATGATTTGCAGCTGGGTTCTGAAGGATTTGCAGTTGGATGTGCAAACGAACGTGGCTATCGGTCGATGAAGGAAAGGCACTGTCGATGCTTTCGGTCGATGAAGGAAACACGGTTGGGTTCTACCGATGCTTTGCCTCCATAAACGTCGTCGTTTCGCAGCGAATTAAAAAAAAATGCTAGACGAAACGGCGTCGTTCCACACCATTTCGGGGTTTGACTCGGGGCAAATATCAACGCTCTATCGTATTAAAAAATGTCTCTATTAAATATATTTATTTCCTAAACCAAATTCTTTTTTTTCTTTTTTAGATTTACAAGGACAAAAATGTCAAACAATCATGTTTAAGATTTTTTTTATTTATAAAAATAAACAAAATGTCATTATATGTTCAGATCTTAAAAAAAGAAAAATAAACATGTCATTCAAATACTTATATTTAAATCTATTTCGATTTCAGACTAAACGACTGAGCAACTTCTGCTTCATGTATAAACAAACTTAGAATTCACTCTACGTTTTGTTGTACTTATATATTCTGGACTAGCATAAACCATTTTAATTATTTTATATTTTACCAGATTAATACGTAACTAATGCCAAATACTAAGGAGTAACTTTGGTAGACTTATTTATTATGTGATAAAATATTATGTTAAATAATCTAATTTTGAAACACCTTATATAATAATATATTATGAACAAGTATAACATTTAATTATATTATTTTATATTATAATAAAATGAGTAATTTTACAGTAACACATGAGGGGTCCCTAATCCCTATACTAATCTATTTAAGTAACTTTGAACCATTTGGAGTTACTATTCATTCATTTTGGTTCTTGACTAAGAGCGTAAAAAGCCCCCTGCTCTCTCGCCCTTTTTCACCTTTTTGTGTGTATGTGCAGATTGTTGAAGACTTAAGTTGTGATTTGCAACAGATCAAAAGAATGCTGGAGTTGGAACTGAACTTGATAGGAAACATTTAGATATGACAAATAAAGATGAGAAAGCTTACAATTCTCTCTTAAACACGTGCATGAATGAATATGTAAGATTATGAGTTTAAGTCTAAAAAATTTTCAGCACATTTTTCTTGGAGTCCAAACGCACTCCCCAATCGTGGCAATTAATTAATTAACTATTCTTTGATTCGCATCTCCATTGCAGTTTCTGGAAGTCGAAATTTGTTAGCTTTAAGTAGTATAAAGCTTTAATTTAATCTCCTGATAATATTCATTAATATGTTTTGTTTTACGAGAAGATTGATTAAACGTTCCATATTTCTCACTACTGATTATTATTTGGTCTGCTAATTAAAGACTGAAGCAGCTGAGACATATATACCCTGTATGTATGATGTAAATGGCACGCCATTTTTGACGAGAAACTTGAACACGAAGTCGCAATAATAACACAATTGTCAAAAAAAAAGTGCGAGTGGAAAACAAACACCAATTAATTGAATAAGGCACGCGAGTAACCAAACCCTGTGTAAAAATTCAAGTGCCCTCTTTACCTTCTGCTTTCTAATCAAACTTGCACAAATCACAATATGCAAGCCCAACAACAAATCCACTATGAAATGTCTGAAAGAAAACTGACAGATGTGAGAACGCATGATTTTGTGCATCAGCAGTAAAATCTGCAACACCAACAACAACAACCAAGAACATCATTAGAACCAAATGTGTAGTGGTGCATCAGCATTAAAATCCGCAATATCAATCAAAGAACATTATTAGGACCAAATGTGTAGCAAACACTTGCACAGAATTCTCGTGTCCGTAAACAATCCAGCTCATAGTGCTAGACTTGTGGATCAAGTCCTCACTCAAGCCATCACCAACGGCCTCAGCCATGCCACGCCCACATGGAACTGCATTCTCAGAGCCTACTCGAACAGCCCCACACCCATCAAAGCCATTCTCATTTTCAACCACTTCTTCATTAAGAAAAGCTCCAACGTTCCCGATAACTACACCTACCCAGTTCTATTCAAAGCCTGTTCTTGTTCATTGTCACTACTACCAATGGGAAAAGGATTACATGCCCATGTCACTAAAACCGCCCTAGATAGTGATATTTATGTGGGAAATTCTCTTATTCATTTTTATGGACGCATGGCTCTTTTTACGGATGCGCGTGTCCTGTTCGATAAAATGCCTTTTAGAGATGTAGGGAGCTGGAATACGCTTATGAGTATTTATAATGACTTTTCTGATTCTGGGGAAGTTTTAATTTTGTTCAAACAATTGATGTTTGAAGGAATTGTGGCGGATAAGATCACTTTGGTGATTCTCTTCTCAGCTTGTGCACGGTTAGAGAAGCTTCATTATGGTAAAACCGTACATTGCTATGCAACAAAAGTTGGTCTCGAATACATGTTGAATATGGAGAATGCGTTGTTGTTAATGTATGCGAAGTGTAAAGAAATGGATGAAGCATTACGACTGTTTGATGAAATGGGTTCTAGGAGAAATATAGTGTCGCTTAACATTTTGATCAATGGATATATTGACATGGAGCTAGTAGATTTGGCTCGACAAGTATTTGATGAGATTGTTGATAAGGACATTGTTTTATGGCGTTCGATGATGCATGGGTGTGTTAAGGCTAAACAGCCGGAGGAGGCTTTAGAACTTTTCAAGAAAATGATTGATGAGGGGGTGACACCAGACGAAGAAGTAATGGTCAGCGTGCTTTCAGCCTGTTCCAGATTGTCAAACCTACAATATGGTAGGCTAGTTCATCGTTTCATCTTGCAAAACAACATAACCCAAGATGCTTTTGTGAAGACAGCTCTTATCGACATGTATTCCAAGTGCGGGAGTCTAGAGGAAGCTCTGGTTACATTTTACAAAACAGATTGCAAAGATGTCGTCACTTGGACAACAATGATTGAGGGGCTAGCAAATTATGGTCTTGGGAATGAAGCTTTGCACGTTTTTTTTCAGATGGAAAGAAAAGGGATCAAGCCAAATGAAGCCACGTTTGTTTCTGTGTTAGCTGCATGCAGACATTCTGGGTTGATCACTGAGGGCTGCCAATTGTTCAGGAGAATGGGAGGAGTGTACAGAGTTCAACCAACAATTGAGCACTTTGTTTGTCTAGTTGATCTGTTAAGCAGAGCAGGGCTGTTGTATCAGGCTGAGGAGTTTATCAAAATCATGCCAGCTGAGGACAAATTCATATCTTATAAAGCTCTATTAAGTGCTTGCATCACATATTCAGAATTTGATCTTGGCAAGAAAGTTGCTAATAATATGATGAAGTTAGGTAACCAGAGCCATGAAGCTTATGTCCTTTTATCCAACTTCTATGCTCTCGAGGGTCATTGGACTGAAGTAGCAGAGGCAAGAAGAAACATGAAAGAGCTTCAAACAAGAAAGAAGCCTGGCAACAGTATTATAGACCTCAAACATTATTAGCAAGAAATGCAATGTGAGAACAATCAAATTGTTCCACATTTATTACCTGCAATCTTTTGCACCCCAAATTTTCCCTTCAGACATTGCAGCTTAGGAAATTATCTCCATTCTCTCAAGTCACAGAGTCGTACATACAGAATGAGCATTCAGTGAGCATATAGTACATATGAAATTGTAGACTTTGAACTGCTTCAATGAAATTCAATCATGGAAACTGCATTAAAGCACTTAAATTACAAAATCAGGTAACCAGGTATAACACGATGTGATTTGTATGTATAAATTTACAGTTCAGAATACAACACCGCAAGTTGGATCTGCCAACGAAAAGGTTGGACTTTCTATCACACTCATGACTGAACCTTCAGTTTTACAGTTTGGAGTTCTATAGAACAAAAGCCAAAACTAAATCATCATTTTTGGCAAGAGATTGTTGCAGGCCTCAGCTTTGCAACCAATTTTAACGCAAAACACCAAGAAACTGTAAGGACAAGTGCTAGAACCCGGCCTCCAACAAGTCCAGCAAGAACAATTAAGCAGAGAATTAGATACGCTGAATTCCCCTTTCTCTTTGTTTCCACAGACTCCTCATCTACAATCATTTTTGCCTCCGCTTGGGATTCATCAAAAAACTCTTCTCCTTGGCAACTTTCTTCTTCTTTCACCGATAGAGACTGAGAAGAATCCTCTTCAACATCTTGTTCTAGTTTATCACAATTTCTTTGCTCAGGTACTTTATCCTCTACCGCAGAAGAACAACCTCCTCTGCTCCAATCCATCTCCTTCTCCTTACACTTTTTGTCCTTCTTTTTACACAACTTCTTGGGAACAAATTTTTTTAAGTTCGCTCTCAGTTTCGCTCTTCGGCTTTGCTCCTTGTTGCATAAAGAAACATCTACTTTATCCTCATTCTTATTCTCATTTTCGTCCACAATCCTCTCCTTTTTCTCCAATTCCTCCAATATTTTCACTCTCCTATCACCACTTTCAACTTCCAAATTCTTTCTCTCACTTCCAATCTCTTCAACCGGCGTGAAAACAACACATTTCGGATCAACAACCTCAATTTCTTCAATCGAAGAATCACACGCACCACCGTCACCAGATCCTCTCGTTGAATCTTTTTCAAATCTCTTAATCTCTTCCAAAGATGAAACATCTGCATCCTTCCTACCCTTACAAAAACACCACAACTTAACTCTCTCGACAAAACAATCAAACACAGTCCTTGCCTTAGAACACGGTCTCAAGTGAACCAATACACGAGTCCCAACAAACTCGAGAAAGAGAAGCAAAAACGCCGACTTTGTGATACCAACCGCCAGCCTTTTCGAACTCAAAGCTATTACTACAACCAAAAACACCCTCAGAACCGCCATTACAACACGCCCCTTCTTTGATCCATCGGCGTCAGCGCCGCCAACACCAAAATCACGATCATCACCGACACATTGTTCAACAACCGCCAATTCCTCAACCGGGGTTCTCTTGATCTTATTCGTTCGCACATTTTCTAGGCCCCCAGATGATGAATTCACCTTCATGTTAGTGTAACACGGCGGCGGCGGCGTTACATTCATGGGCCTGGAAATTTCCATCGGGGGCTCCGACTGCGATTTCTTCTTCGAATGTTTCTTCAACCGATCTCGATTCTTCACAAATAGATCGACGAGAGAAGTTGGGAACCCTGTCTGCACAACAAGCGATCCCCCGCGTTTCGGCGGCGACTGAAAATCCGCCACCAAACGCGATATCCTCGAAACCTTTGTCTTTTTCCATGGCAAAGGCATGTTTTTTTAAAAAATATAAAAATTCCTCCTTTCTTTGTTTCACCAACTGGGTTTTGTTAAAGAAAGGCAAATTGGGCTACAAAGATTTTTTAGCAAAGGATTTGATCACATGTTTGTTCTGCGTCGTTTGTTTATTATAGAACCCTAACAGTTTAGAGAGAGAAAGAGAAAACAGATGGAGAGAGAGAGTGGGAAATAATTATTGTTGAGGATGTAAAATAACGCGTGCGGAGAAGCCTTATAAGAAATTTTGTTTCTGCGGTTTTTTCTGTTTTGTGTGTTGAGACTTGAGAGTTTTCATTTGGAGGGAAGGGGAAATATGTATGCATGTGTATGTATACATACATATATAATCTTTAGCTGAGTTTTTGTTTACTAATTTTAACTGTGTCTACAGGTGGGTTTATTTGTAAGGATCATGCTGTAATTATTATCGACTTCAAGGTTTTTTTTTTTTTTTTTTAACTCTTGGGTAAAATGCTTTGTTTCTCTTTATGTAAAGTCAATTTAATGGTTCTTTTTTTTCTGAAAAGTTTTATTTTATCCGAGTTACTTTTTTAAAGAAAAATTTTAAGTTGTGAGTAAGATGAATGATTTGACTTCATCATCCGCGTTTAATATTATCTACATCTTGATTGATGGTAACCCGCCAAAGCAATGTACTAATCGATTTCAATAAGTTGGTAAAATCTAATTGGTGCTTTATTTATTTATTTAAATTTTGGAACCAACTGGGTCAGTTCACATATACTTTAGAAAAATTATTGGTAAACTCCAAAATAAATAACTAAATAAATAATTGTTGGTGCTTATTGCTGAAGGTCACGTTTAAATTGTTGAGTGAAAATTACATTCCCTAATGGTGTGATTAAATAAATAATAAATAACGGATGAAGCAGCTGAAAAACTGCCTTGTGTACATCTGATGGGGCCCTACCATCCGGAGAGCATGATTGATGATTCACTGTGTGAGAGTGCGTAGAGGGGGCCCCACTGTCAGTCACTTTTCGTGGGCCCTTCACAAGTATTAAAACCAAAAACAAATTGGAAAGACTCAAAAAGAGGGGGAGCGTAAATCGGAAGTAAAAGGAACGTCAAAGCGAGAAGCACGTGGTGTTGTGATGGTGTTTTGAATTTGACCGCATTCTTGATCTCTTCGCTCGCTTTTGGGTACAGCTGTTCCTCGCACAGTCAAAAACAAAAATAACAAACAGCTAACAATTATACCAGGCGTGTCTATTTTGACAGCGACAGTAATAATGCGATGAAATTCCTTTTCGGAGTAAATTTCTCGGATGCCATGACTTTCTTTTCGCTGTAGTCAAATCTCAAATAAGACTTGACTAAACTTGCCTCACTGGGCTCGAAGCCAACTCATGCCCACAACTGGAAACGAATTCGAGTCTCACAAGGGGGTTCGTTTTCTTTGTCTAAGAGTAAATATCTCTCATAATATCTTTAGGAATAGATTTTTGAGTTCATATTTATTTAATTTTTTAGATTGTCATGCAAAATATTTGTACTTAAAGGTTCAATAAATTTTTAAATTATAATTTTTTTTTATATTGATGCTAAAATCTAGTCATGTTAACGTGTGGATTACTTACTAGATAACGTCAGCATTTAAATTTGTTTATGTGGAGAAACGATTTTTACCTCCACAAAAAAGTCCAAGCAAAAATTGGCAAGCACGATTCGACTCTGGTGAGCACTTGCAACTAGAAAAAAAGGTCAAGGCACAAAAAGTCTTTCCGGTCCTAAATTTTTAATTTTAACCATTCGACTCTTAAGTCAGTATTATGTAATTTCGTGGAATAACAAAGTGTATAATTGTTTATATAAAAGAATCAATAAAAACAAAAAAAATAGAAGAAGAAATTCTCCCTCAAAATAAGAAGAAGAAATAGATATAAGATAAGGAATGATAGATATAGGTGAGGATATAAAAAAAAATTAATCTGAAAATTAGATACTCCGAGATCACCTACAGAATGAGAGGGATAAAGTTTTTCCAAAAGTTTCTAACTGTTGGCATCCTTGGGAGTTTTTTAGGGATCAAATTCCTTCCCCATGGATTAAGATATTGTAGGCTTTGGTGATAGAGTGTACTTCCATCATCCCCTCGGATTATGGAGTTGTGGGTCTCGGCGGGGGAGGAGTTTGATTCTAGTGTTACTGAAACCTCCTGATCCAACGAGCCTAACACCATCAATATTAAACTTAGTATATTGGGCCACTATAGTGCTGGATCCACGGCTAAAGGAGAGTAACTATGGGAATAACAACCCATCAGAAGTTTTTTTATCATACCCTGTTGTCAGAAACGGTGCAAGTGCAATCGCAGAGCGGGTGTATTTAAAAACTGGAATAGCAACCGACAGATTCTTTGTTTAACCCAAGGATTGGCCCATTCATTTTTTTTCCCTGAAATACTTGCACTAGTTGACCCCCACCCCACCTGTTATCTTATCTTTTGAGCCCCACACCCAATCATTTAATTTACGACTTTATCCAATACGAAAATTACAAACGAGGACAAAAAGAAAGGCCAATCTACAATCGTGACACATTCGTTCTGCCTCCTCAGGGCTAAGGTCCAAAAGGATACATGTTGAGAAGGCATCTATATCCATCACATGCACGATGCACCGTTACGTTTGCCTACATTTGAAGCAACACATATTAGATAAAAAGTTTAGGGATTTATCAGAATAAAAATGGGGTCAAATAGCTCTTTTTAACTCTTGATCAAAATCGAAGTCGAGTTCGGTTGAAGAGTTTGGAAAAAATAAGATGAAACTAAATTGGGGAAACTGAAATGGATAGAGAACACTTCAGATGACCCAGGTCTGGTTAAGCAATAAGCAATGATGTTGACTGCTGTTTCTGGGGTCGCTTTTGTCTTCAGCCACTTTATGTCGCGGTCACCTGCACAGCTCTGATCTTCGAACTCACTGGGCCAACGCCGGCCCCGCCTTATCTTCTCCCAGACATTGCAATTTCATTTCAAATAAAAAATTAATTTATATTTTTTTTTTCAAACAAAGCATAAATATCTGGCCACTATAGTTGATTATTAATTATCCAATGATTATTAAAATTACAAGGAGTTCCTTGTATCATCATGTTTTATCTTGTACTAACTCATTGTTTCTATTTAAGCATCGGGCTACAGAATTAATAAATTATTTTATTTGTTAAAATCCTTGTTTCTCTAATTACCATTTGAATCAAGAACAACAAGTTACGAATAATTTTTATTTTATTAATAATGATAGAACCACTAATTATTTTGCACATATTAGTTTCCACTTCCCACACTTTCTAGAAGTCTCTTATACAACTCGGATGAGCAGATAAGAAAAATACTAAAAATAAACGAATAAAAAAAAAGAAAAAAAACATAATAAAGAAATATCACAAATTCCCCGCCATTATAGTAGTATATATATATATATATAATATATATATCCCGCTATTTTCCTATTCTCACTCGCGACTCGCCAACCTCTACGTCTTCCCAAACTTTCTCGCAAAATTTTCTCTCCCTTTCCCGCGAAACAAACAGAACAAAAAATGAGAGAAATCTTGCACATCCAGGGTGGGCAATGCGGCAACCAGATCGGAGCCAAGTTCTGGGAGGTGATCTGCGACGAGCACGGAATTGACCACACGGGGAAGTACAGCGGAGACTCCGATCTCCAACTCGAACGCATCAATGTTTATTACAACGAGGCCAGCGGCGGAAGGTACGTTCCACGCGCCGTGTTGATGGATCTGGAGCCTGGGACCATGGACTCTGTTAGATCCGGTCCGTTCGGGCAGATATTTCGGCCCGACAACTTCGTGTTCGGCCAGTCTGGCGCTGGCAATAACTGGGCCAAGGGTCATTACACCGAAGGCGCTGAGTTGATCGACTCTGTTCTGGATGTTGTTAGAAAGGAAGCTGAGAATTGTGATTGCTTGCAGGGTAAATTAAACGAAACATACCTCCGCTTTTGATTTTTATTTTTGCTTATGGTTTTGATTGATTGATTTGATTTGGAGTTGATTTTTCGTTTTAGGTTATTTTTGTTCTTCGATTATAGCTTTAAATTCTAATTTGTTATATTATTTACCGTTCTTTCATTTGATATATTTACTGTTCTTGCATTTGACTTTCCACAAGTCGCCATTTTGAAGCTATGTATGTATGTTTAGGCTGGACTGGAAATTGTTTGTCAAATGTTTTGGTCGATGGGCAAAGGCTAGCCTGAGATGGTTTATACTTTATAAGTCTTATGTTCACAGAATCAGTTTCTTAAATCTTGATTATTTATTTTTCTGGCTTTGTATAAACAATGAAATCACAATCGTCCACATTCTTTCTTTTTGCCTGTTTCGCGACTTTAGAGGTTGTTTGTTTTTATGTCTGAAGTCTTAATTTGGCTTAATTTAAGTTCTTTAGATATTTTAACTTTTGTTTGTGTATCTGAAAGCTTATTGCAATTTTATTTGAATGGAAAAAGTTCAATTTCCTGACTTTTTATCTGAATAGAAATTTTTTTTTCTCACAAATACCCTCACTAAATGTATTTGTTTCCTGCACAACTATTAAATGTTATATTAGAATTTCTCTTGATCTCAAATTTTACTCGGTATTAACTACTTAACATACATTCAATTTGAATTTTAAGCAAATTCTTTTATTATTAGATAACAATTCTTTTATATATAAATATTATGGTAAACTGTAAAATATAATGTTATCAAAATTATTTTTGGAAATTATATATCAAATGTTTACCTTATAAATATTTATAATAAATAAAAACTATTGTACCATATAACATCTTAAATATATACATATTAACTTCAAGTATGTATAACACTTTCAAGGTCATAAGTGTACAATTATTAGATTCAAGATGTTTTGAGTTTATAAAAACAAACAACTTATCCTTTACACTAAGACGATAAGATATAAAAAACAAACACATTATTCTGACATATGCATTTTTTTTTGCTAAGAAACAAAGATTAAATATAACTATAAGAAATATGCATTTAGACCCATTCAGTAACATTTAGACCCATTTAGATTTTAGATTAATAAACAACCGCTACCTTACTCGATAAATTTTTTTATAGGATTTCAAGTATGTCATTCTTTGGGAGGAGGTACTGGTTCTGGTATGGGAACCCTTCTTATTTCCAAGATCAGGGAGGAGTATCCAGATCGCATGATGTTGACATTTTCCGTCTTCCCGTCTCCTAAGGTATCTGACACGGTTGTTGAGCCTTACAATGCTACCCTCTCAGTACATCAGCTTGTTGAGAATGCCGATGAATGTATGGTGCTAGATAATGAAGCTCTATATGATATTTGCTTCAGAACTCTCAAGCTCGCCACCCCTACTTGTAAGTCCTGATATTTAAATTATCTTTTATGTATAGTTAACATAAAGATATGTGTTCTTGTTTGAAGAACCGGTAGAGTGAAGTTGGTGATAACTTTTTTAATTTAGTTTATCCTGCTACGTGGGATTTGATGTACAAGAAGGGATTTAGTTTTTTATTCACTGATGAATTGTCGTTTTCATATTAGTAGCTTAATGGTCGTTCTTGTAAGTAGAGAACTTGTTGCCTATGTGTCTTTTGTCATTGGGTGGTTTACTCACATGGTTGGTTTGGTCTGAAGTCTTTGTCATAGTATATTTTCGCTTGCACCCACTCACCTACCATTTCCTTTTTGCCTTAATAAATAAAGAAGATAACGACATATTATTATACTTTATGCTGTCTATATGAATTTTTTTTTTCTCTTTTTTGGTTTTCTAGAACTCCGATAAAAATATCACATCTTGTGCGTTATTATGTTGTTCGAGTAATTAATGACTCAATTTTTTTTTCTTATAATTCTCAGAAAAAACATATGAGCTAACCATCATGCTGTATTTTGTTTGTTGTACCTTATCCCAGTTGGTGATCTTAACCATCTTATCTCTGCTACCATGAGTGGCGTCACATGCTGTCTTCGATTCCCCGGACAGCTGAACTCTGACCTCAGGAAGCTTGCTGTTAACCTTATCCCTTTCCCGCGTCTCCATTTCTTCATGGTTGGGTTTGCACCCTTGACATCACGAGGATCACAGCAGTATCGTGCCCTTACTGTGCCAGAACTAACCCAGCAGATGTGGGATGCTAAGAACATGATGTGTGCTGCTGACCCACGCCACGGTCGTTACCTAACTGCTTCGGCCATGTTCCGTGGTAAGATGAGTACTAAAGAGGTTGATGAACAAATGATCAATGTCCAAAACAAGAACTCTTCATACTTTGTCGAGTGGATACCAAATAATGTCAAGTCGAGCGTGTGTGACATCCCGCCTAAGGGTCTGAAAATGGCATCCACTTTCATTGGAAATTCAACGTCAATTCAGGAGATGTTTAGGCGAGTCAGCGAGCAATTTACGGCTATGTTTCGGAGGAAAGCTTTCTTACACTGGTACACCGGTGAGGGAATGGACGAGATGGAGTTCACCGAGGCTGAGAGTAACATGAATGACTTGGTGGCAGAGTACCAGCAGTATCAGGATGCAACTGCCGACGACGAGGAGTACGAGGAAGAAGAAGAGGAAGTTGCAGCTTGAGGTGTCTTTTTCTAATGTTCCAGGGCCAGTTTGTCTGAAATTTATTTCTTGTTGGCGCTCTTTCAGTTTGTGATTATTGTTTCTGTTGTTGAGGGATCATTAGAATGTGATGTTTATTGGTATGTAACTTGTCTCATTGTATTGGGGGATGGGTATGATGTGTTTCAATATAAATGATGTATGTTTGTATTAAGTAGTTAAAAGGTATCACTTGAAGCTAATTCTGTGTAGCAAACATTTATTTTCGCTTTTTTGGTTTCCTAGCGCGCGTGGATTGAACGGGTTAGCCTTTGGTGGTTTTCACAGTAAAAATATTTTATTTCTTAAGAAGTTCATAATTTTTTTTTTGGGTTAAATATTATAAAGTATAACTGGATATATAAGCTACCAAGAAATAAAGAAATCCAAACATAAAACCCAACCAAAAAAAAATTATGATAATAAAACTCCCAGAGGGGTCACATTTATTTGAGGAGAATTTAAAAAAAAAAAAAATTCACCAGAAAGAGGTGCCGATGAATGCAATAAGGGATACAAATTATTTATTTACCGTTACAGGCATTTAGTATTTAATTTTATTTTCGGTTATTGTTCACTGATAATCGAATTTTAATGGAGTCGGTCATGGCAGGCATGCACATAAAATATGAGGATGCAGGTAAGGTTTGCGCGGTCTGAAATTTCAATGACGGCGTTGGCTACCTCTCTCTATCACAAGAAATATGTAATAATATGTTTGTAATTTATAATTAATTTTTTTCTGTAATTGACAGTATGTTGTAGATAAGGAATGCTACTCTATAGGTACTGCTAAAGGATGGGCCAATATAGGTGCGGCCCATGAGCCCATTGTATTTAAAGAATCTTTACTCACAGTCCCACATCGAAAATATAAATTGTAGAGCCGTTGTTTATATATAGGACGAGGGGACGAACTGGCGTCTCTTCGGAGACATCCGATAAAATTGGAACGATACAGAGAAGATTAGCATGGCCCCTGCGCAAGGATGACACGCACAAATCGAGAAATGGTCCAAATTTTTTTCTTACCCATTCGGCTTGTTTAATCAGTCGGCAGTTTGACGATGTTAGCTTCTGCAGTTTGATTCCATCGTTAACCATATGAATTTATTTTTTTTTTATCTTTTCACTCGTTACTGATATTTAATTGATGCAATTTTATTAACGGTGTTATATAACAAATTGCATGCTGCTTTCCAACTGAATGGGTTAAAAGGTTTCTGTTCTGCTTTGGTACGTAGTGTCAAGTATGATTTGCTTAAAGTGATTGTATCCTTTTTAATGACACTTGAGCTTAACTGCATGGTCGAAAGCAAGGTCCATTATACTCATTAATTCCATCACTTTGAATAATAAATGGACAGATGGGGCGAGGCGTGAATAACTGTCAGAATTAGTTTTGATGGCTTATTGTTTTTTATTTTGGACAGTAAAAAGTGAAATTGATGATCACTGCAATTACAATCACCTCAAAATGCATAAAACATTTTCTTGTTTTGCATGGCATTGCTTGTCGACCAATAGCAAACTCGAAGAAATCAAATCTTCAAAATTAACAGTGTAAAAGATGAAAGCAAAGTTCGTAAAAGATGCCGTAATGTGCTTGAAATTAATTAACCCCTTTTTTTAGTTTTAGTTGTAATGAATTATGCTCAAGTTTCTGGTGCTAATGATATTGGCACAAAGTGGCTAATATAGAAAAAGACCAAGTCACTGCTTCAAAAGAAAATTACCTACACTATTGTACAAAATTATTGAAAAAAAAAAAAACCAATTGGCATATTATTTTGTATGCGTCCGGACCAGATCAACAATGACGATTTATAATTTCAACATTTACGCATACGGGCGCCGGCAGCTCAGCTTGATTATCTATCTCATCTTGCTCGCTCCCTCTCTATATAAGGAAACCGTGGCATGCACACATGTGCATTAACACATTACACATATCAAAACCGAACCAATTTGCACAAAAACATAACAACGATTTCGCATTGGGAGACTTCAAAATGGCAGCCAGAATTCTCCTTTTAGCAGCACTCGTGATTTCCATAACTTGTTCCGATATTGCATTTGCATTTGATCCCAGCCCTCTTCAAGATTTTTGCGTGGCGGACCTGCAAAAACCAGGTGGGTATTCTTATTAATTTTGATTGATAAAATTAATCATTGTATCCTGAATCATTGCACTTGCAACTAACTATAGACGAAAGATGATCACTCACAAAATTGAAATTTTCTTGTCAGTGCTTGTAAATGGGTACGCATGCAAGGATCCGAAGCTGGTGAAAGCTGAGGATTTCTACTTCAGTGGGCTTAACCGGGAAGGAAACACGTCAAATCCTTTCGGTTCAATCGCAACTCGTATCACTGTAACTCAGGTTCCAGGGTTTAACACGCTTGGAATCTCAATAGCAAGAGCAGATTTTGCTCCAGGAGGCGTGAATCCACCCCATTTTCACCCGAGAGCCACAGAGATTTTAACTGTCCTGAAAGGAACCCTGGAAGCAGGATTTGTGACTTCCAATCCTGAAAATCGACTTTTCACAAAAGTGCTTCGACCCGGTGATCTCTTTGTCGCCCCAAAAGGCATGATTCACTTTCAGAAGAATATTGGACGTGGAAAAGCTGTTGCCCTTGCTTCGCTTGGTAGCCAAAATCCTGGAGTTGTTACAGTTCCCAATACTGTGTTTGGTTCCCATCCAAGAATCTCAACTGATATTCTCGCCAAGGCTTTCCAAGTCGATCAGTTTCGTATCCAACAAATTCAGAAAAATTTCTAAGCGCTTATATTGCCAGACAAGAGCCTTTTCTTTCAGCTGATAATTTTTAGTCCCCCTTAGCTAGCTAGCTTTATTCAGATCTTCATGTGATGTAAAATATCTGCTAGCTAGCTGTTCTAATTTGTTATTGGGAATTGGTTCTCAAATGAACGTTTCATTTTTCATTTTAATTTTTAATCTCAGCCTCATCTGAATTTCTTTTTCAAGAGTTATTAATATAACATTATAATTAACTAATGAATCAAACAGTAAGGAACAAAAAAATTTGAATGTTTTTGCTCAAACTTTGCATTGTGAAGGCGGGTCGTTTATCACTCTTCACTAATGCAAATGGGGCTTTTCACGTATAATCATCTGAGTTCTATTTGTGAAAACAGTAACTAGACAAAAAATGGAAATAAGGTTATTTGAATTATGAGGCATTCGATTTATAATTACACAGATTGTAAAGTCATGTATTTCTTATCAGTTGTAACTATTATAATAGAAAATAATCTCCAAAGACTTAATCGAGTGATAGGAACATAAGATGCTCATAGTAACCTTCTGTGTTTCTAATTTTGAACAAATTGTTGAGCAAAATCAATGTGATTTATTCTTGAATTAAAGATTGGATTACGACACAAATAGGTAATCCCGAGTTGTATTATATTATCGCACTAGATGATAGGCTTGTGACTTAAGTTTAGGCTCTAAAATTATCATGAGAAAGTAATAGCTTGGGATATTGAGAGATAATTAATGCGATAGTTTTGTATTTTTTTTTTATCATAATGAATTAAAATTACAACATTACATACGGATAAATGACACTTTAGATGTCACATCCCAACCTTAATTATGAATATTAATTTATATCTAAATCTTTATCCAATGATGGATGATGAAAGAAGATAAAAAAGAAAACCATTTCATGTACGCATGTGAGCCTTCACAATATAGAGGCATTATCATGACCATTTCTTACCAATTAAGTAAATTTGGACGAAACGCGGCGGACAACAACTTACTGACTGGACTTGGTTTGTCAGGCGACTTGCATGCTGTATTGGTAAAACAATCCCAAAAAATTATTAAGTTGATTCAGTGGCGGATCTAAAAAAATAATTTACCGGGAGCTAAATTAGATAATAGTAAAATATAAAAAATTAAAATTTTGAATATATAAAATATTTATAATTAGTCTCTACGCATTTTTATATTTTAAAAATGTTATGCAATAGACTCATTATCAATATTATTAAATTTATTGTTTCCTATATAAACAACCAAACTATCACTTATCCCATTCGATTCTAAAGATAATTCTTCATGGGTTTTATTACTGAAAATGTTCGTTCTACTATTATTAGATAAACTGGAAGAATTAACTATATTTTTTAGAATAGAAAATATTTTGAGTAGTGGACTATCATTATTTTTAATTAAAATATATGTTTTTATATTTCTTAAAAGTCAAAGTTTAAATTTTATGGGATTTATATTTTATAGTGACTATTTTAATAAATTTAATGGGGCTAATTAGAAAATTAAAATATATTTTCTTTTATTTTTTAAATTTTGTTTTGGCCAGTGGGGGCTCAAGCCCCCACTGGTCATGTGCTGCATCCGCCTCTGAGTTGATCAGTGAGATAATATAATTAATTATTTATTCAGATTTTATAAAAAAAATTATTAATTACTCAATTAATGACATATTATTTACTATAAAATTTAAGATGAAAAAATTAAAATATTTATGATTACTCATAAAATAATGCAGGCACTCTGTCAGCTAATGAGAATGATTCTGATAATCATCACCAGAATGTATGCAGCCAAGTCAAACAGTAAACCAAATTAAATGCGAATGGAGCAGAAGAAGAACACAACAAGGAAATGAAAGACCAAGTCAAGGCCAAATACGTAATAAACTATCTATATCTATAAGGTTAAAATAATTAGTTGGCAAACTTAGAGCTAGCCCTTTATTTAATTATTCAAAGAACTGACAAAAAGGAATTTTATTGTCGCATCATGTTCTAACATATTTGATATATTTGATATATATATGATGAATTTTTCAACCCACTAGAACTGGACGGCATCATTTCTCTTAATTATATGTATTCTCCTGTAATCAAACAAGTAAAGATTGCGTGCACACAGACATATGCATACGTGTAAATGATCAGTGAGTTTTAAATTTTTCATTTTTTAATAATTCTTTTATTGCAAAGTTAGAATAAAAAAATTTGTAGTTTAAGTGACACGACACTAATCATTGGTCACCATATCTTAAGTAACAATAAAATTTATGCCTAATTGTTAATGTGTTAATTTGACAGCAATTATTAAATGACACACCTGGATGCAGTTATTTATCAAGTATGATAATTTTAAAGTAAAGTGCCGAAGCCCTAAAGTCGATATGTCCGAGTGGTTAAGGAGACAGACTTGAAATCTGTTGGGCTTCGCCCGCGCAGGTTCGAACCCTGCTGTCGACGGCTACCACTTTTTACATTTATTTTTATAGGCTTCCAGCAGAGTGTAATTATCAGTTACCTCCCTTTGGGTTTGATAGTATACTACTTAGATTAAAAGAATTTGGAACTAGGCAGAAACCTCCCCTCAAATTATTTATACGAAATTTACTACGCTTTTGTCATCGAACAGTACTCTTTACTGCTAAATGCATTTCTATTCCCTGAACTGAAAATTCGAGTGTCGTATCAGAAAATTTGTTTATTAATTCTTTGTGAGGAATTAACGGTTATTTCATTTATTGATTGTAAGAGAAGAATTATCTAGTCCAAAAATTGGTGAAGCCTCCATTAAAAATCATATTACACCTATATACGTAATGTGCCTAAATATAAAACTATGAGTGATTTAAAAAGCATATCACTTGGTACCCATCTAATACAATCAACAACATGACATCTATATATATTTTTCTTTACAAAAAATCCCATAATTCAATTGGACAAAGTTGGTGTATTAATCTATAGCATGTAATTGACTGGTCAATTAGATTTCAAGCTGAAATTTAGAACAAACCCAAATGAGGTTTGAGGAGCGGTGGCATAGGTTTCAATGAAGCGCGGGGAAAATGGAGAGCCACACAAGGTATTAGTTAAGGGCAAATTTAACAATATTGCATCTGTTTCGAATCAACCATCGTTGACAAGTTTCTTCTCCCCCCGCCTATAAAAGAACAAATGTGCAATGCAAGGTTTTCCCACAGCTTGAGGCCATTCAATAATTGTTGTAATAAGCAGCATTTAATTTGCAAGAAAAAAAAATGGCCTCTACTCAAATCTGCTTGATAGGGCTGCTTTCAGTTTCGTTCTTCGTTGCGTGTTTGGCAGCTGACAGTAACAATATACTTGATTTCTGCGTGGCTGACATCTACAGCCATGTGTTCGTTAACGGTGCACCATGCAAGGATCCAAAGACAGCTCACGCCGATGATTTTTACTTCACCGGCCTTGACAAACAGGGCAACTTTTCAAACCCAATGGGGTCTAAGGCTACCCCTGTTTATGTACAACAGATTCCAGGGCTTAACACTCTTGGACTGTCAATGGTACGCGTTGACTTTGCCCCCGATGGCCTCAACCCACCGCACACTCACCCTCGTGCCTCCGAAATAATGACTGTTCTTGAAGGTACCCTCGAAGTTGGATTCATCGGCACCGCCCCCGATTATCGTCACTTTTCCAAGATTTTGAACAAGGGTGATGTGTTTGTTTTTCCAATGGGCTTGCTTCATTACCAGAGGAATGTGGGGAAGGCCAATGCTGTCGCAATTGCAGCACTCAACAGCCAAAACCCTGGCACCAGCAGTATAGCACCGGCTCTTTTCACATCCAAGCCTGTTCTTAATGATGAAATTATTTCCAAGACTTTCTTGTTTGACAAGAAGAATGTGGCTATCTTGCGTTCCAAGTTTAATTAGCTCTTAAAGTATAGTAATATTCCTTCCTGTTGGATTTGGCTTGGGATCGGATGAAGTTGTATTTTTGTGCTAGCTTCTCTTATGTATAATGGTTTAATTATTTGCGGCTGGACACTGCAATGGCTTGATGAGTTTTAAAGAATATCACTCAAATTCATTTATTATATTTCTCTCAATCTGTGTCATTTTTTTCTTCACGTCTGCCTTAAATAATAATAATAATTAGTGTAACTATATTGTTTATTCCCAATCACTTCATTTATTCATTAATTTTCTTAAAAATTCTCAAAATTTCTCATTTTTCTGGTCTAATATGGCATTCTTTGTAGAGATATTTAAAAAATTTTGGAGTTCAAAGGTAGTTGGGCACTTTTTATTCTCAATATTTAACTGAAGCACTGACAGACACTTTCAGACAGAAGTACACGAGCACGTGTCATTGTATGCGTGTTATCACTTATCGGTGTCTTAAGGATACTAGTATGCACTCCCTCGCACGTGTCTTCCTAGTACCATGTCCCTTTCTGTATTATATAAACTCAGAGAACGTAGCCACTACTTACACTACAGTGCAAGCACATGGTGTATGAAGTTACTAATCCGGAAGAAATGAAGGTACATCAATTTCCCCATTTTTTTCATTTAGGTGCTCACATTGGAAAAGGCTATTAAATGAAATTGCTTGCTGCAAACGAATCCTTAGGATTTTAAGTTCAGTACTCAGAAACTGGGGTTGATAAACAAGAAATTGACACTCCAATCTGTAACTCTTTAGCTCATCCAGCTGGAAACCTATTAGTTATTGAGTGTAATCTTTTAGTACTTAAGTAAGTGTACGACAGGATTCTGGCTTTTGCAATTCTAACAACTCTGTTTCATCATCTCTGCTTCGGAGACGTACTCTTTTTTCAACAATCATGGTGTGAACAAGAGAACAATAGTCCATAGGAAAGGAAATGGTTTGCAGGATAGAGAAATGTTGAAAAGAGAGGAGCTCACATGTTTGTCTTCACATTTTGGAATAGCTTTCATGCAAACAAAGGTTGCATTTCATGATAGACAATCTCTGGTTGAAGTTTTTCGTACATGCTATTGTACAAGCCTTATTTAGTGGGCATGGATTGTTTAAATTGCAGAAACGGACCTCAAGCTTGAAAAATGAGGTAAGCTCTCTCCATCCGAAGGTATGCAAAATTTCTATTGTGCCTAGAGCTGGCACCTTAGCCATTGTGTACTTGTGGTTCGAGTGATAGAGGTGATTGGTGCAAGTTACAATGGTCCGGCCTTGACCCGTGACTCTACATGGTATAAGAGACATGCTGGCGCCGTCTTTGCAAATTGTTGATGTTGCATAGTTGCATTTATGAGACATCCGCCTTTAGCGGTGATTTCAGCCCCTGCACTTTGTGAATCTGCTTATTAATCTTTAGCTGAAAACATGCAGTTTTCTGAAACAGACTAACCTGCAAAGTTAATGTGAGATGGTATTCTATTTGGGTTTAGATTTGTAATTATGGAGATCACAATCAGCTTTCAAATCATTGAATTTGTTGATTCTGAACCAAATTACTGAGGAAGCGTAAAAGCTAATTGGTCTCAGAAGCTTATATAGAATTGGAATAATATGATTCCCGTCATGTTACAACAAAAACAGACTAACCTGCAAAGTTATTGAGGAAGCGTAAAAGCTAATTGGTCTTAGAAGCTTATATGACATTGGAATAATATGATTCCCGTCATGTTACAACAGTGAAAACTCCAAGGATGATGGCAGAATCTCAAAAACTTTCGCAAAATTGAAACGAGAGAGCAGATGTCCGGAAAGTTTTGTGTATAAATACAACAAAGACTGCCTCAACGAGGTAATAGTTTTTCATCTCTTACTGGAAACTTGCCTGGCTTCAATATCCTGTAATCGAAAAGTCACGGCTCTCTTGTGGGCTTCTAGCCCCTCAATTTCCGCCATGGTTGCCACATATGGACCAAGCTTTTTCAGACCTTCCTCTGTCAATGATTGCACCGTCATGTATTTCAAGAAGGAATCAAGAGACACACCCCCATACATTCGTGCATACCCATATGTGGGAAGGACGTGGTTTGTCCCACTTGCGTAATCTCCCACACTTTCTGGAGTCCATTCTCCCAAAAACACCGAGCCTGCAATGACAAATGACCAGGTCGTTTTTCATTAATCCTTTGTGGAGTTACATCTAGATGACAAAATGCCCATTGAGCTCTCAACTACACTTATTAAACCCAGATCATAAATGTAGTCATAGTAGTTCAATCAATAATGGCGAGGACACACAAAAGAAGGCTTGCTAGAAAGCAAGGGTGGATGAAAGGAAGAACTTCAGAGCTGTACCTGCATTCTCGATGATGGACTCCCATTTTTCAGCATCCTTTACATTGACAATTAGATGCTCGGGTGCATATAAATTTGAGAAGGAGATCGCCTACGAGAACCAATGACAAAGGTACATTTAAAATTAATATAATTTCAAAGACCCTACTGCATAGTAACATGTATGATTTAAGAATTCTGGAATTCCTCAGAAGGATACCAGATATGAGTCATTGTATTTAGCATTAATCTTTGGAGATTGAGTTCTTCTTGAAAACTGTTTTCAAATACAGTAACCTTATTTGTTTCCAGATGTCTAAAATAAAACATCAGAATAAAACGTCATCACCAGGAAGCAGGCGTGGGCAACCTAGCCAGTTTACATATCTGATATGATACTACAATATTTAGTGCAAGAAGAAAATTCTATGCCACCTACACTGCTATTCCTCAATCCTAAGCTCATTTCACAGAGATTAAAAATAACATGGATGATTGTTGATCAACTTCATCTAAGTTTGAAAGTACAAATGAAGGAAATTCTTGACTAACCTCCAACATATCACGGGCAAAGACCATGAAACTGTGGCCCAGTGCTTTTGAAGCAAACTCTCCCCTTGGAAGGCTCTGGCACTGCTTACTGATTTCTTGTTCAATAGCTTCTAGATCCACTCCATCCCCAACAATTACAAGGACAACTTGACTGTCCGGTCCATGCTCAGCCTAAGCATGAAGAAGAGACATCAGCTTACATAAACTATTGAATAAATAAGT
This sequence comes from Citrus x clementina, assembly GCF_000493195.1. NCBI lineage: Eukaryota > Viridiplantae > Streptophyta > Magnoliopsida > Sapindales > Rutaceae > Citrus > Citrus x clementina. The sequence goes on from NW_006262688.1 coordinate 31,295,463, forward strand.
AGGAAACTAATTTTTTATTCGTGCATATGTTATGCAATCAGAGTGGCCAATGTGAGAAATTAGACAGGTATTAAAGGCATAACATCTACAAATGGATTCAAAAAAGCATAGGCCTCAGATAATTTGGCGAATAAAAAACTACTAGAATAAAGAGCAGAATTAAGACAGATATACATTAAACTAAAGATACTAAGCATAACAAACATTTTGTTCTTGCAGAAAAGAAGTATGCAAGGGGTGACAAAATTATGACACAAGATCCAGCCTAAGAATGATCATATTAATGGGATATAAATTAACAGGAAGATTTCTCCTTTCAAGAAAACTTTGTTCATTATTGAGAAAATAATTTCGAAACTATAGAAAAATCTTGTTAGTTGGAAACCAACAAAGATGACCAATGAAAGCATTTGAATGATATAATTTCCATTGTCGCTTAAGTACGGCAGCATTATTGCAATAGCTCTTGCAATGACAAAACAAGTCTAAAGGTGACAAAGCTTTTCTAAATGACTAAACAATATAGGAGGCAAAACTATAGTCACTTTGTGCTTTATAATCAGGGTGAAATAATAAATAATTCCATCTAAAACTATAAGAAAGACAACAAATCAAGTACCTGAGATAGCAAGTCTGCAGCTATGTGAACAGGACTGGCATATCTATCAGCAATGACCAAGACTTCTGAAGGGCCAGCTGGCATGTCAATTGAAATCATTGCTTCACTGTTCTGTCGAGCAGATATTAACATGTAATGAGCCAAGTCAAATTGGAACAATTACAAGATGCACAGTTTGCAATTCCTCGACACTTTTCTTTAATATGACTGGAAAGAACTGTAGCCATATAAGCAAGGAAAAAGGAATACATACTTGGAGAATCATTTTTGCAGCTGTGACATACTGATTTCCAGGCCCAAAAATCTTCTCAACCTACAATGTAATGATGAAAAAACACTACTGTATTAGAGAGTAAATGAATAAATAAATGAAGAGACAATAATACTGTCCACTAATAAATAACTATACTTGTTAACCAATTTGTAATTGAAGCATTTCCTTTTCCACAGCATAGTTACTAGCACAAGCTTGCATCATTTTTACAGGACTGAATCACTAGATTTTAATAGCAAAAACAGTATGTTATCCCTTTAAACATAGGACCTCGTGACTTTCCAAACAGTCAAAACAATGGAAATGTAGAAACCACGGTATCAATATCTTAGAACAAGGAAAAAAGTAAAAGAATGGTAAATTATAAAATGGCACTAAAGCTCATATCAAGGAATTGCTAGTGGAACATGTATGACACTAAGAAATAAGTTGCAAGGAAGTTAATACCTTTGGGCAAGATTCTGTTCCCCAAGCCATAGCTGATATTGCCTGTAAAACAAAAAAAAATGAAAAACTTTATGAATTATAAATACTAAACAGAAAGAAAGGTAACTGGGAGAGAACCACACTGCCAAATGCATAACCTAATGAGAATTGTTTACAATATTGATCAAACCTGAGCTCCTCCAGCCTTAAGGATGTGAGTGACACCAGCCTTCTTGGCACAATACAGTACCTCCTGTAGAGAAACATTGAAGAGCACTCAGCAGGTAATATTCATAGTATAATTCAATAAGTCTGAGAGAATACCTTACATATGCTGCCATCCTGGCTTGGGGGAGTCGCAAGGACAACTGTTTTACATCCAGCAATCTGTGCAGGCTGAAAAACAGATGAAATAAATGTTAAATCAAAATCCAGCCAACATGAACAATGTGGACAGTAAACCAGGAAAAAGAATTGATATAATACATCTCTTCAACATACTACTGAAAGCATCAGAGCTGTTGAAGGTAAAACAGCAGTTCCCCCTGGTACGTAAAGACCTACAGAACCAATGCTCCTCGCCACTCTTTTGCATCTAACACCCTGACAAATTTGTGACACCAAAAGGTTTATACATAAGGAGAAAACAGCAAGCAATCACTAACATTTACTTACTTTCATGTTCTCAACACTTGTCTCAGCTGACTTTTGAGCAAGATGAAAAGCATATATGTTGTTGTATGCCACGTCAAATGCTTCTTTAACAGCTGCATCAAGCTGTGAAACGGCAGTTGCTAGAATAAGAGACAAAATAATTCATCGGGTAGAGGAGGCAAATTACATGTAGATGTTTTAGGATATAAAATAAGTAGTCTAAGCAAATTTCATGCCTAGAAATAAACAAAACGAAATACCTCAGGGTCAGGAAGCTCAGAGACATTTTCAACTACTTTTTCCAGTTTAACTTTGTCAAATCTTTCAGTATAACTGCAAAATAAATATATAATCAATGTCAAATGTCATCATGAAAGAAAACCATAGGTGAAACAAGCGAGTTTTAACTACAATGTTCAGGCGACAACCTTGAAAACAGGTGCAAAATATCAAGAAAATCTAAGGAATCAAAGAAATACAAACTCTTTAACTGAAGCATCTCCTCTATTGCGAACATCATCAACAATTGGATGGACCTGATACAGAGTAGATATTTCAGATTATCAAAGTACTAAGTATGCTATATTTACATACAAAGTGAGTGACAGATTCTCCACAAAGAGCTCCAGAAACAAAATAATGACTGACCATGCTGAAAATAGAAGAGAAATCAATACGAGGACGAGCCTTCAAGCTCTGGACCTCAGCATGAGTCAGTTCTGATAGTCTATAAGACTTCATTGAACACTGTATTCTCTTGTGAATTAAACCTGTGACAAGAATTAATTAGTCAAAGAAGTTAAGAGATCCCTAGCCATATATAGTAAATATATATATATAAATAAATGTACAAAATATAGAAATAGAAAAGTGTCAATGTACGGTAAATTATCCACCAAATATTGATCAACTGACGAAGATTTAGAGTAAAAGTGATGTTTAAAAAGATTTCAAAATGCTTTTGAAAAGCAGCTTTCCAGTACTTCTCTGAAAAAGAAAAATTAAAGAGATTTCACAAAGAATTTCATCTCAAGAAAAAAAAAATTGATACAAGAAATAGTTCCAATACACCTTATTAATCTACTCGATTAGATCTTAAAAGCTCAACAGAAATCTACTGGACCTACATTTAATGATAATAAATCCTAAAATTCAAATTATAACAAAATTTCCCCAGAAAAAAAAATTTCATTTTAGCGACAATCAGAAGACAGTGCAAAAAAAAAAAAATAGAACAAATGTAAAAAATAAAGGTACCTACCTGACGAAAAAAACTGATTGTATTTCTGGACGCGAGTGAAACCAAAACGACGATTCTGCAAAGGTTTAATAAAAATGTGGCTTCGGTTAAAGAACAGAAGCTGAGTGTCCGTCATCACTACAACCTTCAATCACATTAATCATCACATCATTTGAAATTCCAAACAAATCTTGTTTTTTCTTCAATTTCAAAATATTTCTCTTTTGCTTCCAATTTTGAAAGAAGAGGTCGAACTGCCGCTTACCTTTGCGGCTGTTTCCCGATAGCAGAATCTACTCTTCACTTCTGCTAGTTCTGTTTTGTTCTGTTTCGTTTGCCCTTTTTTTCCCCCACCCACTTTCTTCAATTGCTTTTTGGGCTTTTTAGTTTGGATTATTTCCGCTCGTATCCAAATGTTTTGATATTTTCCGCCGCGCGCCCTATTATTTCGACTTCTTCCAGTGCGCACCCCAAACCGTCAAATCCGTTATTAAATGTAACGGTGCCGTGTGCAATAACGATACTGCCCATTATTTCAAGTAAGTACAATGAATTGGATATCTATGTGCCAAAATACCCCTTCTAAATTTACATTATAAAAACAAAAATTTACCATAACGATATTTTTATTTTTTTATTTTTTTAAAATACGAAAACTTAGATACACTACCCAGAAACCTACAAAAGAAGAAATTAGAGATAAGAAAATATTGATATAACAAATCTAATTAAATAAACTTTAAAAAGAAAAAAATGGAAAAAGGAAGACAATAGTAAATAGGAGGAATACAATTCCTGCTCAGCGAATTTATTTGCACAAACAAAAGAAAGAAAAACAGAAATAATAAATTTGCAAAAGGGTTTTTATCACGTCAGTTTCATGCACCAAGCAGTAATTTTCACTGAGGTTAAAATAATAAATTTGGAAAACGGTTTCGTATCAGTACTATTAACGGGCCGTAAAAGCCAATACTCATTGAAAATTTCTATCCTGTCCCCGATTGTTTTGATATTTTCTGCCGCGCACTCAATGTTTTGACTCCTTCCGGCCAAAACCATCAAATACTTTAACCGTGTGTTCATTTATTGGGAACGTAGATAAAAATTAAGAAATAAGAATAAACCATATATTTATTTGTTTAAATAAGATTTAGAATGAGAATTAAAGTGGTGAACCCTACTTAAAATTGAAAATAATTATTACATTTCACATTCTTATGGTGGGAATGAAATTCCCATTTTCTAAAATGATTATATTCCTCAAAGGGAGGGGTACTCAAGAAATAGGAGGGGACGCTTAGTACAGTTCTTGGATCCACCATTTCAAATTCCTCTCGACTCCCCTTCTTATTTTTAAATATTTGAAAATTACATTATTTTTTGTTGACACCCCCCGTATTTTTTGCTTTCTTCTTGTTTGAGAAGGACTAGTCTACAAGAAAGAAACATCCACCTAGAGGGAAGTTCAAAAGAATACAGCGGAGCCTTTTCCCTTATACCTAGACAAAAATTTCCAAAAAAAATAAAAAAAATGTAATTATTCTGATGGTTATGGAATTTATTAATCGACACCCAATTTTTTTGTCTTAAATTTTTGATAGTTTGCTTTGTTCAATTGATTATTCGTTCTATTTATAAAACTTTCTTCAAAAATCTATGTATATATTTTTTGTATATTTTCTTTCTTTCTTTTGTCATTTCAAAAAAAAAAAAAAAAAGAAATGAAATGAAAAGGCCCTTTGCCAATTACTCAAAACAAAAGGTCAGGTCGTTATAGTTTTTAGGTTGCTCTCCAACCTATATTCCCCCAGAATAAAAGGTGGGGAGCAGCAGCGCAGCTGCCCCAAACGCATGCTTATTTCTTAATCACGATGAGAGTGCACAAAGCATGAAATAATGACTAATTTATGAATCCACATCCAACTGTACCGCCTAATTGGCATCTATATTTACAGCAATATTAGAAGCAACCCAATTTCACACAACACTACAATGTTGCATGTTGCCCAATGATTGGACTGCTCCCTAGTGCACTCTATAACTTGTGGTCATATCTGCAGATTTTACAAGACCACAACCGTTACCACTTACCATGCTTGTCATCCAAAATTTCTCACCTATCATCGCTATAGAAACTCAGACAAAAGTAAATTTGAGAACAAGTACAGAGGAATTGACACAGACTACAAACATGCCGAAACAGAAATGAAAGACCACAAAGATATGCAGCAAACTTCAAGAGCCATATCCGAAGTAAAACTGCAAAAAAATCAGGGGAGATAAAAATTCAAAGTAAAATTTCATATCAACGCAACTGATCAAAAGGTATCGGATTAGATCCTTTAGCAATGCACGCTCTATTTGTTGCATAAGAAATTGAGTACCGAAAAGAGCTTTGATCAGTGCTGTCCTTCTGGGGCTGTGTTGTTCACAGCAAAAGTAATAGAATACTCCCAGCAGCAATCCAGAATCCTGCAAGAATGATAACACAGACAAATGCAACACATAGATAGATCTGAAGTTATCCTAAACCCTATATTTAAATACAGAAGAAAATAATCCATTTGTTGCTCTAAGAATCATTTATCAGAGATACATGAAATGCAAAATCTTACAAGTTAACCTGCAAAAAGCAGCATAATAGAAGTTAATCAATCATAAAATATAACAGTTCCAATGTTCATATCAAAATGCTGCTTTTCAGTAATCATTAAACAAGCTCCACACTAGTACAGGAATACACTCCAAGATGAATTCCATACGCGCCATTCAATTTTAGAAGATCAAAATACTGCTCAAGCAATCACTCCAAGGATTTTCCAACTTAAATGCAGAAGAAAATGGCAACAAAGGAATTCAATGTGTGATATGAAAAGGTGCACCACCATGCTAAAGCAATCATATTGGATTTTCTTGCAATTGATTCAATGATCATACAGCCTATATAGTCTAATGTCTTATATTAATGTCACCGGCTGAAGAACCATGGGAAGATGACAATGAGATATTAGTGTTGCCAGCTACAGTACTATGGGAAAGTGACAAAGAGAACAGATGTTATTCCAAACCAGATCAGAAGCTAAAGTGAATGAAAGTGTAGGATATCAAGATATACGTAGCACTTAGCACAAGTTTAAGCTACTCAACAAACCAGAAAACCAAGTAGGTCACTGCAAGGACCACATAGGTGAGTTAGGAAGCAATGTTGTAAAGACTTTGGAGTTGTTTAAATTGTACTGCTGCCCTGATAATTATTCAAGAGTGTAAGCTTTATTTAAAAAAAAATGTTAGAATCCATTGAGATAAAATAAATTTGGGACTATTTTAACAGAAAAGAAATCATAAATGAAATTAAAGAAATTGTAGCAAAGAGAGAAAAATAATAAAGATAAAAACTTAGTTGGTTGAGATATTCATGTGCTCTGGAAAGAGTTGAGAGGAGTAACATTATAAATCAAACAGGAAAAAAGAGGAAGCAAATCAGATTGAGCAAATAAATTTACTGAATCATTAAACAGCTATAAAAGCAAAAACAATTTTTCTTTTGAAAGACAACATAAGTTTGATTTCACTGGTATGTTGGAAATAATTTCTAATTTGGTTAAGGTTGAGATTCTTCAAATTTGAAATGAAATGAATTAAACGGTTTTTGAGAATTTTGAGCAATAAGAGAGATGAAGAAGTCATGTTTCTCTACTTTGGATATACAATGAAATGAAAAGAGATGATGAAAGGAGAAGTGTTGCAATTTCAAAGTATTTGTTGTTTATATTTAGAAGTTATATTTGGAAAATTAAGCCATTGCCTATTTTATTTTCCACAATATTTGGAAAAATTGTGATGAAATTTCGAGTTATTGCCAAAAAATATAAATTGGAGCCTCTCTCTCCAAACTTACATTTACTCTCAATGAGAGTATCAAACTTCTCTCTTCACATTTTTCAATCCAAACAAAGCATGACAGAGGGATTTTGTTTGAAGCATGGAAAAGGAGAGGAGAGAATAGAAAGAATAGTCAGAGGGTGAAAAAGAGGTAAGAAATACAGAGGAAGCACACTGAGACAATGAAGAATTAAAGGAGAAGGCAGCAGCAATGAATCAAACAAAATAGTCCTCACATCTGATATCGCAAGTCTGTGGAGAGAACAACCATTTAGGGTTGCCTCATTCTTCAAGAGCTTACGAGTGTGTGCATGTGTAAGTGTATTTTAAAAACTTTATTATTGGAATGAAAATAGTGGCAGGTTGGCAAAAAGTAAGTGCTTGCCCAGCAGATGTTGAAAATTAATATATTATTTTAAGAAAAAGTTTTGCTATAGTAAGGTTTTGAAACTTTTTTTGTTTTTACCCTTTGAAGAAAAGGTCCCCCAGCCAGTATTTTAGTTTGGGAAGAAAAGGTTTTGAAACTTTTTTTCTTTTTTTTACCCTTTGAAGAAAAGGCCCGCCAACCCGTATTTTAGTTTGGGAAGAAGTAAATTCATAGTAATAAGTATAAGAAAAAGGATATAGATATAACCACAGATGACCAGGTTATTGTGCTGCTTCTGTTTCGGTCTCCATCTAGTAACGATAGTGAATGCCACTGTACTGTTGTTTCTGTTTCACTTTAGCAATAATGCTCCATGGCCTCCTCCTCCAATCTTCACAAGTAGGTGATGACAAAGCAGCTCCAGAGTCCGGCCTTCCCATTTCTGATCTTTCATTAGTTGAAGCTTGTAATTTGCCATTAAGATTATTGATTACATGAGCTTCCATATTCTCAGAGGTTATAGCATTTTCAAATGTTAGCTTGCAAACTGAACCACTAACAGTATCCTGTCTCCATCTTTCCCTTCTCTGTGCTCTGTTACCGAAACCCCATGAAGATCTTGGTTGTGTAAACATTACTGCATCTTCTTGCATATTTTCACTGGCTGTCATTTGCTTGATTGGTAGTTTCCAATGTGGACTGTCAGTTGCATCATCTTTCCCTTGTTGATTTCTCTGATCTTTGTTGTCAAATGTCCATGAAGGTCTTCTTGGTTGTGTAATTGGAGATGCTGAGTTCGTTATGACCCCAGCTGGCAAAGCATATGCTTTTTTGTGCACAGCTCTTGCTTCTGTTTTAGTTGAAGTTACAGTAGCCCCATTCGATCTTTCGCATGGAGTTTTAGGATAATAAAATTTCCAACACTTTCTGGGGACCATGAACCTAGAAACATTCTCCTCACTTCCATTTATGTATGTACAAGAACTTAAGATTTTTTTACGTTTAGCTTCTCCGTAATCAGTAGGTTGTAACATTGACTGCGACTCTAATTCAGTCAGCATCAAAGAAGCATGTTCAAAGGATTTAGCATATGACTCATCCATTTTTTCATTCCTAGATGATGCTCTTACAGCCTGCAGCAAAGATTTTGCCTCTGCAATCCTGTTCAAACATATCAAACAGATTGCCAGGTTGCACTGCTTGTTCTTGTCTGATTCCAGAGACAGAGCTTTCCTGCAAGAAAATGTCGAATATTTTACTTTTCCTTAAAAATAATCTCAATAAAAAAAAGGGGGAGAAAGTTAAATATGCTGGTAACATATTCCAGGGCATGAAGAAATTTACATATAATATCGTTCAGCACTCTCATAATCATTTTGCTGCAAGTAAGCCCAGGCCAAGTTCCCTGATATCCTGCATTGTTGGAAAACCAATTTTAAATAAATGAAAAGGGTTATATTGAGTAATGAATTTATGTGAACTTCAACCTTAACATCAACCTTGATAAGTCCTGTACAAGAGTTATTTGAGTTTTCCTCCCTTGAGATCTAGCAATCTTTGTACTCTTTCCACCACATGCTATAACTTCTTCGGTTTTTTTCAGTTTGCGCTTAAGCAACTCAATCTCTTCTTCAATCCTCTTTGACCTCTGCGTAGAAAAAATAACTTAAAAAAAAAAAAGGAAGCACCACACACACAAACATATGGGACAATTATACTTACACCCCTCAGTAAAAAATATTCTAAAAATGGACCAGATCAGTCTTTCAGTGGCAAGTGCTTAAAAGAATTGGTACTTTAGAAGAGAAATGATGCTTCACCTTGTAAAGTTCAAGTAGGACATTGTCAAGAGATTCCTGAGAATCATCAGTGCAGAGACAACGAAATGACTTGATTGCCTCAATTGCCTCTTCAGATCGATCCAATTGTTTCATCACAACCGCCATATCCTTCAAGGCACTATCAACTCTATCCCCCGCATTAATAGCAGCCCAGAACAGGGAAATGGCCCTACTTGGATCTTTCTCCACCAACTGAATTGGAAAATTTCAGCATTAGAACAGCTAAGCAAATAGAACGTTGATAAATTCACTCTAACTTTCAGTAAAGATCTGTAAAGGGATAATTTTAGAATACTAAGCAAGCAGATTGTATAGAACAAATGACGTATAGAAACCAAAGTTGTCCGTTTCCTTTCTGATTTTGTAGAAAGCCCTTTTGGCTGATTTTGAGTAAAAACACTTTCTACATTCTAAATAATGTTGCTTTTTTTTTATTTTTTTTATTTTGTCAGTTTCAGACTTAAGCCAGACCGTAATTTGCAAGAAAAGGGAACACGCCATCAATAACTTAGCAAAGAAGTAATCAATAATACAGTTACATGGTGTATTGCTGTGCAAGTTTTGTCCATTAAAGAAAGCAACTTCTAACAAGAAGAAGATTAGATTGTCAAATTAATATTGACGTAGGCTTCGTAAACCTTAAGGGAAGATAATTGTAAGAATTCAAGAATAATACAGAAAGAACAGTCAATGAAAGTGTACGAAATATGAAAAATCGAAACAGGAGCAAGAAATGAAATCAAAAGAAAAGGAACCTGAGCACGCTTGGCCCTCACATAGGGAGAGTCCCCAGCGGGGACTTTGTGAATCACATGGAACAGTTCTTCATCCTTCCTCCTCATCGTGTTATTTAACAGAATTTAACGATCAAAATAATTTCATTAATTGAAATTTCAATTGAATGTAGTTTAGGGTTTACAAATATAACGCAAAATTTTCTCGGAAAGATCAAGAAAGTGAGAAAAGGGGGAAAGAAGATGAGTCTATGAAAATACTGCTCGGTGGTAGCCGTTGTATTTGGAGACCGGACAAGCGGGACAGCTCTGTCACACGTGTGGATCGCACGTGCTATGAGGTCCAGATTATATTTTTAGATTTTCGGCTTTTTGACGAAAAATTAAAAAAAGATCATGCTTTAAGCAAATTTCAGATTAATAATATTAATGAATAATTTGGTGATAAATTGATAATTGTGTAAACTAATTTTGGTAGAGAACATAAGCATTTCAAGGGGAACAACCAATGAATTAACTTATACCCACTAAACTACATATTTCTCGTATTGATAGATCATGATTACTTAATCAAAAGTCAGATTATATATAAAAGAGACATAATTTTAAACACAACTATAAACATAAATTTTTTACCTTTAGATTAGAAAGAATGAAAAGTGAAAATTAAAAAAATAAATTATTAATTGCAATAATATTTTTCTTTCTGTGCTCTTCTGTGTTTGGTCTTTATTTCTACTAGGGATGATAAATTGCAAGCTTGTCTTAGCTTTTTTAAACGCAAGCTGAAGTTCATGTTATTGGTAACAAGTGTAGGTTCTCTAAAAGTCAATCCACACTTGGACAGGCTAGGCTTGGATTGGGGCTTAACAGGCTTGAGCGGAGTTTGGTCTTTCATTAGTTTTAAATAATTTTTTTAAAAATTAAAAAAAAACACTAAAATAAAAATTATTATCCAATACATAATAAATTAATAACTCAATACACAAAATATTAGCAATACAATATAACCACAAACTTAAGAACTTGAATTTTGCAATCTTCTTTTATTTTTTTAATTTAATTTTCTTTTTTAACTTACAAATTGGCTCAAATTTTTTCCATAAACTCTTAACAAGCCACATTCACAGCAAATTTCAAAATTTTTGACCTTGAAGGGCTGGGCTAAAAGCCCTACGGTCTGGGCCACAGAGCTCGAGCTTTTTTGCCCATCCTAATTTCTTCTTTTACTCATATTTTCTTGTTTCTCTCTCCTATGTTGCGAAATAAATGAAAAAATTAAAAACATAATGATCAATTTCTTTAGATCAAAATCAGACATCTATTTCAAATTTAATTCCAAGAAAAAAACTATAAGCTCTTTTAAAGTTTTATGCGATTGGAGGAATTTAAATGTGGGTAATCAAGTTCAGAGGTGGCTTTCCCCTTTTGATTATAAAATCTAATTTTTCTCTCCTATTTGCGGTTCTTGAAGAATTTCCTTAAAATGGATTTTCGTGGATTAAAAAAAATCAATTAACTTATCTGTTGTTAAAAAGTAAAGAACTTGGCATATGCATAGGGTTATTAGGAATGTATTTAGGGATGGCAAAAATCTCCATGGGGATGGGTACCCTCCGGGATTTTCCTTATTCGGGGAGGGTATATAATTTCATACCCAATTTCTTATTCGGGAAAGGGATGTGAAAATTTTTTTACCCAATTTCTTATTCGGGGAGGGGACGGGGATGAGGTGGAATCCCCATCCCCTACCCATTTCCCCATTTTAATTTTTAATTTAATTTTTATTTTTTAAAATTACTAGTAAATAAATAATAAAATCTGAATTATAAAATTATAAGTATTGGTAAAAATAAAAAATATCAAAATATTTATATTATTAAACTTTTAGGCCTAATTAACTAATTAAAGTCCTAAATTTTTATTTAGAACATTAAAAAGACCGGACATATTCTATTAGCCCAAAACTTTTGTTTTAATTTTAATATTCATTAAATATTTTAAACTTAAATCTATTTTTTATTTATCTTAAATTTATTTTTTATTTATTTTTAGATGTTATAATTATCCACAGCAAATCACAATTTTAATATCTAATCTAATATAATATTTACTCTTGATTTGTTTCGACTTAACTATTGTGCTGTAAAGAGAATAGTCCACATTTATAAAGTGTCCGCGCCACCATTTTAAAGTTAATTTTGAATCTAAATTTGATTTTATTTGTAACAATTTTGTATTAGGCTATTAATTTGTTCATGATAGTTTGTATCCCTTGCATGCTGTGTTACTTACTAATTTAATGTATGTGACTTTTGTAATGGATATTAATGTAAGATATATTTCGAACTTTACTTTTGTTTGAATTTTTTATTTTAATATAATTAACTCAAAATCGAAAACAAAAAAATGTATTAGTTATTCAGGGATTAAGGACCCTCGAGGATTCTTGTTATTATTCGGGGAGGGAATGAGAATTCTCTTAAATAATTTTGACGGAAATGGGACGGGACGGGAACATACGCAAAATATCAGAGATGAGTACACGGAGATTGGCCCCCTCCGCTCCCCTCCCCTCCCCATTCTCATCCCTAATGCTGCGTTTACTTTTTGGATTGGAGTGAGAATCCCGAGGAGTGGGAATCCTTGGATTAGGAGTGTGGAGTGGGAGTGGGAGTAGGGTGTTTACTTAGACCAAATAAAAGTATGGATTGTCAATCAGAATCCCAATTATTTGTTTACTTTGTCTTGGATTGGGAGTAAATTATTTTAAATTACAATTTTATCCTTATGTACAGAATTATAATTTGTAATTAAAAAATTAATAAAAAATATATTTGGAAAATAAAATAAATATTTTATTATATTTATAAATTAATAATAATTACTAATATTCTTAATTATGTAAATCATAATTTTTTATTAATTTTAATTTAAATTATGTGAATAAAAATTATTAATAATAGCAACACAAATGAAATATTATTATTGATAATATAGTACAAAATTAATATTTATTAAAATTAATGTTTAATATTATTAATTTAAATATAATATAATTATTATTTTTAATAAATATGATATTATTTATTTTATTAAATTTTATTTATTTATTTTAATTTTAATTATAAGGATAAAATGGGAAGAGGGGGGAGTGGATTCCCACTCCCACCTCCCCCCATGGGAGTGGGAATCCTACTCCCCACTCCAAAATTGAGTGGGATCCACGAATTCCCACTCCCACTCCCCCATTTTTTAAGGTAAGTAAACACTGAAGTGGGAGGAATCCACACTCCACACTCCCACTCCAGTAAATAAACACTACATAAATGTATTGCCCATTGTCTTCTTTCTACAAATTCTCTGCGTACATCCGTGCAAATCAATTTAACATGGAAGTCTTTGTATGCTTTTGTTCGTCTTTTACGATTTTGTTGCTTGAAGTACATGAAAAGCCCTTTTAGATTTGATAGGAGAAAGAAACGTTGGGTAAGAGAGAGAATTATTAGGAATGTAATTAATTACCGGTGCTGGCTAAGTTACAGATTCTGTAACATACAGATCCAACTTAGCCAGCTCCTGATTGGTTAGCTAGCTACCAAACAAAACAATTGCATGCCTTTTATCCATATGCAGGACAGGTGTGGTGCATGAATTGGGTGCGTATGTTACAGAATCTGTAACATAGCAACCTCCTTAATTACCATATGATGGGACTCAAGTTATTTGTTAGATTTTAAATTTAAAAATAACTTTAATCTCGACTTTTGTAATTAATATTTCATGTTCTATATTCTTCACCTTTCATTCTTTTTTAATCTAACGGATGGAAATTTGTGTCTATAATTGTATTTAAAACTGAGTTTCTTCAACCTGTCCTACAAATATGAATATGTTAGCACCTATCATATATCATAAGCTATCCATGCTACCATAAATGAAACAGGCAGCTTTATAACAAAATACAAACTTTTGTCTTCTCTGCATGTTGTCAAAGGCTGTCAGTTTCATTTCATCTGCATGTTGTCAAAGCGAAGATCTTGACAAGCCGTTACCATCCCACTCCCATATAACTTTGTAATGGTGTGCTGAATCTCCATCCTTCAGAAGATCATCTTCCTCAGGTGGGGATCGGCTTCTGAAGACGGCAATCTGAGAAGCAAACCCTGGTTCTCTGTCACCAGAACCACCAACCCCACTGAACTCTACGCTGTAATTGTGCCTTGCTGCTAGTTCTGTTGCCCAACAATTAAACTGGTCTCTAGTCCATTCAAACTTGTGATCATGATTGCGGAATTTACAAGACTGCAACTGTGTTTTCTCATCCGGATCATCTTCTTGGATTGTTGAACTGGATTTCTGGAGAATCGCATTGTACTCGTAGTTTGGGGTGGAAACAATGAGAACCCTTGGACGAAAAGAACTAAGTACAATGTTGCCAAACTGAGAGGCCTCATCTTCCTCCATGTGTTCAATCACCTAGGAGTTTTCAAAACGTTTAGTCACAAAATTACAGTAAATTAAGGGAAAATGAAGCATCCTATATTGGAAAGTAATTGCAACTTTGTCAGAAACTTAGAAGAAGTATCTGATAGATTTTGAATTTTATTTACTTGACTAGAATTACCCTCACATACACATCTCATGGTTGGGAAAGGGGACATACGATGCTAGAAGTATATGGTAACTATAATGTCTGATTTTAAGCAAAAATTAAAAACAAAATCAAACAATCAAAAAAAAAAAATGAAAGTAGGATTTAAAATGATAAAGGAATACCTCTAAGCAAGTACCAATATCAAAACCATGCAATCGAGAATCAAAAACTGCGATAGAGCCGTCATAAAGAACTGCAGATTTGACATCAGTACACGGCACAGCAGCATCCAACTTCTTGCTCAGTTTTGAATGAATTATCTGCAGTATTGACAAATTCAAAAAATGTAGGTAAGTTTTTGACTAATTCATGAAACAACACAATGCTAATTGTTGATTACAGCCACCTAATTGAAACATGTGTAGATGATAAACTAATTGAACATTGCTAAAAACAGATTATACTCAAAAAGTATTCATCTGCACAAATTCTCTTCATTACGTGTTTACATATTATTTCACTTCCCATTGGCACACAGATTATTTTACTTCCCATTGGCACTTATAAACAAGCAGCCCACAACTATTTATCATATACAAAACCCCCATACTCTTGTTACATGCTCAAGGCAAGAAATCCTAAATCAGTGCCTCACATAGATACTGACAATTGTACAGGCCAAACAATGCAAACAGCCCCAATGCATGGTTAAATGCCATAGAAATCCTACATAATGAACACCTCCAGATAAATCTCATGTAAATAATGAAGGATTATTTTGAGAAAAAATTGAAGTAGAGATAGATAAAAATTTACAAAAGGTGAACAAGATGTCCACTATCCCCGAATCGCCCAAAGAATTTACAAATAAG
The DNA here is from genome assembly GCF_000493195.1 of Citrus x clementina. Lineage (NCBI taxonomy): Eukaryota > Viridiplantae > Streptophyta > Magnoliopsida > Sapindales > Rutaceae > Citrus > Citrus x clementina. Next base: position 31,310,969 of record NW_006262688.1, read on the forward strand.
AGAGCATCTTGAAAAAGTAAGGTCCATCTTGAAAAGGGCAAAACAGTATCAACATCTGAAACAAAGGTAAAAAACTTCCGAACAAACAAAATCAACCTAACCCAAAACTCCTTCCCAATTAGATGTTAAAAAAGGAAAAAAAAAAAACTCTAATTGCAAAATTCTATTGCAGTAAGTGGTTCTGACCTTAGCTGCTCGACTAAGACTCTTTTGAGAAATATCAACACCAACAATTTTTTCAAGAGCTGTAGGATAGTCTAATAAAGAGTCCAGTAAGCTTCCAGAGCCACATCCAAAGTCAACCTGCAACAAGAACAAAGAAGATCAAAATCTTGACTACATTGCCCAAACTCAAAATCAATAACCAGAGAATGGTAAATGTTACCAAAGTAGTAGCACAGGATTCTTTAATGTGCTGCAATGCATATTCCACCCGTTGCTTAGAAAGTGGAGGGCTAAATAGAGCCTGCTCCATTCTGTCCTCTGGGGGTTCTGTTACCCGCAACAACGTTATATGATACTCCAAGCAGCAAGCTCCTGCAGAAATGACACAACAGACAAATGCAACGTACAGAATAATGAGAAAGCAGACAAATGCAAATAATTGTTTCTTCCTTTATCTTTCCAAGTACAAACCCGACATTGAAAACCAACCAATGAATCATTCATTAAAAACTGTGCGCCTTAATTGCATTTCTCAGCTGAATAGAGGGGAACAGGGGATTAAAGGAGGATTACTCATCATACTCGTCTTCGGCCCCTGAAAGGGATGTGGAAAATTCCCTTTCAGGAGCACCAAACCTATCCAGAACTAGAACTGTGGGGAATTTGATTAATTCCATCTCATGAAAGATAGTCAATTTCTCATCGTCACCCGGCGCTTTATGAAAGAAACACTCTCTTAAGTTAACATAAATAAAGGGAGTAAACTCACTTGATGATAACAATGAAAACGTTCTTGCAGAATCATCAGCTGCAGCTAAAATTAACTCTTGTGGGGGCAACTCCTTACAGAAACAAGCTGACTGGCCGACAGACATCTGCGCTGTTACCACTTCCACTTGAGGAATAACAGCTCCAGTCCCCATCTCAAACTCAAATTCCTCTCTGCTTTCAAGAAGTTCTTTCATAGTTTCACCTTCTATCACCAAAGATACAGAATAACTTATAAATGACAAGCAACCATTAGATGGATAGATACCAGAATCTGGACCTCCTATGCTTAAACAATAAATTCCATGTTCTGGGATGGCGTTAAGCATATTTATAGAGTTTGCTTGTAGTAATTTTTCTCCCATTTTCCTCTGCTGAACATTGTGAATAAATCGATATGAAGAGAACTTTTTGAAGAAGTTTTGGGGATAACATTGAATGTCAAGGGCACCAACTAAATTGTTTAACTTCTCCAATGGTATGTCAGGGTCCTTAAAATATGCATTCAGCCAAGACATAACTTTCAAAGAAGTATTCTCTATGGACTCGTTCTGCTTCTTATAAAATTCTTTGGGTGAACACTCCAAAATTGGATCTCGAGACTTGGAAAATATTTTTACTTCACATCTAACGTTGTCACTTGCAGTGGTGCCACCTCCACTTGTACATTCTTTCCCTGTCTCAGCTGACTCTAAAGCTGCTGACTTCTCATAAAATCTTGATGACTCCGATGATTCTTTCAAAGAATTACTGCAGGTAGAAAAGACAGGTTCAGATAGCCAGTGCTGACGACAGAACATAAAGAGCATTTCTCTCGGAAAGGAACCCCTCCAGTTTGTTCTTGTAGTGAATGCCATTGGCAACTCTGCTGTTAGTATTGCCTCTCTGGACAACTTGTAAACTCCACTTGGCGTCAAATGTATAAGCATCCTGGATGAGCAGATCTAAGATGATTATAAATTCAAGGTAATTTAAGGTTATCTGAAGAGACGGATCATACAAGACATACAAATAAAGCAAGAAACTAAGAGAATGATAAAGTGAATGAGTCTCACAAGGTACTACATTCGTACATAAGAGTTGCAGCTATAACACTGACATTCATCACTCTTTCTTCAAACAAGACCAGAAAAAGGAGAAGCTAAGTGGGAAATTCAGAATAACCTACAGAGATTTTCCCAGATAAACACCTACCTCCCCAGAGGTTCAAAACACTCTGGCCTTCCTCACAATCTTACACAAAATATTTGGGGAAAATGTGGCAGTGCCAAAATAACAGAGACAATTGCACATGAGGAAATGATATTGAAACCTTGCGTGCAAAAGAAAGACCAGAAAAAGGAAAAAAAAACATAAGGATGAAAAGTGCAATTGTGTGAAGTTTTTTAAGCAAAGATGAGCGATGACTGATGAACATATAAAAATGATAAATAATTGGATCGAATGTGTTGCAGAACTTCAAGTCTTACACATAACATTTACCGAACTTGAATCAACCTAGTGCTTTAATAGGTAAATAACCAAGCATGGAAATCAAATCTAAAAATTCAAATAAAATTCGGGGGAAAGAATATCAAGGGTAAACACGCCAAATATTCCGTAAGTACATTTTGTCAGAAGAAACCTGTAATATGACTTCAGTGTAATATCTTCATGGAAAAGGCCTTCGGACTTCCGTGTGTATCCAATCGATGCCAATATTGCATCACCATAAATATCTTGACCATAAAGGTGGCTAGCCCTGGGATTCAATGAACCTTCAAAGTCAACAACTTCTTCAACATTTGGAAGATCAGATGACAGGTCCAAAAGATATGACTTAGGAGCAGCAAAGTACAACCTCATTTCAGAAGAAGCTTTACCAATAGTCCTGCTGGTAACCAATAAAAAGAAAACTTTGTCAGTATAGCGTACAAACATTTAAAGGAGCCTAGTTCAAAAATGAAAAAGGGAATAGATTCTCCACGGCTTTTCCAAATAATAGATTTGCCAACCTTGAGACCAGAATCTTGTTGCCGTCTGTTTGGTCAAGTGTTCGAGCAATAACATCCAAGTAATACCCAGTAGACGAAACATTAAGAGTCACTGGATGTACGGCCATTTCCAGTGAACTTGGTATGTGTATGGCTTCAATGCATATGCTATCGGGGGATTCAGACTGTCGGATTATCGATGATTCTATAATCTCAGGTGGATATGGATCTTTCCTCCATATGGAAAGCTGTCCCTCAGAAGTTACAACAAACTCTGATAATCTAGTAGCAGCCCTCATGCTATATGTCAAAACCAATAAATGACTTGACTCGACCTTGGGATTAATTAGTTTACATAGATTAGCAAGCTTTGAGTCGCATACAGCAATGACAGAAGCAGGAACCGAACCATAAAGATCACCATCTCTCCGCAAAGCTGCTATAAAGTGGCCACGCAGGGGACTTTGAGATGAAAGAAACTTTAACAGTGACAAAAAAGATGATGGACAAAAGAAAAAGGTCAGAAAAGTTAAGCTTACTCATAATTAATTAAGACATTAAGAGCATCACAAAATACATAAGTTTTATTGTTCTAACAAAATATGGCAATATTTGCCTAAACAGCCATGTTTCAACAATAAAAAAACTAAAATGAATGTTAACCTCATTTTTGCATACATTGTATGAGCTTCACAAATGACTGAAAAGACAAAGCAAGAAAGGGCATGCTCTCACCAGACTTAATAAATGAGTGTTCCAGTAAATATAAACAAAATTAAAGTACTTTCTACCACACACTTGAAAAAATAGTTGGGTGGTAGGGGGGAGATTTAACAAATGACATCAGTACAAGATACAGGAATTACTGCATTATATACATGCCGAGTCAATAAGACAATAACTCATCATGGAAGTTAAAGTAACTATCCTACAAACCATAACAAATTACTATAATATCGAATGGAAGTTATACATTAAAATTGTGGACTTAAGTTTCAGAATATTGAGTGGAGTATGCTTCTTCTCTCTCTCTCTCTCTCTCTCATCAACCTACATAACCATATCCATAGGCCAATCACAGTTCATTTGAGAAAAATGTAACCAACCTCATTTGAAAATAAATGTTTGACAGAAGCAATCAACTTATCCCATGCTTCCTCTGCAGAGGGAACATTTGGTGAAGGATCAATGCCAAGCTGTGACAACAAAGAAATTCATCTCAGAATATTTAAGAACTAAAGGTACCCAACAAATGTCCAAAGTGGACACAAAAATGCAGCCAATCTCAGCAAGTCATCAAATTGAAAAGATGATTGCAACAACTTAGGTAAATGAAGATGAAGCAAACCTTTTCTAAAGCCTTTTCAGCAGCAGATTGCTCAGCATCCTTCTTCTTCTTAAACGTTTCAGACACAACAGAAAACTCTGGCAGCTGCAAGCTGCAGCGATATAGACAAGGACCCTTTTGAGGAATTGCCAGTCCTGGGCAACCATTTTGCACAACATCCTGTACTTCATCTACTGTAAATTGAGCGTTCTTACCAAACTTCTGGACTATAATAGCCTTAGGTGTAAGTTTCATCTTTCTCTTAGCAACCACAGACAACCCCCTGTTTTCCATCAGCACTCACCAGGTTCAAAAATAAATAAATATATAAGTGAAAAACTAATTTATACCTGCATAAAGCCAACGAAATGTGTCAAAACTTATGAAACAGGATGCATTAACACCACATGATGACACATACTTACATAATCGACATACAGATTTCATTATAACAACCTCCATCTAAAAGCTCTTCTACTCTTTGTAGCTAAATATAACAAAAGATTCACAAATTCTGGACACAAATGACATGTACACCCAGATTTAGTTATAATATATGAATGAATGCCATAGAAGCGTACAGAACTTTTTTTTAAAAAAAAAATTAAATGATATAATAATGCAATACAGAGTCGGGACTCAAAAGCTTATAATAGGCATACAAAACAACATATGCGGCATTTTTTTTTTTTTTTGGGTACCATATTTCTGGTTCAAAGAAAGTGCTTCGGAAAAGTGCTTTCTTTTAAAGCATTTTTCAGAAATAATAATAATAATAATAATAAAAAGGCAAGTTTACTCAAGAGCTTATCCTACAGAAGCATAGCCGCACGCGACCTTTAAGCATTGTCTAAAATGCAGAAGAAAAAGCAAAGCTCAGTGGAAAATAAACGAAATTCAAAAGAGCAATTTTTAAACGAAGAAACAGAAAATAAAGAGACGATCAAACGACTAAAGGAAACGGTGAAATTAGTTGTACGTACCTCCGCTTCTCATAAGCAATGGCATTCCAAGTAAATATTATATGACTTCTGGGTTTTAGCTTTTAAATAAAGGATTTGTTTTTCTCACTTGTCAGAGTTCCGCGCCTGGGTTTTGGGGTTTTAGAAACTAGAAAGAGACGGTTTTTGGTTCAATTATTTATCGAGGGAGGGTAAAGTAGGGGTATTATTGTAAATTTGGTAAGTTTTGAGCCAATGGGAAAACGCCATTTATGCGACATGGATTTTGTTGCTGTTGTTGTACCTTCGCAAGCAAGCAGTTAGTCTAGTCTAGTCAACAACCCGGTTCAAGCTGTTGTTGTGCCTTCCCAAGCAAGCAGTTGCTAATTTCTTTTTCTTTCCGTTATCGTTTTAAATATTTTTATTTACGCCAATAATTTCAATAATGTTAATTTATGATAGAAATAGTAGAACACTTGAGAATAGTTACATTCCCTTTTTTCTTTCTTTCTTTTTTATTTTTTTTGGTTTGAGATTATTAAAAAAGAAAAAGAGAAAAGGAAAAAGAAAGATTCCCCACGGCAATGGACAAGAAAAGCACATTGGCTTAATGGCTTCCCAACATGCATATTACATGATTCTCTATCTCTATCTCTTCATGGGTAAATATATTCATATAACTGAAAAAGATTTTATTAGCTGCAATTTATTCTGTGAAAAGGGACGAGCCTTAGGGAGCTAGTTTTGATTGAATGCGCTTTGATTTTACAAGAGAATCAGAATGGATTTGTAAAAGCAGTGTCCTTGAATGTTGAAGCTAAACTTCATCCTTGCCTCCATAATAATGCCGGAAAACGCAGGAGAAGTCCTTGGAATCATGTCCATTCTCACAGAGCTGCGCGTATCTGCACAAAGCAAGATGTAACATTACCATTAAAAAAATGCAACTTATAGTGTTGTTACTTCATATCAGCACCAAAGATTCTTACATGTCTTGTGCTTGTGATGTTAACGGGCAATCGACGCCAACCTCTTTTGCTGATGCCAAAGCAAGGTTCAAGTCTTTGGCCTGCATCGATGAAGTACCATGTTTAGATTATCCTCGGGATTAGTCCATCATATAAGTTTTTAGGAATTAAGATCAGAAAATAAAAGCAACTCCTACAACTACTAACATAAGGCCATTGTGGAATAATCAAAAGCGGATGTTATGGGGCAAACATTATTACCATGAGCTTAGATGCAAACCCACCACCATAATTCCTTGAAGCGGGCACCCCTTCCATCACCCCGGGAACAGGATTATAACTGCCACTGCGTTTTTGAAATGTTGACAAATTCAGTAATACGTTTCAACACTGACACAAATCATTTCTAAAGTTTTCTTTCCAGGTCAACAAAATAAAAAAGGCCTGCAAAATTTAACTGGAAAACCACTGACAAGAAACACTGGCAGATTCAGTCTCTGTAAACGTTTGTATCACAGACAGTACAAGTTTAGACAAACGTTTTATGCCATTTAACTAGTCAATGAGTTCAATATAGTTTGAGACATTTTATGCATACTTCTATGCCAATTGAGTTCTATAAAGAGGGAAGAGACTTGGTCCTCACTTCATTTCCTTTTTGCTCGAGGGACATTACATGCATGAGTGCTTGAATCAAAAGAAAGATTCTAGATCTCATTAATAGAGGAGAGACTTGAGAATGTGAAGCCTACCTACTCCAACAGTGAGCACTTGAAGAGTTCAATATCTTTGTTAGTGTACTGGCAGATATTCCTAGTGACTGACCAAGAGTAAGGGCTTCTGACACCCCAAGCATACTCACAGCCATTGCCAAGTTATTGCAAATTTTTGCTGCCTATAGTACGGAATTATGTCAAAGATGTAAGATTCTCTGAAGAAAGTTTGACAGTCATGTGCAAACCAATAATCAAGCTAAAAGTACACAAGGAAACTTACTGCCCCATTTCCTGCACCACCACAGTATATTGTGTTTTTCCCCATTGAGAGGAACAAGGGTTTTGCAGCCTGATATGCATCCTCAGAGCCACCAACCTGTGTGACATGCCATTTTCTGTTCAAAAGTCAAATATCACTAAAATGGAACAAACTTCTGTGCTGCCAATCTAATGCACTTGTGGAAACTCAGGAATATGTGCACCATCAATGCGCACATCAACAGTATAAATGATTGAGCTTTTTCAATGTGCCATTACCAAAAAAAGATTATGTAAGCTTTTTCAGTGTGCCACTACCAAAAGAAGACTATGTTAAATAGCTAACACTATACTTAAGATGAGATAATAACAAAACAGAATAGCTGAAAGATAAATTACAATCACAGAAGTCTAATAGCACACAGCTTCCAGTTAAGACAAATATTTATAGCTGAGAAACCAAGATGGAAACTACAATTCTGCCAGCTTAAATGAGCTTTGGTTGGGTGTTTGGCTGCTGGTTCAGTGTTAACAGGAGGATTTATGGTTATTACTTTTTAGTTATAACATATTCTGAAATCATTAACATGATGCTAGTATCTCCACAAGTGCCAGATTGACAAGTCATCAAATATTTGAGTTCAGAGAAGCGTGGTGATGGATTTGAGTTTTCCAATCATTTTATGAGCACTAATATCTAGTTTAGCTGCCAATCAAACCATTCATTTCTAGATAAATATAGCACTCTTTAGGCACAGTAAAAGGACAAAATCCAAAACTAAGAAAGAATTCAGGTTATCATTTTTATCCTGGTGTTTACAGAATACATAATTTCTCTGCTAAGAGACAAAAGGAACTAGAAAATATATAGCTGGATTAAAGAAATGAACTCGTGTACTTCTGCCAAACAGAAGGTGAAGATCATGCACCTAACCATAGATTATTACTGTCTATGAGAGAATGTTCCAGGTAAGAAAAGCATCAGATGTTTATCATTGGCATGTCAGTATCAGCCATATATATATGACCATAACATTGAAAGAAAATTAGTGTGCTTGCGCAGAAAAGACCACAGATAATTCCTTCATAGGCAACTGAATTGTTCATTGGATTGATAATAAGCGAAATCATACCATGAAAGTCAGTGTACCAGCCTCTGCAGCAAGAACACCTCCAGAGACGGGAGCATCCAACATGACAGGGTTTTCCCATGAATCTACATAAAAATATATGGTGATAATAACTACAAGTCAAGGTCTCTCAAGAAAATGCATATGACAACGATTGAATCAAGAAAATGCAAACGAAAGTTAGTATACCAGCCTCTCCTGATCCTGATTCAAATCATTCAACTTTTTGACGGCTTAAAGGCAAGATCAGGATCATATTAACAACAATGGTGATGATAACTACATGTCAAGGTCTCTCATGCAAGAAATACCACTACCTCAGTATAGTTCACTTTCAGGAAGGCTTTCGGCTATCAAAATAATCTGTACGCATTTTATTGATTCAATCATTGTTATATACAGCACAAACCAACTCTGCATTTTCTTTTGATGCATGGTTAATTCTTACAGGCATATTTAATTCAGCATGCCTTTACCACTTTATTATATATTTTCTGCCCATCAACCAAAACATAGGTTCTTCCCTGATGAAAATTTGTGAAAGGTGATAAATAATACATTTGACTCTCTACTTTGTCATGTATTTTGCATATTTAATTAAATAAATAGAAAATTACATTATGTACTCCAAAATGTGCACAGAGTTCAAAGATTAGCTAAGTTATGATAACAAAAATACATGAATTCTAAGTTAGTAATGTCAAAGTAAACAAGAATAATTAGTGACTAACAATCCTGCTGACAGTTACTCTGGTTCACTGAACAGTACCTTTCTTTTCTTTTAGAATACAATTAGATACAGCTGCAGAAATATTTCTTGAAGTTTGGGGATCAATAGTAGATGAATCAATTAATAATTGCGGTCTTACAGAATTCCCTCCTTGAAGCAAACCATTAGGTCCATTGTAGACATCCAATACCTACACAAAATAAGATTAAGTTTTCACACTTTGCACATGTTTAGCAAAAATAAAAACCTTGAAGAAAGAAACTTTCCTCAGTTGAGCATATGTGATGATCAAAACTTAACTTGCTTTAGTATGCATTAAAGGAAGATGCAGGTTGTCGCCAGAAGAGGAGCTATATTCTTGCTTGAATAGCCATCAAGGCCAGCCAGAACAGAGCAAAAATCGTGTGTGTGTGCGTGTTAGGTCAACAAACTGAATCACAATACTCACATGAGATGATGAAGGCAGCATTGTAATTACAACATCACTTGCTTCTGCAACTTCGAAAGGTGTTTCTTTTGTAGGAACTCCCATGTCAGAGAACATCTTCATGACATTACAGTTTCTGAATTAAAGTCAAACTTGAAAATTTGGTTCAAAGTAGAGATGTGTATGTCATACTTCCAACACATAAAACAGAGCAACTAAATATTATAGAATAAAGCAAGTGAAACACATGCTCAGATATCTTTATGTCTAATATTTTTAATGTTTGAATTCGCATGGCACAAATATTTACGAAAAGATTATTAAACTAATCAAACCAATTGTTGGAATTTGTGTATACATGTTGAGCATTTGGGATTTACTAGCAGAAACACAGCTCTTAACTCTCTATTATGTTTAAACATTTGAATCCCAATATATCTGCTAAAAATTTTAAGCTAATGAAAACATTAGTCAGATTTTGCAAATAGAAAATAAAGATCATAACACCATAAGTTAAGAAAGGGGTTTAAGAGCCTTACACATCATGAACAGCCATTTTGTATCCAGCCTTCATCAGATTACTTGCCATTCTGAATCCCATATTTCCCAGCCCAATGAATCCAACACTCTGTTATACATAAGTACACTGATAAATATAACCAGTTCAGAAAAAAAATGCACCATGAAAGAAATAAAATCATGAGAGAAAGGCATAAACTTCCACTAAATAATTCTGAAAGAATACAGATGGAAACAGCTGCATTTTCAACAGAAACTCCACCTGACACACATACACAAAAAAATAATAAATAAACAAATAAATGAAGTGGTCCAGCTTCATTTCTCAATTCTCAAATACTTGATCAAAAAAGAGCATCGTAGTGCCTGGTAAAGCATGTCTTGAGCACAATGAACGGTCAAAACCAGGTTACATGTTCCAATGTTTCAACGCAAAGCTCGTTTCACTGCCCTAAAATTGGCACCATTTCCAATTCAACAGCTACTTTGCATCCTTTACCAGTATTTTCAAGTTTATGCATAAATTTGACAGATCCAATAACCAAAATTCCAAGCTAAAATGTTAATTCTGCAGCACAGAAGTCGAAATCAGGTATAACCCCATGACATGAGATACAATCTTACAAATAAAGCGCTTAGTACATAAATAACTTTACATACCCCATTGTGATCGGCATATTAAAACTTATTATGAATCTTTCAACTGAAATAGCCATACATCATATCCGTTAACACAAGCAAAAATCCTTTGGGCACAACAGAAACAGAAACTACTTCATTTTTCCCGCATATATTCCCAATTCAGAAGAGCTCACCCAGAGCTTGGTTATGTATCTTTTCAATGGAAACAAGCAACATGTATAAAGATTTCTCAAATTCAAACTGATTGAGCGAAAAACATACAACAACCAAAGAAATTAAGAGGACGAAAATGAAACAAACCCATCAATAATTAATAATATCACAACCCAAATGAGAATTTATGATCACGTATAAGTACAACCTTCAAATAACGAAAAACCAATAGTTTCAAAATATAAAATGATGCATTAAGGCTGTTAAAGAAAACAATATCACCTCAAATTGGCATGATGGCACTTGAGATGAAAAGAATCTACGCATTGCAGAAGATTGAAAAGGTGATGATAATAAGACCGTAGATTTGAGATTAGAAAGAGAAGGCAACACCCTGACTCTGCAAATCGCCATTGTCATTGATAGAATAAAAGACACCACAGTCTATCACTCTCCCAAAGCTTGTCTAGTAGCAGTAGCAGTGGCAGAGAGCTCGTAATTCTTTAATCTTTCGGAAAAAAACAAATAGTTATTGCTTGTCTTTTTCATCAACTGATAAGAATGACACCTAAGATTACATTAGACTCCGTTCATTCATTAACCGTTGGCCCATTTTTTTTCGTCTTTAGCGTTGCACGTCATTTAAGTCATGACATGCAACGTTACGAAAGGTGGGCTCAGAAGGGCATGATTTTGGCTGATAGTTATCTGGGCATCTGGCTTATTACTAGAATACTCCGAGTAGGAGAGACCAAAGATGAGAAGGGCATGTTTGTAAACTGTCACAACTCACAAGCTACGTATTTTATATAACAATAATGTTAGGGATAGAGATGGCAAAAAATCCTGCGGAAAGAGGAGCTCTCTACTCTCAAGGGCCGTTATGTTAAGGTAGGATAATGAGTCTAATGGTACGGGTATAATCTTTTTATCTCCGTTGATTTAGACAAGCAGAATACATACAAGTATAAAATACGATGACCCATACCCGCACATTAACCTATTTGACTATTGACTAATTATTATTCTTCTCCATTTCACTTCTTGTGGTTTTATTTTGAAATTGATCTAAAATATTTTAATATATTGTGTTGCATCTTCATCTAGAGCTAACTTTTTTTTAATATATGTGAAATATTAAAAAAATAAAATAGGATATAGGGGATAGGGAAAAAGGACAGGGTATGATGCTCAACTGGTATAGATACGAGTGCTTATTGACATCCGTTATTAAAGATTTAATATTTGAGTCTCAATTTAAATCTTAATTTTATATGTCACTCATTTGTTAAATGATTTTTAAAAATATTTGATTCTACTAGTGAATACCACATAGGAATGACAAAAAGACTCGGCCCGCTAAACTCGGCCCAAATTTTTTGTACTTTAATCCAAACTTAAAGATTTCAAGTTAAACTCATGCCTAAATATCAGGTCCAATTAAATTCGGGTTAGCATTCGAGCCCTACCTACCCCAACTAGATCCTACCCAAAATTTAAAAAAAAAAATGATATTATTTGTATAATTTTATAAAACATCATTTTCGATTATGTTTATTTTATTATTTATATAATTTTATGGAATTCAAATGATTGGATTTTTTTTTTCAGGTTGGACCTTTTATTTTCTGTGATCGGGACAGGCTCGAAGCTTGGTCATTCACAACCCTTTTACCAATGGATGTTCTTTTGGCTTTTGATTAGGGATGGCAATGGGCACCGCCCGCAGCGGGTTTGCCATTACCAAACCCAAACCCGCACAAAATTTAAATTACCAAACCCACCCGCAACCCGCAGCGGGTTTTAATTTTTTTTAAAAAACCCACCCGCAGCGGGTTTTAACAATTACCAAACCCGCAATGGTATCCGGCGGATTTTTTGCGGGTTTCCGTATTTAAAATCACAAATATTTAATATATAAATTTACAATAATAACCTCAAGTTCCATATAACATATTCAATTTTATATTTAAACAATGTAAATGAAAAATTAAAATTTCCACATCAATTCAACACAAATTCTCAAATTTAAGTATAAATTATACAAATCTATTTAAAAAACACAAACTAATATCTAAAAATAATAATTACATTTCATATTATCATTTAAAACAAGATCAAAGAGAATATATTTATTTTATTCACCACCATAAGCACCCATCTAACACAATGCCTAAAATAATAATTAAGATTAATATTTTCAAATACTAATTCGAAGGGAAATGCCTTTAGTTTTCTTTAGGTTATGACTTTAGAATAAGAGATGAGCCATATACACACATACACAACTTTGAGCCTTTTGCTATTTGGTAATTTGATTAATTACATTATTTTCTTTATATATTTTTATATTTAAATTAAATTAAAAATATTTGAAAAAAATTATTGCGGGTTTGGTGGATATCCATGCGGGTATCCACCGGGTATAAGGTTAATACCAAACCCACCCGCATCCATATGCGGGTTTTAATTTATAATACTAAACCCGCCCGCAACGGATAAAATTACCTGCAACGGGCGGGTTTTGGCGGGTGGGTTTGGGCGGGTTTGCGGGTATAATTGCCATCCCTACTTTTGATGGTTGCCAACCTTCATATCAACAGCATTCCGTGGAAAAGATGTGAGAACTGAAATTAACAATTATGCTTGTGCATTATTTTGAGAAATAATTGACGTCAAGGACAAAGCAATATTTTTTCCTTTAATATATGAAGACTTATGTTGTGTTTACTTGCTGGAGTGGGAGTGAGGAGTGTGGATTCCTCCCACTCCAGCGTTTACTTCCTCTAAATGAGAAGGGAGTGGAAATCCCACTCCGTGGGCCCCACCCATTTTTGGAGTGGGAGTGGGAATCCACTCCCACCTCTCCCTTTTTTACCCTTTTATTTTTTTAATTTAATTTAATTTAATATTTTATAATTAATAAAATAAAATAAATATTATTATATTTATTTGAATAATAATATTATATTTAACTAAATAATAATTTGCATTGATTCTAAGTTAAAATTATTTTAAAATAATGTTATTATATCAATAGAGAATTAATAAATATAATATTATTATATTTATTTTAAAAATAATAGTACTATATTTATTTAATATTAATAATAATAAATAGTTTATTCTAAGAAAATATTAATTTTGTACTAAATAATATTATATTATTATTTTATATAATAATAAATTTAATATAATTATATTAAATAAAATAAAATAAGGTTTCATTTTGTATTAAAATTAATAATTTATTGTTCATAATTAAGAATATTAATAATTATAATAAATTTACAAATATAATAAAATAAATATTATTCATTAAATATATTTTTTATTAGTTTTGTAATTAAAAACTATAATTCTTTAAATGAGGATAAAATTGTAATTTAAAACTATTTACTCCCAATCCAAGACAAAGTAAACACATAAATTGGATTCTGATCTCTATTTCATGTTCCATTCCAGTGTAAGTAAACAACCTACTCCCACTCCCACTCCACACTCCCAATCCTAAGATTCTCACTCCTCAGGATTCCCAATCCAATCCAAAAAGTAAACGCTACCTTAAAAGAGTAACCTGGATTTCCATCCCATGGCAAACTGAACTTATCTCTTTGGATTCCACACTCCCAATCCTAAGATTCTCACTCCTCAGGATTCCCAATCCAATCCAAAAAGTAAACGCTACCTTAAAAGAGTATGAAGTTACAAAGTTGATAACTCACTTTTTAAGTCCTACTTTGAGTCTTAATTCATGCAGTAATAAGTGATGCTTTTCCAACACATGAAAATCTTGTTTCCATTAAAAAAGTATGCTCCATTTTTTTTACAACTAATTGTTGTTAATACTATTGGCTGATCAAAATACAATCGCCAAAGTGACGGTACTCAAAAAGGGAGCCAATGAGATATTAAATCCCCACAAAAATTCAGGACCTAATAAACCAGATAAAAAGAACTATATAGACGATAGATCTTCGTATATAGTCTTGATACCTGGCCTCTCAGACACCGAACGTATACATCGTAAAGCAATTCCAAGGACCTCCTTCATTCCCTTTTCAGCTGCTGGATTCACCATCTCTGGCATCACTGCAGCATCGAAGCAATCAGAGCCATGACCTTCTGCTACCTTCAACTGCATCCAATCTGTCAAATCAACCCCAGCCCCTTCACCGGAAATAACATCACCTGCACATCTACCAGTTAGAAGCTCCAACAATATCACTCCAAAGGCATAAACATCTGACTTGAAAGAGGGGTGTGGTTTCTTGGAAGCAGCCAACTCTGGAGCACGATAACCCAAGACCCCAGCATCAAGAATCTGTTCAATAGTTCCAGCTTGGGTCATGAGACGGTGGAGGCAGTAATCAGCAACACGTGCATTGAGATCAGGTCCATCTAATAGTATGTTTGTTGCTTTTAGGTTCCCATGCGGAACAGCACGGTCGAAATGCAGATAGTTGAGGCCACGTGCAACATCAACTGCTATTTTGAGCCTCTGGGCCCATGTTAATGGTGGACCTTTCCTTCCAGGTCGATCTGCCAATAAAGGTTTATCAGCAATGGCAGATGAAGTTTAGATAAATATGAGTCGTGTACATGCATAAGAGTTAAACTTGAAAAGCCTATGTCTGTTTATTCACAATTTCACGTGTAATAATAACCGAATGATCTGCCTATCAAATCTATGCAGTTGTATAAATTTGGATAAATGTACAAATAGATGTCTGAGCAGTTATATGCTTGATATCCAGAATGATTAAACTACTGAGCCATAATTTCTTTGCTGCAACCTATAGAATGCACTGGGATTACATAAAAGACCCTGCAGAAAACTCAGTCAATTGCCTTGCCAAGTGCTATTATAATTTATAGATCATAAAAAGAAGACAAAGCACGACAAAAATCTTTAAGCCTCAGTGATGCATCCCTCAAGCTACAACAAAGCAGGATAGGAATCACACAACAGTTATTGTGAGTTCATCAAGCATTGCACATCATTTGAATAAAACCACCACACCAGATCACAAATGATAGATTAAAGTAAGGATCACACAAATTCCCTTTACCTGCTTATTCTAATAACTAACTGTTCAAGAGTTGACATGTGGAGATATAAGAAGTCAAGTTGTTAAAACAAAGTAAACTTACATGTTTATCCCCCCAAAAAAAAAATAATAATAAATAAATAAACTTTCATGACTAGTAGGTAAAAGATGAAAGTGAACGAGTGACATATATAAATTGAACAGATTGAGGGACAAAGAAGTGCAATGTTTACCATAAAGAAAGCTTGCAAGACTTCCAGGTGAGATGTAATCTGAAAGAATAAGCTTCTCATGCTGCGTAGGTCCCCAATAGTAGCCTCTCAAACCCACAACATTTGGATGCCTAATATTAGCAAATTTTTTAGCCTCCTTAGCAAACTCCTTTCTCTGTTTAGCCACACCTTCTCTCAACCACTTCACAGTCAAGAACATGCCATTCTCTAGTGTTGCCCTATAAGAAGTTCCATGGCTGCTCCTTCCCAACACTTCAGCTGGGGCCCTTGACAGCTCCTCTGGTGTCAAAGTGAGAGTGTCATCAAGAAAATGCAGTTCACCAACCAATCGATCTGGTGATCTTACATCCAGTCTTGCAAGATTTTCAGCTGTGAACGAATCCCCTGACTCTGGTGACCAAGACAAATGGCTGTTCTTTGATGGCGATATGCCACTTACCACTGCCGCTTTCTCATCTGGACTTAAAATCCCAGATGATGATCCTTTCTTTGACGCCACAAGATCCTCAGCTGAAACAACTAAAGCTCCACCATTGCCTGTACCAGTACTGCCAGGAGGGATGGTTAGAGTATGGCCGTGGATGTCCTTATCCGTGGTATGAGCTGGTGGCATTCTCCTTGATATACGGACATAATGTATGAAGATGGCAAGCAGGATAAGAATTATAAGAGCAATTACACAAGAAACTATTATGATGACTTTGACAATAGTGCTGATAGGTTTTCCATTTGAATTTTCAGCAGGAAAATTCCCTGATCCAGGTGCACCACCTGGAAAACTTAATTTGGAGTTTCCAGGATAGAAAGAAGAACTAGGAAACTTTCTCAAATTTTCAGGAACAGCCCCAGAAAAATCATTGTATGAAACATTAAAGGTTTCAAGGCTGTTAGGCAAGTTGGTTGGCAAAGGACCAGTAAAATGGTTCTGGGATATAACTAACGAGCTAAGAGAGGTCATGTTAGCCATAGAAGTTGGCAGAGAACCAGATATATTATTTCCTGCAAGACAGAGCACTTTAAGTCCAGTCAATGAACCAAGTCGATCAGGAAAATACCCATTAAGCCGGTTATGAGAAAGATCGAGAACCTGAAGATTCGATACACTAGGAGGGGAGAAATCAAGAACACCAGTGAGTAAATTATCTGCAAGGTGGAGTTCTTGCAATGTGGATGAGTTTAGCAGATTGGTTAGAAAAGGTCCATCTAAGTGGTTGAAACTGAGATCAAGGACTCTAAGCTTCTGATACTGAATGATGACTTTTGGGAGAGAGCTACTAAGAGAATTATGGGAGAGGTTAAGATGATTTAAACGCAAAAATTGTGGAGTTTCCTCCGGGATGGACCCTGTCAAATGATTTCGGCTCAGATCAAGATATTCTATGTTACCCCATTTCAAAATTCTGGATAAATTTCCTTCAAATTGGTTGTTTGAAAGATCAAGTACAGCACAGCTTCCAGTAAGCAAAGGAAGTTCGCCGGTGAGCCCATTTGAGGAGAGATTAAGCATGTGAAGATTCGTTGATAAAATCATGCTCACTGACCCTGAATCATGAACTAAAATGTGAGGGGTGCACACTAGCCAATTATGACTCTGCCTAACACTGTTTCACAACCAAGCACATGACTGATATGACTCCAAAAAGAAATACAGTATAAGTTATACCTGAGAGATTGTTGGTGCTCAAATCCAGATCAGTTAAAAGCAAGGAATCTCCTTTTAAAAGGTCATTAGGAATAAACCCTGAAAATCTATTGTTGCTGAGCTTGAGGACCTGAAGCTCATAAACAAAATTGAATCCTGGCAATTCTCCAGTCAATTGATTGTAGCTCAGATCCAACACCTTCAAATTTTCAAAGAGCTGCAGCTCGCCTCCATTCACCAGTGACCCAGTAAGCTGGTTGTGGCTAAGATTTAAATACTGAACACTCTGAGACAGACCTGGTAAGAATTTCTGCGAACTAGAGCCCACAAACATATTCCCACTGAAATCAATATGACTGGCATTTGTTAGAAGGAAAAATTCCCCGTCCAAATGGCCATCAAGCTTGTTCCCATGAAAGTCTAGCACCTGAAGTCCTAGAATCAACTCAAAGCCTCTTGGTATTCTCTTGCTAAACCCATTAGAAGATAGGTTTAAATATACCAAGTTATTCAGCCTTGTCAATGCTGGTGGCAGCAACCCAGAAAATGAATTGTGGCTTAAATCTAAAGACTGGATTGAAACAAGCCCCGACACTGAATCCGGAATTAAGCCAGAGAAGTTGTTTCCAGCCAATGAGAGATTCTGTAAGCTCTCTAGTTTACCAATCCCCGAGGGTAATGATGAAGAAAACAGATTATCAGAGACATCAAGAAACTCAAGGCTTTTGAAGTCACCTATGTTGTCAGGAATTACACCAGATATGGAGTTGTTTGACATTGACAGCTTCACAAGCATTGAGAGGTTTGAAAACACACTCAAATCCGCAGCAGCGGAGAGACCTAAGTTATCAAGGACAACGCCGGCAACATTTCCACCATTGCAAACTATACCATTCCAAGAAGAAGGACAGCCATCAAAATCAATGGACTCCTCATTCCATGAATTAAGAACAAATCCAGTAGGGTCATTCTTGATTCCTTTCTTGAATTCCAGCAATGCCAAAATGTCCTGTGAGGGAAGCTGCCCCACGGAAGAAAAGAAATATAGGGATAACACTAGAAGCCTAAAGAGCTTCATACTAACGCAGTCACTAGAACGACACTAACTAAATGTCAACAACCGAAAGGCGAATCACTGGCTTTTTACTCTACAAACTTCAAAGAACCTAACAAAATATAATAAGATCAGTTACGGGCTAACAGCAAAACAACATAAACTGCAATATTATCTTCAATATCTAGAGAAAATAACCCCTTAGACAGCCTCGGCTCGATTTCTTAAAATAATAATAATAATAATAGTAATAATAATGATGATGATGATGATAATGATTTTCAAGATTTGGGCTCTGCGAATAAACTAAAATGCAAATGTTTGACAGTTAAAAGGCAAGAAAAGACACAAAAACCCTTTCTTCAACAAAATGACTTTCATACAGTTAGACAAAACTTGAACTTGGCTTCTCGCTCAGCATTTTTTTACCTGATAAAGGACCAAATCTTGGAAGACTAAAGCTTGACGGGAATGATTCTGCTTCCCCAACAGTATTTCCAAACCAAGATCTCTGTTTTCATCGACAATGCAGGCTCCATAGTGACTCTTTCCACCAAAAGACTCAAACTTTGAAGCAAACAGGACCACTTTCTTGCATTTACAAGAATTTGGAACAACATGCACAGGGATTTTTTAGCTTACCTGCTTGTACAGACACACTACAGAGCCAAGTAGAGTTGGACGCTAAAAATACTGGTTATTTAAAAATAAAAGAAAGCTTAAACAAGAAATGGGACTTCATTCTCTCAACTAGAAAGTAATAAATGAAGGGGACCCAGAAATATTTTGGTTATTAAAACCCTAAAGACAATACTTTTAAGCAGCTTTAACCAAAGCCAAAACCCTAATCTTTGTTTAATAGCAGTAGCGACAAAACCCCAAAAGACATCAGCTTTGTCCATTTACACAGTCTGAGGAAACATGTGAAGACTCAAACAAAATTAAAATATTTCATAATCTTTGTCCATCCTTTTGAGGGTCCGGTGTCAGTAAAAGACAAAAAGATAGCGGGAAAATGTTTAGGGCCTTTGCTTTTTTTTTCCCGGTTTGTAATCCACTTACATAATTAGGGATTTACCCGCCAAAAAAGAAGAATCTTTCTTCACTTTACATCGCGGACGTCAAAGTAATTATCAAATCCAGTTTTTTTCCCCCCTTCTTTCTGTGTGCATGGGAGATTGTGACGTGAGTGTGCCACGTTTCAAGGACCCCACAATGCCCCTTTGACCAGGGCTCTAGCAATCTTGCAATTCCCAATAATGTCACACAAGAGGTGAAGTTGGTGTGTTTATAATGATGGTCCAACGAAAGAAATGGGACCCAAAATTGATTAACGACAGAGATTCTGACACGTCAACGATGTGGTCCCAGAAATAACTGTATGTGGGACCGCATTTTGTTTAGTTTTTACACGGCTGACCGATTGGTATGTAGATCTGAGGGACCACAGAGGTTAAACGTAAAATCAAGTTAAACAAAGTGGTCCATGATGTGGTTGTGTTTTGTCCGCTATCATGTGTTTTGTTCGTGGAGTAACTTTCTCTTTTGGGCTTCAGTGATCGTGTGGTAATAATTATTGTGTTTGGGAGAAAGATTTAGAGAAAGATTAGCAATAATAATCAAACACCCAAAAAGATTAGAACATAATTGTAGAAGAATCATCATTTTTTTTTTGTTTTTTTTGGTAGTTCATATTAAAAAAAAAAAAAAGTAGCAACCACATGCCTCGTTAATTTATGTAGTTTGATTTATTATCAGTTGTATAACTACCTAAACTTCAGAAATTTATAAGATTGATATGTTTATTGTAAATATGATACAATCAATTTTTTTCATTGACCATAACAGGCACCATAACTTTGTTCCTTGTCTTTTTTATTTATTTACTTTTAAAAACAAATTAGTGTTGTTAGTGGTGGAAGGCAATATCATTGGAATAGGTCTTTTTGGCATGGTTAAGACTTAATATTCGTTCAAGAAATCGAAGCTTTGGAAGAATATAAACCCCATTAACCCAACCCAGCGAATCGCCGAGCCGAGATACTTAAAAAGAGTCAAAGGAAGGCAATGATGAGAGTTGAAGATTTCTCAAAACAAATTATGTGAATTAGCTTTTATTGTTCATGTTCTTCTTCTTTATTAATTTGTGATTAATATTCTTTTGTCGGAAAATTACTATATCTCATGAAGCAACGGAACAAATCCTGAGCTCGGCCGCCGGGGAACCAAAGAAGAGAAGGCATATGTTACTAGAAATCTAGTGGTACAAAAGGCAGTCTAATCTAGTAGGATACTCGGTGAAAGACTGCTTGTATAGGCATTACAAAGCATAATAAATTCGAGTATTTCGACTGTCCGTTTTAACAAAGGGTAATTAATTATCAACTCAAAATACATACAACTTACATACAAGACGACTTCAAATTCAATCGATTCTCGTTATATTTAGGTACACGGAATTATCCAAAGTTTGCCATTAAAAGCAAGAAAAGATTCTTCATTGTTGACAGGATGATAATATAATATAATTAAAGGGTACAACTTTTGAGCTAATTCTGCGTCCCTTCACCATGGAAAGTCTGAAAAAAGGTAACCAATTTGGCTTTAAAAGTGAAACAGTTGCTGGTTACTATTTAATAAAGTTAAAAATAATTGACTTAGCTTTTAAAGTGCTTGTTCACTTGGAAAAAAAAGGAGGGGGGGAAAGGCTTTTAGAGAGCTAGTAATATTTTTATGATAAAGGCGCAAATGGCAACCACGGACAATATGCCTTCGGTTTTTACTTTTTATGGATAGCAGTTCTTAAAACGGAGAAACCTTTTTATCCTTCCCCCACTTTCAGTTCGACTTAAATGAACTTCGGTTTAAAATGTAACGTCACAAAATGCACATTTTTTTGCCGCAAGTTGGAATATAATACCATACTTAATTAAATCATACAAGTGGAATTTTGTTAACATTATGGCGACATTTTAACCTTAAATCCGCACCAATGGATTGAATAGATCCACTACACATATCATCCAGTTAAACTTTATGGGGGGAAAAAAAAAATTACTTGCAAGATAAACATCCTATGCAGTATCATACTTCTATTTTGAAAACTGCTTTTTGCTTTTCGGCCTTTCGGGTCTGGACTGAAGCTTATTTACTTGCAAGATAAACCAACTTTAAAAGACTGAAATGAAGCAACTAAAATTTTAGTACTAAATCAAGATTCGACTAAAACTCAATGTAACCAAAAGCATATATTTTCATCTGTAAAATTTTCAGATAATGGTAGAGCCATAATATACTAATCAATGGCTCTCTCATGCCTGCCTGACATGTAAATAATTCATGAAATGCTCTAGCAGAACAAAAAAGGATACAAATGATTATGATCAAACAGCATTCAAGATTATGGATCAAAATTAACAACTCACAACCATCTTAAACCCGGGAAAGTAACTCAATTCTTAGCAGGGGTGTAAATCTCACTTCTTCCCACCACCGGAAACATTGAACTTGAAAAATATTATGTCCCCATCTTGAACCACATAGGTTTTTCCCTCCTGCTTGTACTTTCCGGCAGCCTGTACGAAAACCATTAGTTCATCATCCCCCAAGGTTAAGGCCAACTAAGGATACAAAACAAGGAAAAGACTCTTGACTCTTTTCTGGTTTGGAAACGCCAGATTACTTTCCGCTAGATAGAATATCAAATACCTTATATTTTAAGGAGGTCAAGGCTTTCAATGTTTTAGATCATTTCCCAGATGTGCTGTTTCATTATCAATAAGATTTTATGATTCCACCATTATCTTACAAGCAATCATTTGCTATCAAATTGTACACCCTCAACTGAACATCACAAATCATTCTTCATATTCAAGTAAACTTCTTTCAGCAGAAAAAGACTCTATACCTAGCTTCCCAAGTTCAAAACTAAGCAGACCCTAGGGCTGTTAGGCTCTTTCCCATCCCACATACACAAGCCGGAAGTCAAAATTTATAATTCTGATCTCATCAATTTTTGTTTTTACAAGTTTATTCAGCTGCTTTTGTATTCTGGCCTGTGCAGTACTATTCTCAACCAATGACATGCAAATTCAGTGGATTTGCAATGAAAAGATGGACAAGAGAGTATGCTGATAATGATAATAAATCTTGAGATTAAAACATTTACCTTAACAGCTGGTTCACTACCAAGTTCCTTCAGATCATCAAATTTCATCACCTAGACATCATAAAACAGTCCAAGTCAGTGACTTTTAGAGGTTCAGCATAAATGTCGAAATAGCCATTAGTGAAAATCAAGTACAACCATAAAGATGTTTTGGTTTTGAGAAAATGATAAAACATTATACTCTTGATCATACTTTTCTGAGGTATTATAGATGAAAAATCACAGCTGCAGGTCAACAACAAATGTCATGCTGACTGGAATGGGATGCAAAAACAATTATTGAAATCAACACAATATGTGATGAAATGGCAGAATAGCAATGGTGGAAGTGTATGGTTGGACTGATGCCAATGCTTACAGAGGACAGGAAGCTTAACAGGTGTAAGAAAGACCAGAACATGGTTATGATGGTGATAGTTATTTTTGCGGGTGTCCCAACTTAGGAACAAAATAGGCATATAGCTAGTATCACCAACAATGCACTGGACAAAACTTTGAGATATACTGTACATGACACAACACTGTAATCTCTGAAACTTTCATAAATCACAAACAAGCAACAACCTCAGCACAAATGAATCCTCTCTCAAAATCAGTATGGATAGTCCCAGCGGCCTGAGGAGCCTTTGTCTGCCTTCTAATTTGCCAGCACTTCACCTGAGAAAGGACAAATTATTTAGACCTTCATCCACTCATCCATCAAAGCTAAAGACATGGAAAGTATAGTCCAGACTTTAACCAGGCGGCACAGCAGAATGTCTCATACAAGGAAGAAGAGAATAAAGATGCAGAAAAGAGTTATTCGAGTCGAAGTTCAATCCTTCTCACATTTACAAATATTAAATTTATCATCTAAATCTAGATGATAGCATTATGAAAGTAGTAAACAGAGGAAAAAAACAATGGCATGAACCATTGGGCTGCTAAACAGCTTTAAATTACATTCAATGCTTCCACAAAACTTGTTAATACACAAAACTAAAGAAATTGACATCAAGAATTATAAAATATTTATATTACCTCATCAGGGCCTGCTGTGAAAAAATATATGAGATTAATCGCCGAAAAACCAGTCTTGATGATTTTTGGAAGAGCACTGTTGCAAAATAATCATAGTTAACTTAATTGTACAATCATTGGAAATCTACTCTCTGTTCCTATTTGCATAATTCCAGAAACTTTCTCCAGAAAATTCTTTTCATGTTTAACGTAAGGCACCTTAGAAATGCATAACCAAATAATTTGAAAGGATGAAAATATTTTCATATAATCCAGACAAACATCAACCCCTGATTTTAGAGAGATAAACGAAGTTCAACTAACCTTTGTACCTTGTTCTCCTCGCAATACTTTGCCGCTTCATCTGGAGGCATATCAGCAAGATTTCTCTCTAACGCACAACTGAAAGGAATAATTTGTTCGCCCCCATGCTCTTGAACCCTAAAAAAAGATAATGTGATTCTCATTACTTTTGACAAAAGAACACACAGCAGTGACACAATGACATCTTAAATTTCTTTCCATGAAACATCCCTTTCACGGGCTTAAATAATTGTTAAGTTTAAAAATAAGCACACACCAAGCGTGAATCTTGGGCAAGAACTTGTTTTTCTTTCTTTGGTAATCCTTCTCATTCATGTTAACCTGTAGATAGACATAATTTATGATAGAAATTCAGAGGCTGTACCATTGCAACTGAGTAGGATGAAAAATTTGAATATGGACGGAGTAAAATCAAAGAAATATAAAACCCAAAAGATAAAACTGTAGCACTACTGCTGAGTTTTCATACATGCTACAATTTTTCTATGGAAATTCTCGACACAACAAGCTCTTCTTTTGTGAGTAAATAGTGAACCCAATTCATTGGATCAGGCAGAAAAATATCACCAATAGCTTTTCTTTCTTCACTAGAAAATAATATTATAATCATTTTTGCTTGTATGAATGAGTACTCTTGATAACTTGACACCATACAAACAGATACAGTGCATCTTAGCCAGGGGTGAAAAGATGTCTAAATATAAGTAAATGAAATAAGCAACAAGTATAGCTAGCTCAACAAATTCCAAACAGAACTCTTCCATGCTATAACGAGAAAAGCAAAATAGATACCAAGTAAACTACAGGCTTGGCAGTAAGCAATTGAAAAGTATTCAGTATCTCAATGTCAGCGGCTTTCCAATCCCCAAGGCGGACGTCTTTTCCATCCTGAAGCCAGGCCTTAACCTGTAGATAAGAACCACCAGCACTACATATCAATCACTTCCTTAAAGGAGAAAAATGGTAAAAACAGAAGCCAAAAATTCAAGCTGAGAATATTATCCAAGGCAGTAAAGCCACTGACCCTTTGACACAACTCATGCTCTATTTTTAACTGTTTGTCATTGCTCCTCTTCATGCTCTTCTCAACATCTTCAATCCTCCTTTCCATGAATTCAATATCCTACAAGTCACATAAAAGGTAGTATGTTCTTGAGTCTCAATAGATAGGTTGGGATGCCAAAGACATTATGAAAAAAAGTACAATTATGAGAAATTAAACAAACAGGATGCCTTTAGAAATAGTCAATCAAGCACTACAAAATTTTATTACGGAAAATATATATATGATAGTCCTCTTTTTAAGTTTTCTAATTTTTGCTTCAAACCCCTTTAAAATGAAAAGGACACAGAGGATAACAAAATATTGAATTTTGACCTAAAATAATGAACCAGAAAACCTAGGTAAACATATTAGTCTCACTTGAAGAATATATGCTTGAAAATCTGCTTCTTTCATGTAAATTTCATGTATAAACATTGCAATCCACATACATTACACCAAGTATAATTGGAAAACTAATGTTGGACAACTTACCTAGGCATGCATCAGTAGCAAGAGAGACTAATTACGTGAACCTCTCCAGGATGTGCATATATCTTATCAAAAATGGTGAGGAGTTAAGTATATCAAACTCAAACTCAAAATATGAAATAGAGATCCTAAACAGGCAGTGGAGATGAGATCTCCTTGAAAAAATAATTGGAACGATCATAAGCAGTCTTTCTTATACTGCTGTAATTTCTAAACTTAAATAGAAACCAATTTATAATCATAGTGCAAACCAATCAAGCATCCACGAACTAAAGACCAAAGAACAAAGTCATGAACTTGAGATCCAGAAACAGCAATACCTTTAGCCGTAATTCTGCACTTATAACCTCTAAATCCCTCACAGGATCGACAGAGTCATCAACATGGATAATGTCGGGATCTTCAAATGCACCTGTAAGATGAAACTTGAAACTTAAGAAGATGGGTTCCACTGTAAAAACATTACAAATAGGAGAACAAACCAACAAATCAATGCATCTACTATTAACTACCGGTATGAACACAAGTTCTACAAGAATGAGAAATGAACCTTCCTGCAAGAGGTACACAGAAAAGTTCCTTGGCTCCTAAGTATTAAAAATAGCAGCCAAACAACGTCAACGTACATACATCCATTAATTTGCAGCTTACTACCACAGTCCATCATTGTAACAGAGAAGTACAAGATGAAGATGAAGAAAAGACATGGGTGCACATACAAAAGAAAAATGGTTTCAAGAATTTAACAAGATAAACATGATATTTATTTGTTTATATATTTTATAAGGCTAAAAATGATATTTAGTGCAGAAAGAGAAAAAAAAAATTAACTCAGTAACAATTCCACAGATTAGAGTTACAGTCACACTCATGACATTAATCATTACAAATCATTCAACCAATAAATATTAAATAACACGAAGTAGCGACATTCCAAGATATTCAACACTAATAATGTAAATGCCTTACGTAGAACATGAAAAATTCCATCAACCGCACGGATGTGAGATAAGAAACTGTTGCCCAAGCCTTGTCCTTCATGGGCTCCTCTAACTAGTCCAGCTATATCATGGATCTCCAGGAAAGCTGGAACCTGAACATCAAAAAATCAAAATATAATAATGTTACACAAAACAACAAAAACATAGTCCAATATAAAGCCAAACTACAGCATTAACAAATTAGCTAGTGTACCGTGCTTTTTGGCTTGAACAACTGGCAAAGCCACTCAAATCGCTCATCAGGGATATTAACCCGAGCTTCATTGGGCTCGATGGTGCAAAAAGGGAAATTCTCGGCGGGTATTGCTAACTTAGTGAGCGTGTTGAAAAGTGTAGATTTGCCAACATTTGGCAATCCAACCTGAACCCACCACAAATAATAAAATTAAAACTATAATAGGTTGTTTGGATGTCAGAAAGCATTCCAAGTGATAAAATGAAAAATGCTTTTGTTTCTATCTTACAGCAACTGTTTGAAATAGAAAAATTGCTTACGGGGATAAGAAACAATTGAATTTCTTAAGAAGAAGCACGTAGTATGAGATTTTTCAGTAAAAGAAAGCATGCTCAATATCTTATTCAAGAACACTTGATAGATGCTTTTCAAAAAGCTATTGAAAATTCCTTACGCAAGAAGTGTTTAAATTTAATAAAAACGCTTTTCACAAACGCACTGAAGTCTCACTCTCTGAATTAAAAGAATTCGATAAATAGAAGCAGATAAATCGATTCAATAAAAATGCCAATTCGCTCAGCATTTCATTTCACCATAAAAGTAGACCAGAAAGAAAAGAAGAAAGAGAATCTACTATATCATCATATCCGATCACACAATAAAAAGAGAGAAAGTGTTCAAACAAAATCAAATAATAAATTAGCTTAAAAGCATCTAGATTTGAAGAGAAGAATTATCAATTACAATGCCAATCTTGAGATGGGAAGAGAATCGGCCTAGGATGGGGCGCTCAGCTGGCGCTTCTTTTGATTTTGAAGCTTTTGGCGGCATTTGTTTCGAAGAGAGAGCTCTACTTCTTCGAGTCCTAGGGTTTTGCAGACAGAGTGAGTAAGATGCGAGTCTCAGTCTGAGTCCGCGTCCGCGCCTGCGCCTGCGTGTGGTCTAAGAGGAAAGCACGGTTAGATGCACAATCACATAACAGCGCGAGCTTTTTGGAAAAAAGAAACAAATAAAAAGTTTCTTTGCAAAAATGACCGCGCTTACATTTTCTAGAGACAGATGGCCACCGAAATCAAGAAACTTCAAAATGCAACGAGAATTGCAAGTGCAGTTACCAATACGACACCTCATGGCTCATACTAATAAAACGACGATGTACAAGTATTTCGTTCAATTACCACGGCCCACGGACACGGGCAGGACGCAGATACTCGTACGTTCGGCACGTTTGCCCACGTGTTTGTTCTGGCGGCTAAACTGCACGTGTGTCAGATTTCTATTGGAAAAAAAAAACCTCTGTAGATTTTTTGACCAGTCAGCAAGGTAATCATCCCACGTCATGGCGTCATCAAATTCTTTCGTTGTCTAAACAGATCGGGTTGTATTGTAGTAATTTTTCATTTTGCTTTGCAGAGATTACGGCTTTCGAGGTAAACTTTTAAAAGGTTTTTGAGAATTAAATGATTTTCACTCCTGTGTTTTATTTTTTTTTGGAATTATTATTATGCCGTTGATTGTTGTTAATTAATAAATTATTGAATTACTTGAATTTTCTTTTGCACCATCGGGTAATTAATTTGTTTTTATTGTCGATATACAGATCTTGCTTTGTAGTTGGACGCTGATTGTTGTGATTGGAGAAGTTTCTTTATCACGGCTTATATAAGCTCTCAGAGAGTCAGAGGTCTAAATTACTCCCTCATTACACTTTCTCGGGCTCATCTTCATTAATTATGTTTATTTCTTAATCACGGAGTAAATTATTTGGTTGTTGGGATAATTGAGGAAATGAAAAGAAAATTAAAAGTAGAGTCCTTTATATTTTATCAGCATTTGGTTACCTAAATATTGCTAATACCACGTGTGGTTAGACGATGATAGTTATGAAGGCAATGGTGATTATTATTATAGTGAATTCACTGTCACCATCACCATGTCTAAGAGGGAAAAGAAAATTATATTTTTTGAATAGTTAGAAAGGTCTAAGAGGGAAATGAATGAGTGAATTAAGTGATCCTTTTCAAATTGAGAGATGAATTCTAGTGAATTTGTTAAAGGGCCTGCTAACCATTTTCAGCCCTTAACATGGTTATTCTTATGGTGGCAACTAATTGAAACACTAGTGAATACCTATAGCCATAAGGCAATGAGCTTTCTTGCCCCTGAGATTTTATTCTTATGGTGGCAACTAATTGAAACACTTTTATTGAAGATTATAGTTACTTAATTTTCCTTCCTATACTCAGAAGTCATTATCAGGCTTTTCTGCTTGATTGAAGTTTTAGATTTTTAATGCTGACTGACCTGCTCATCATATTTCCACAGTATTCCTTCAAGATTTATAAAGTCGGAAGGCGATCTGCTGGCCCAAAAAGGCTGGCTTCCTTTGTTCAATCACGGCTCTAACACGAGAGGCTTGTATTAAGATTAGAAGGGGCGAAGAATGTTTGCAAGCTTTCCCTAAATTCTTGATTGCGTCCCCTTCATTTCACGGTGGTCGTGGTGCCCTACCTTCAGCTGGTGGGCATCCGGCAGATCTTACCTTCCTTGCTGGTGGTGGGTGCTGATACAGGCATCCAACTTATCTAGCCCTCCAAATTTGTGGTGGGAGCTGGAACAACATTTCACAGTAGATTTCTTTCAATTTATTGTTAGTTTACAAATATTTTGTTATTGAGCATGGTTACCATCAAGCAGCTTGAACATACCAAATCTCTCACAAAGTCTGCAACACCTGAACAACTAAAATGTTCTTTCCTCTGTTTTCAAGGTTAGTTGCTGTTTGCTTTTAGTAATCTATTTTACATATGTCATTCTTCCAACATTATTAGTTTGCTTCAAAAAACTGCTGGAAACTTCCATTTATGACACATGAGAACCACCCCTCCCCTCTTTTAGGATTATTGGAATATTATATGTGTAAGCATGGGTATTAGGAATTTCTTTCTAAAATTTATTGTACCATTTTTGTGTAATGGAATAAAATGTATTACATTAGGATTTGATTCCATAGATTGTGATGGACATACTAGTTAATTTCGTTATTATTTCCTTTTTTTTTTATTTTAAACGATGCGTTGTCCCTGTTAATAGTTTTTGGGTGAGCACTCACTGAGGACAATATAAGTGCCCTATTTTGATTTTAATTATGAATTAAATTATTTAAAATATGGTATTCAGCCCCTTAAAGAAACTGGGCTTATATTGTACTCAGTGTAGCATCGCAGTCTATCAATTTCATTTTTCTTTTAGCTACAAAGGGTATTATCCAAAGCAGCTGTAACCAAGACATCTGACTGAGATTATTGACAATTAATGGTCTGCAATATAAGTTTTCTTTTATATAAATGTACTGTCTAATATGACTTTGCTCTGCTCAATTAGTAATGAGGTGAGGGGCTATGGACCTTTTGGTTGTTGATCTTAGGTAAATTTTTTACATATCATGTCTGTTTTATTTGCATCTTTTGTATATGAACTTGTTCTACCAAAGTTTGAATGGTGAGTGATTGAACTCAGGAAGCAAACAATCTTTCCTTGTTAATGTTTTGACTATCCGAAAAATTTGGACAGGTGTGAAAACCCTTAATTACTGCTTGGGTAACCAATCTTTCTTTGACAATACTTCGTTTGTGGAGCCTTCAGGTGTTCCCGAAGATCTAAGTTTGCTAGATGCTCTTCTTCTTGCTCAGGTAGAGGATAAATGTGAATCGCACTTCTCGTTCAGGCCTAATTACTGCCTCTAAATGCCTTCTTTTACTTGTAGTGGGAAGAGCGGATGTGGAGGGGTTGTTTCAGATATGACGTGACAGCCTCTGAAATTAAGGTTGTTAATATAGCATCAGTATTCTTATTGTTACGTAGCTGGATTTTTTTAAAATAAAAAATAAACAAAGATTTACTTAGCATTTAAGTCTCTCATATCTTAGGTATTTCCTGCAGGTCATCAGTGGTGGGAAAAAGTTTCTTGCTCAATTGAATGAAAAATGGATCATGGATCCATTTATATTGAACTCCATAGACCAAAATGAGGAGCTACTCTTTTGTGTTACACGCAGTGAAAAGGCAAACTCTGAGCTTATTCCTTCAGCTGCTGTGCCCAATGATAGCATCTTGGTTATTATAAATGTAAGGCTGATTGTAAGTTATTTTTGTCTTGCACTATGATGATGGTAAATATGAGGCATATGGGATAATCAGACGAATGTTTCCTGCTTTGGACATTTATACGGTGTTCTTTTTTTCCAAGTCCATTGGGTTCTCATTTGGCTGTGTACTCATTTCTTATAGGGATAGTCAGTTATAGATGTTGAGTGGCATCCATTATGCCGTGTTTGAATAACTCATTCTTCTAATCTGATTGTGTGGTTTTTAAGGCGAACCCGATTGAATACGGCCATGTCTTCGTGGTGCCTTGTGGCTCTAACAGACTATATCCAGATGCAAGATCCTTTGAGATGATTGTGAGGATTGCTTTTGAAATAAATAACTATTCTTTCCGCTTGTTCTATGATTGCTCTAGCCCTGGTGCTTCTCATGTATATTTTCAGGTACTGAATTGCTAACAGTTGTTCTCCTTTCTTGCTTCTACTACTCATAGTTAATGAGAGATAGAACTGTGATTTTTTTGGCCTCATTATCCCTAATTTATGTTGCATAGATTATTATGTCAAGCTGCCACTTTTATGCTCTGTTTATTTTGGTTGCCATATTTTCTTGCTTTTTAATTTTTTAATGTTCGCTTTGGACTACCTGGGAAATTTACTTCTCCTGTTGGTGTAGGCATGCTATTTTCCAGATCATTTGCCTGTGGAGCTCATGCCTATTGATACTTTCTTTAGTGATGGGCAGAGAGGGATTTACATCAGTACTCTGATAGATTACCCCATTAAGACCATTCTCTTTGAGTACACTCACAACAATAGAATAATAATGATGGAGGCCATATCTGAGATTTGTTCTTCTTTACGAGAAAAGAACATTTCATACAATCTTCTAATATCCGATTGCGGCAAAAGGATCTTTTTGTTTCTTCAGGTAAAATGACCTATAGCCTATTCAGGAAGATCTTTTATATAATTTTGTTATTTTGTGTCCCTTCTCTTTGGTCGCTCATTGTTCATGAGAATGATCTGTTACTGAACTAATTAAATCATAAGCACTTAATAATGCACAAAGGCATGTGAATTATGATGATTGTGAGTTGTTTAAAGCAAAAAGAGAAAGAGAATGTTATACAATGGAGAAATATAACTTGTATATCCTTTGAATATGACCATCACACCCCAAGCTGCATTTACATTTTATTTAACTTATAAAATTTGGTTCTGGATGCATTTAATATCTTGAATTGATTGGTTTTGTCGTGCTACTTTGATATGAAAGATTCATGTGTGGCCAAGTCATACTTTGTGATATGGGGTGCTGTGGACATTGCAGTTGCTTGCATGTGGGTTGAAGCACTCCTCTTTTCAATTGTTTTTGATAGTGTATTTTCAGATTACTAGTAACGGTTTCTTTTGAAGCTTGTGTCAGGCAAGATGATTTAATTTTTTCATGTTGCTGGTGACTGATTTTTATTGTCTTTTGGTGTAGAAATCAGCAATCTCAGGAAACCTCTTGGCTTGGGAATGCGGTGGATATTTCTTATTTGGGTCAAAATATGAATTTGATCAAGTCACTGAGGAGGCTATACATAAACGACTGAGTGCTGTCTCACTCAATGATGAAGGCTTCCAGGTAGTGAAGCAGCTTTGTTGTAGCATTGCAAGTAAACTTGCTGTTTGATATGCGACCTCTGATGGATGTGTGGCACAACAAACCTCCTGTTCATACTCCACTTGATTTTGTAAATGCATTGTGTTTCATCTTTTCAGATTTTTCTTGCACTTGAAACCTAGAAATGATGTGCTATTTGAACAAGATATCGTACTGTTAAGTTCTTGGGTTGAACCGTTGGAAGTACTTCTAATTTCATTTCCAGCAGAAGAGGATTTCTATAATCCTTTTATAAGTAAAATAGAGAGTAATTTTTTGTAATTTTTTAAAGAAAAAAATCATTATTAAATCTTCTCAGCAAGCAATGATGTGGAACCTGATCCAATTTTCTCTAACGCTAGTGAATTTGTTAAAAGTTGTCCCTTCTAATCACTGCGTGTATTAAGTCGTGTGTCAAAGCTACACAAGTTACTGTTGTCAAAACAAGTTATAGATCCTCAACCAAGCGCACACATGATGCAACACCTCAGATCTTCCTGCCAGCCATGCGCTAAAATAGCTGTCAGGAAAAAACCTATCTAATGAAGTCACGAAATCGTATATATACGAGATAAAATCTACCATGAAAATCGCATGAATGAGTGACTTTTCTTGCTCCTACGCAACAAGGATCCATGATAATGAATGTAAGAGAAACACAAAAAATGTGAAAAGGAAATAGACAGGAATTGCCTCAAAAACTGGATGCCTGTATTACAAAAGAATTGAATGAATTTTGAATCACCTCTGGTTACTTAAGACATTACATCAAGAATTCAAGAGTTCCATTGAATTCCTTAAACAAATATAAAGAATTAAGAAATGTATGAAAGACTGTTACTCCATACAATCTACTGAGATATCCAGATGCTGCATCTCATTTGCTAATCCCCATTGTTGCAGACCCAAATTCTCCTGTCATTTTGAGGCCTGAACTATTCTCTGCATCAGGAGTTGGGGCATCTTGTCTGTCTTCTGCTTCTCTCTCTGCAAACTCCCCCAAAGCCTGACTGCTTGAGAAAGAATTTTGTCTGTCATTGGTGCTCATCCAAGCTTCATGGAGTTGCAAGACATACTCTAAATGCCACAAAACCTCACCCATTGTAGGGCGATTCTTTCCCTCGTCATCAAGACATTTTTCTGCTATCTCACCAAACTTCTCCAATGATTCTGGTGAATAATTCCCTTTGAGATGTGGATCTATGATGCTTTTGAGTGATCTTTGCTTCTGCCACTTCATTGCCCATTCTGCAAGATTGATTTGATCTTTCGGCAAGGTTGGATTTATAACAGCTCGAGCACAAACAACTTCAAACAACACCACACCAAAAGAATAGACATCGGATTTCTCAGTTAACTGCTGCCTCCAGAAATATTCAGGGTCAAGATACCCAAAACTTCCTTTCACTGCTGTACTGACATGGGTGTGCTCCATAGAAGGACCAGTTTTCGACAATCCAAAATCAGACATTTTCGCCACGAAGTTCTCATCTAAAAGGATGTTAGTTGTCTTAACATCTCTGTGGATTATCCCTCGCTCTGCTCCTGTATGAAGGTAGTGGAGGCCCCTTGCTGCACCAATACATGCATCCAATCGCTGCTTCCAGGTCAATGGAGGAAGATCACACCCAAAGAGATGGCTTCTGAGAGTCCCATTTGCCATATACTCGTAAACCAAGATCATCTCATTTTGTTCATCGCAGAACCCAATCAAAGAGACCAAATGCCTATGCCTGAGCTTTGAAAGCATCTCAATTTCAGTTTCAAATTCAGCCAGGCCTTGCTCAGATTGTGGATTCGCCCGCTTGATTGCCACGAGGGTGCAATCTTCAATCTCCCCTTTGAACACCTTACCAAAACCTCCTACTCCAATCATTAAACTTTCATCGAAATTATTTGTTGCCGCACGAATCTCTGCCAATGTAAACTGCTTGCCAGCTCTAGTTGAGGCCACAGATCCATTCAGATATCGGGTACCTGATCCCTTGGCATTAGCAGTGCTATTTAAAGTGCCCCTGTGAAAGAACAGTGGCCGCCACCCAGGAGAGTTGTTTTTGGGGTCACTGGATTTTTCTCTCCTGTTCTTGCAGTAACAAAAGATGAGAGCAAATAGAACTGCAAGAACAACAACAGAAGCTATACCTGCTCCAATTCCCACCAAAAGTATCCATTTATTTGAACGGCCAACTGGGTTCCCAGAAGAGTCAAATCTCTCCACAGAGGCAAGATTTCCATTTTGGCTCAATTTGAAAATCTCTAGCCCATTTAAGAGAGCATCAGTTCCTGCAGCACCAACTGCGGTGTCAGGACCCAGTTGAATCCAGAGAGTTTCAATCTTTGAAGACACAGCATCAAAGTAATCCCGATGATATCCTCTGTTCTTACCCCCTGCCTGCATGAAGATATCAAAATTATTTTCTGCAGTTCTATTGTTTATGTAGATTCTGAAAATCCTCTGGTTTGCTTTCTCGTAAACCAGCTCACAAAAATGCAACCGAACAAAGTAATCAAAATTGGGATCTACTTCGAATTTCCATGACATGTTGAACCTCTTCTCCAAGACTTCAGTGTTAGACATAGTTCTTGCCGTTTCATAGACAAGAAGAGGAGCCACAGATGAATCATTCATTGAAGCATAGGTAATATTAGAGCTGTTACGGATTTCAGACCCAGCATTTGCTGTGATCATGTAGCTGGAATCCGCCTCCCACATTCTCCAAAGATCCGGATCTCGACTGGGTTTGATTTCTGGACCCCCAACATTTAACCGATACATAGTTTCAACCCCCCGACCACTCAAATTAAAATTCACATCATTTCCACCCACTTTGTTGATGGTATCTGCAAAAAGCTTATCAACCACAGGAACAATCTCTATGGCATTTATGAACCCAAATGAGCCTTTACTTGGAATAAACTCAATCATGAGCTTATCCAAATCGATTCCCAAAAAGTACTCCTTGACTAAAGAGATTGAACTTGAATTGCCACCAGAACTTTGCAAGTACAGATTCTTGTGTGAAATCTCACCAGGAGCACTAAACTCAGATAACAACTTCAGGCCATTTGCCGCAACACCAAATGAAGATTTGTTGACATTATAATCCTCCAAGGGGAAGGGACAAAAGTGGAGCCTAACAATGTAGTTTCCTGGAATTATCTCAAATGTATAGTTCAACCCATCAGAAAAAACCCGGGCAGATCTATAAAGCGGCTCATAGATTGAATCACCACTTAATGAGTCAGTGGTGGCAGCAATACCACTAGAACTAAGGGTGACATTGTTATTTGAGGCCAAATCACCAACCCATTTCCTCCCATCAACGTTGACACTAGAATTTGTACCACAATTTATCAGAAAAGACTTTGACCGAGCTTCACCAATTCTAGCAACCACCAACATTATCACCAGAAACAGCAGAACCCTCTCCATTAACAGCATTTCCCTAACTCCCCAATTGAATCAAGTTTACAATAGCCAAGCAAAGATTCAATATCACACTGATGAAAAAACTAAAAAAACTTTCAAATCACATAAACAACTTCACTTCCAAACAAAAATAACTTAACATGCATTCATGTCCAACTGAAACACCAAGCTACCATCATAAAAAAACCCATATGGGCATCTAAAGATTCTTCCTTTCTAGCACCTTGACAGTTATTGAACTCTAAACAAACATTAAAAAAAAAAAAACCACCCACCTGAAGCTTTTTCCTGAATCAACCAGTCTCCAATCTACAGACCCAGCTAAGTTGCAGATCTGAAAAAAATGAAAACTTCGCACAGGAAGTGGGAACAAAATCCCAAAAATGATTAAAAGATGATAGGGTTATCTTAAAAAGGATGGCAGAACATGGGGTGTCGTTGGAAACAGATTAGAAAAGTTCATTTCATCATCATACTTTGTTTGCTTTGTATCACTCTTTTTTTTTTTTTTTCCCTCCCTTGACCAAAGCTTCTGACAGAATTTAAGTTTCCAGTCCACTTAATTACAATGCCTTCCTGTAACTGTTGTTTTGTTGTGTCGTTGTGTCTGCTGCAAGATACTAAAAGTCACTCGAAAATATATGTACTCTTTTATCCATTTTTCAAAGTCCTTTATCTCCTGCTAAAGTCCAAAGATATTAAGAGCAAAAGGAGGGAATTACACAGACAACATTAAACATGAAAGATAGCACAACTCAATAATTTCTTAGAGATTTTAAAAGAACAAAATTAAATCTACAATTCAATTATTATTATTATTATTATTATTTAGTAGGAAAATAAGGGAAAATATTAATGGTATTTTTTTTTTTCGGTTAATGTTTATTTAATGGAATCAGTTGTTACCGTGTTGGTTGCCAGGGATGGATGGGGTGCCATTATTACTGAGGTGGGCTCACATGCATTTGTCTGGGACTCTGGGAGCTGATCAATAGTGCAATTATTCTTGTTGTATTATTCCCAAACTACCCTTCTATAATTGCTAGAAACAATTTTTTTTTTAATTTTTTATTACATGAAAATAAAAGCTGTTCTGTACTTTGTCCGCTTGTTCCTAATTTCCGTACCTTCAGTAAAGTACCTGTAACCCATTCATGGATCCGGTCCTTTAAATTTTTGGATCAGCATCGTGCGGTGCTTCCATGTCTTTCGCTTTCTGTCTTTTGCTTTGCTGTATTTATAATAAAATTCATAATTATAATTATCTAATAATTCCTTCGCTATTTGACTTTCTGTACTATCATCTTTCCATTTACGTTTCTTTTTCTTCATTTTTAACGTTAAAGGGAAAATGTTTTGAATTTAAGAGATCCCAAAGATTAGACAACTTTGATAATCAGCATCTGAGATTTTGAATTGTGACAAAATGATTCACATGAGGGATTAGCACTAAAAAATTGAGTATAAAAAGTCAAAAAAGTTTTGAAAATTAAAATAAAAAAAATCATTAAACGGGCCTCGGCCCATTGAATAAAATAAAGAAAGTTGGTGAGGATATAATCCAATCCAAGCATGGAGTTGAGGGTACATGACACGTGAATCTGCATTATTTGGGATTTGACAGACCAGCGGCTTATATATAAATTTTCTTATATAAAATTTTAAAATACGGAAAAATTAGAAAATAAAATAAAATCGTATGCTTTTAAAATTTAATTTCATAATATTATTAAACTGCATTGTTTTTAAATTTTTTTTTGAATTTTAAGATATCCGACCAACAAATTACTAATATCTAGAAATATATAAGTGTATATGTATATAATTTAAAATTATTCCATTGTCGCTACCAAATTTGACTTACAAATCCAAAGACAGCGTTTTGATTTCTGTGTTAAAAAATTGGGTAATTTTTAAAAACCTCCCCTGAGGTTTGGACTTGTTGCAAGTAGATGGTAAGAATCTGTTTATTTGTAAAAAACCCCCTACCGTCAGTTAACTTTAACATTGACCGTTAGTTGACTGTATAAAGACAATATTACCCTCAACAATAATTTGTAGATGGAAATAACTAAAAAAAAATTAAAATTGTTGGCGCGAAAAGCACAAACCATATTTTTTGACAATTTTATCCTTGTCAATTCTAAAAATTTACAATATCATAGGTAAAAATTATAACTATTTCATTTTCAAGTTTTTAATTTTATCTTTTTTGTAGAAACTTTAAGAAAATATCAATAATTTAAAGAGGATTTTTAAAATTTTTAATTTTATCTTTCTTGTAGGAACTTTAAGAAAATATCAATAATTTAAAGAGGGTAAAATAGCCAACAATTTTAATTTTTTTTTAGTTATTTCCGTCTACAAATTATTGTTAAGGGTAATATTGTCTTTGCACAGTCAACTAACGGTCAATGTTAAAATTAACTGACGGTAGGGGGTTTTTTATAAATAAATTAATTCTCGCCATCTACTTGCAACAAGCCCAAACCTCAGGGGAGGTTTTTAAAAATTACCCTTAAAAAATTAGTCTGGATCTGAAAATTAATAGAAAAATTGAAATTTGTACTCTTTGATCTTTCAATGAGATTATCTATATACTTCAAATAATTTGAGTGGAGGCACCTTTCTGCTTCCAATATAATTTGTTTTTATTTAAATTCTAATTAGGCCTAAGATTTAAATGAAGGATGAATAAACATATAACATATTTATGATTTTTTATTTTTTATTTAATTAAACTCCTTCAAATCGTTAATTATGTATTTATCCAAAAAAAAAAAAAATCACATATACATTCATTTGAAAATTAAACACAGCACGTCTATAGCATATATATACACTTACAAGGAAATGCAAAATATTTTGGAAACCCGTTTCTAGATTTCACCTCTCGAATTAAAACGAATAATTCGTGACAAAAGCTCATTTACAAATCGATGCATTAAAGCAATCAAAGTAGTAGCCACAACCCACAAGGCAAATCTTGCCTGAAAATCTCCCTCCAATCTATTTTGGACATCCAGTAGAACACAAAATGATCTTCTCTGATGATCAAGCTGGTTTAGTATTCTGCAAATTTGCAGGAAATTGAAACAGGTACAAGCAACTAAGAGGTGTCAACAGTTTCCTATCAAGATAACAGAAAAGTGAAAGATTCTCAACTCAAGAGTTAATTTTATATTCTCTAATTTGAAAGCGAAAACATTGTTCAACAAAAACTACATCACCTTCTGCTCAGTACGGCAGCATGAAATATTTAGCACCCATTTGCAAGCATAATCTACTCGAATGTTGTGCCCAATAGATAGCACCTTTGCAGTAATGAAATATCATCACAATTTTGTCGAACGGGTTTATTTCAAGGGATTTTAATTTATGTTCCTTTCTTCATAAATATTTCATTGAAGATTTTCCCACAAGAAGTTGGGACTTTTTCATAAAAGGTCATTGCTTCAACCCTTTTATGGAGGGAGAAAAATAATAACAACAGTCATTCATAACAGAGTGTTTACATAAGGACAATCTGCAAATAAAATTTGTGCGAAATAAATTTTCTTTTAGTAACTGCTAGAACTTTATGAAGAAATAAATATACATTACATGATTACAGACAGCAAAGGCTATATATATTATTTTTTTTTTTTTAAAAAAAAAAAGGCTGATAGAACTGCCAAATACCAAAGCTAACTGTGGTTCACTGTGAATAAAATATGACATTTATCCTAGACTTATAAATATTTATAAGACTATACACCTAATAAACAGAGCAACTTAAAAAGTAAAAGTGAAAGAAACAGCTGTCCTAAGGAGACTGCCTATGAGCAATCTTATGCCACAAAAACCAA
Source organism: Citrus x clementina (assembly GCF_000493195.1). NCBI lineage: Eukaryota > Viridiplantae > Streptophyta > Magnoliopsida > Sapindales > Rutaceae > Citrus > Citrus x clementina. Next base: position 31,350,902 of record NW_006262688.1, read on the forward strand.
GCCCTCCGACCTGCTCTGCAATTCGTAGCCTTTTTCCTTCTGCGCGCAACCAAAAACTGATATTGCCAATGCAATAACCGTAACTCTGAATCAACTCTGCAAAATATTATTTTCAACTGAAGCTGTTTCCACAGGGAAATAAATGTGCTTGGAGTAATCCCACCCCATAATGTCGAAGTCACAAAATATGAGGCAGCAGGACCAAAAAGAAACAATGCAGAGCTTCCACCTGTTTAATGAAACAAAATCATCGAGGAGATTAAGACTGAACCTTGCTGAAGATAAGATAATGTTCACATCTCTATCTTTTAATACATGTTTTTGTGTGTGCGCGCGCGTGTTAAACTCCAAATTTACAATGTGAATACATACATGATTTCCAAATTTCAAATCTGTCCAAACTTCCTCTTGTTCCAGAATCCTGTCCCCTCTAAAGTGCAAGATAAGACCACTACTTTTCCAAACATTACCTTATCAATGTGGATCAAGCTACCTTGATAAATTCTCCACTCAATTCTCTTCTAACTAGCCTCAAAATCTCCATGATCTGTTACAAGCAATAAGAGAGATTTCATTGAAAATGGAAGTTCATGTTAAAAAATTGTGTGGTAGTTGGAGTTTAGCAGTGTAGCTGCAAACAATTATAATCATCATTCATCAAACAAATTAAATGTCTTTCCACCAACAACTGCATAAAGTTCAAAGTAGCCGGTTTATATGATGTCTGAGACTGGAAAGCAATTTTTTTTTCTTCAGCCTCTGTAACAAGTATGTCACCGGAAGAAAGATGCACTGCTATGCTCATGCATCTCCCATGCAACCCAAGGATAAATCGAAAGACTAAATGACAGAAAACTTCAGACAAAAGATAAACAAGACATCATCTTTTTGTGAAGTTGTGTTTATATCTTCCCTTAAACATTTGGCAGCCATGATTTTAAACAATGTTTTGAACTGAATAAACCTCTAAAGTCTTTTTCCCTTGAATGGTGTTTGATAGCACGACATGACATCATTGAAACTGAATTCAGAAACATTAAAGTTGCAGAAACAATGGAAGAAAAAGAAACTCACTCCAGGATAATGTTGCAATACTGAAGAATAATGATCAAGTGCTATATAAATTTTCTCAAGAAGGCCTGATAGTGTATCCACCTCATCCCCTAGGAGATCAACCTGAAATCAAAGGAACCAGTGAGAAAAGATAGTACAGTACACTACAAAAAGCAATTCTCAAGACATATTAGGAAGAAAAATGAATAAATGCACATAACGTACGGTCTACTCTACTACTATTTACTTATTTATAACTGATGTGCAGCCTTTAGTTCTAATCTTAAGCAAAGTTTCTGTTGAAATTCATTCCATGTTCATCAAAACTCAACAGAAGATTTTAACAATGTACTTTTCAAAGTCACAATAACTTCAGTATACCACAGAGATAACGAGTAAATTTTTAGTTTTTTGCTGTGGATGCCCTAACGGTATGCTGAAAATTTTTTTTTTTTTTTTTGGCGGTATCATAGACATTATATCAAAAGGGGAAAATGAAAAGAAAAGAATAATGCAGGCAGCAACCAGCTACTATTATGTCATCATCATGAGTTACATATATTTACTAACTAATTTGTTACCCGAATTCCATTAACAATGATGACCTTAACAGAAATTGGAATAATTAGTATATGGGCCATGCTACACGAGTAGCCAATATAATTTCAATTCCATCTAATGATCCAATATGTTCCGTTCATTTACTGGCAAGCCATATTTCCAAGTCTTATTACGACCACTGAAAGAGTTGAGTCGACTCTATTATGTTCCTTAAATCTAGCATCAGTTCCACATGCTTGTACAAGTCATATTCTCCTTCCCTTTCTCAAAGTCCCTTAGACGTTATAATCAAATCAGTAAATGGATCGATCAAAGACTTTCAAAATCCAATCATTACACCCAAAAGGAATAGCACTAACCAAACAACCTAGATTCAACTGTGAAAAAATTGCAATGCAAAATCCTTTCAAGAAATTATAAAATTCAACTATAATACTATCAACTCTGCATGTTATACATCTCCAAACCAATGCACAATCAGCAACAGATATAGCCTCACAACTCTATAGAAAATAATAAATTAAACAGCCAGGAATCCACATTAAACATGGCTACATGCTTCACTTTCACTTCTGACAAATGTGAACTTTTCCACATACCTCAGCTTCAGCCTTTTGAAGATCACAACACCTCCTTTCAAGCTTTTGCTTGTAGCTCAATCGGGTTCTTGTAATAACATTAGCTTTGAGGATAAGACCTTTTGATTGAGAACTCAAACTGTCCAATCTGAAAACAATGCCACATGCATATTAAAAAACTCATTAAAAGTTTATTTCAAGAATCATAGCTGACTGCTTGCATATGGAATTACAATTCCCAAAAGAACTTGACACCGAAGATTGTAGAAAATTAAGTTCAATTACAGATCTATAAACAGAGACAATAAAACATAATGAGCAAGTAAGTACCTGAAGTTACATCTCTCAATATCCGCCACCGCTCTACATTCAAAATCAGCAACTGTTTTCGATAACCCCTGTATAAAAATGACTAGCAACTGCACTTGCTTCCTTGTCTCTTCATTATTGTCCCTTAACTCTTTCATAGCCAATTCAAGCTTCTGCTTCAGGTCATGGACCTCCAACTTATATTGTTCAATTTCCTCCAATGAATCGGTCAAGTTACCCTTCATATCATTTAATTCTTTACTGCTCTTTGAAATTAATATCTGCTGCCGACTTGTCTCATCTCTTAAATGACTGAGCTCTTCAGAAAGTGAATTAGATAGATCCTTCTCTTTCAACAAGGTCGCAGCTGCTTCACTCGCTAATTTTTCCTTTTCTTGCTTTAATTTTTCCTTCTCTGTGACCTCCAATCTTCGAAGTTCTGTTTCCATAAAATATTTCTGGTTCAATTCATTGAGTTTCACCTCAGCTTCCTTCAAGGCTTCTCTCAATATCACTTCGTAAAGTTCTTGCATCATAACGGATTCCATATCAGAATCTTCAAATGCACACGTGCTGCCGGGTGTAGCATTGTGAGCAGCATCGCTAAATATAATTCCATAAACTTCTTGCATAAGTTCATATTCTAAATCTGACTTTTCACTGACACTTTTTATAGAGTTCACGGCCTCCCTGAGAAGGCAGTTATATACACCTTCACTAATTGAAGCTTCAATATTTGCATCATCCAGAGCACCCTGAAGATTTCCAATTCTCTTTACCAAGTTTTCCTCAGCCAAAGGTGTAGCATTGTGTGCAGCATCGCTGAATATAATTTCATAAACTTCTTGCATAAGTTCATATTCCAAATCTGACTTTTTACTGACACTTTTTATAAAATCCGCAGCCTCCCTGAGAAGGCACTTATATACACCTTCAGTAATTGAAGCTTCAATATGTGCATCATCCAGAGCACCCTGAAGATTTCCAATTCTCTTTACCAAGTTTTCCTCAGTCAAAGAGCGCTGTAACATTATCTCTGCAGTATCAGAAACTTTCAAAGAGAGGCGTTTAACTTCATTTTTCTTATCAGTAAGCAAGCTCCTCAGTTGACGATTTTCCAAAAGAAGGGACTCCAATCTGTCCTTGAAATTACAAAGGCCCTCAGCATTCTCACTAAAAGCAGGCAACTTTTCATTTTCCACAAGAATATCATCCAATTTTGAGAGTACCTCTGGGATCTTTTTCCTCAAAATATCAAACTCTTTATCCTTCTTAATTGGCAAAGAAGACCCTCTTTCTTTCAAGTATTCCCGCTTGAGAGCGAAAAGATCCTCAGTCATCTCTGTCACTTTGAGTTCATGGATTCTCTTCATTTTAGTCATCTCAGCCTTAAAATGATTCACCAATTCCTCCTTTGACATGTGTTTCAGATTAGAGTCCAAATTCTCTGACATAACAATTACTGATTCATCGTGTTTCCCATTTCCCTCTGAAGGAGAAGTTGATACCCCCACATGATTGCTCGAAGTCTTCCGGTGTAAATGATCAGTCCACTTATTAGTGTCCCATTCCTCACCCATTTCAATTGACCCGTGAGAAGTTAAATGTCCAATTTCAGAAACAGATAGTGATTTGGAAATGGCATTTAATTCCTCGCGTAAGCTTGAAATCTCTTTGATCTTCCCGAGCCAATTTAAACTCTCATTATCATAAAACTGTGCACTTTGATCCCACAATCTTTCTTCAAACTCTTCTTTAAGACTTCGAAAGCAGTTCATGATCACCATATCTTCAATTTCTCCTTGAAACTCCATCTCTTGTTGCCATTGACAGAGTGATGCCTTTGACAGGTAAACCGTGTTATCCGCACAGTTGAATATGGTGTCTAACGTAGTTCTCAAGGAATCAAGTGCTTTATCCACATCCATCCATCTTATGTCAGACACCTTGTCTTGTAGAATGCCACCCAACCCAACCATCTCAGAGCCTGAACTTATCCTCCTAAGGGAAGAGCATCCTTTTATGCGGTCAATTTCTTTTCTAAGATTCTTCAACTGTTCTTTAGCTACATTTTTAAGGCCTCCCACAGATTCTCCAATCCTGTCGTAATCAGATAAACTTGAATATGATCCATGTTTTACACTTCCTGACTCATGCTTCATGACCAGAGACTGAAAGGGTTCACTTTCTTCTGCACCCACATGGTAAAGATGCAATGATTCCCTCAATCTAACCAACTCAAGTTCTTTCTCGGCAATCTTCTCAGCTGCCTCCTGTTCAATTGCATTCACCATGCCTTTGATGACTGAATCACTAACCATCCTTGAAATAGTTAAACGGTCATTGATATCATCCCAATATGAATCAAAATCCTCTACTAAATTCGCCGGATTTTCACTCTCTTCGACATTATTGTCAATCATCACTGACTCATCACCAACCGCACAGACACTCCCATTTACAACTCCACACGACCCCTCCAAAGGCGTAGGACTAACCTCCATAGACATTGGCAAATACTAAAATACACCACCAAATCCTTCAGCAACGCTGCAAAAGAAATCGCACAATCAATTTTACTCAATTTGAGTTTCTTTAATCACACCCAACAAAAATAACTTTAAAAAAATAAAAAATAAAAAGAGGCCCGGAAACTGATGAAGATACACTAAAATATCAAATAATATAAAAAAGAAAAATTTAACGTACTTTCAGCGTTCAGTAACAAGTGCAAAAGTTTTAGCTTACAAGCTAAACTGAAGAATCTAAAAATTGGAACCCCGAAGCCACCACCGTTTGAGAAAGCAAAGCAAGATGACTTACAAGTAAAGAAGATTTAGTTCATCATCAGTGGAAACTTAAAACGGTCAAAAAAAAAAAGTGTTTGAAAATCCCAAGAAGAAGCCGTTGAAAATTCAAAAAGCTGCTCTGTCTTCCTCCATTTTACTCTCGGGACACTCTTGTCTCTTTGGTGTTCTCTTTCTTTTTTTTGGTGTTATTAGGGTTTTTCTAAAGGGAAGATAGATTAGGGAATTGGTGAGCTTGTGGAATTGGTGAGCTTCCGAGCGGGAGGGAGTTAGTATCCTAAACTTAACCCTCGTCTTTTCGTTTAATTACGCAAAATGCCCCTCTGTTTGCGCCTTTTAGGCTTTCTGACTTTTCCAAGTGTGACGTATATTTGTCTCTGCTTTGCTCTAACTTAGCTTACGGTCCCTTCAAATTAATGTAAAAAATTATAACAAATGATGGAATTCGCATGATTTTTTAAGAGGTTGTAAATTACCTTAACAAAATCCTTATTTTTATAACATCACAATGATGTAGATGGTGAAGGAGTAAGAATAAAACAATCAAAGACTCAAATAATCAATATTAGAAATGTATGTGATTTTGGATGCATCATCTTTATTTGTTTATTCTAATTTGCTTTAGTTTCAAAATGTATAATTTTTTTTAACAATATATAGCCTTATATCATGATTAATTTTTTTTTTATTCTCGGTGACATAATGATTTCTCATGCAACTTTGCTGTGAATGTGATGGATGCATGAGCACTGCAATTCCTTCTAATGGGTTGATTCCAATAAGAAAGAAACCTTAGTTCAAAGAGGAATATAATATGTGGAAAATTAGGGTGGTGAGCTAAGCAAAGTATAAGTTTCTAAAGTCGTTCGTAATGGCCTGCGATGGAGGAATTCTATTTGTTTATTGCAAAAGGGGCAATGGCTGCATTTCTTAGAACGAAAGTAAAGAATCTTAACAAAGTAGAATGACCAACCAAACACACAATATCAATTGTTTATTCAGCAATCATGCTAAGTCATCAATTATTAAAAAAAAAAAGAAAGCAAATTCATGGTTTTGCCAATACAATTAACTACAAATTCAGTCTTAACTAATATGTTTTGACGTTGTTCGTAAGGTAGGTGAATGGCTTTTGTTTAAGGAGAGAGAGAAGAAGATGAAGAAGAAGAAGACAATATTGTAATAAAAAATATATTAAAAAACAAATTAAGTTGCAATTCTTTCCAATTTATTGATAAATCTTTTAATTTAAAACGACAACAATAATAATGAAAGAGTTCTGCTATTTACCCGGGCCAAACCCCGAAAGTTTTTGGCCCTAAAAGTAATTGAAATGATGTCGTTTTCTTTTTTTTTCGTTTTTGTTCTCCATAAAACGACGCCGTTTGGTTTAATTAGCATCAGCCCCAATTGTTCTCTCTTCATCTTCGTTTCATAACCGATCCCAAGCACTGCAAAACCCTTTCATCTTGAGATTCTTCACCACTTTGACTCTTCTTGAATAATTCCAAAAGGGAAAAAAAAAAAAAAAAAAAGGGTCATGTCACATTAGAGAGCAACTTTATGCTATACATTCTTCAAGCCGAGTTGAGTAAACTGAAGTTCAAAGTTATCAGGACAGATTTAGATCCATATACATTTATTCACATACATGAATTATTACCAGCAACGTGTCATTGGATTTTCACATGCACACATGCATCTTCTTCTTTGCAAAATGAAAAGCACTTCATTTCTCTCAGCAAAAGCACTTATTAGTTCATTCTCATATGCTTAGATTACAAGTTTAATTACTGCAATTTCAGGCTGTTGTGAGACGAAGAGAAAATGAAGAGAAAGAGAGCAATTTAGAGTTGTTGTTGATTTTGTTTTAACCACGCTGAAACGAAGGGGAAGAGAAACAAAGAAATAGAAGGAGGGGCTGTGAGACAGAGAAAGAGAAAGCAATTTGTTGAGACGAAGAGAACGAAGTGAAGGAGTGAGGTTGTTGTTGATTTTTTTTTTTTCCTTAAAACGACGTCGTTTTAGGGAGAATGAAATGAAAAAAAAAAAATTAAAACGACGTCGTTTATTGTTTTCGGGGTTTAACCCGGGGCTTGACTCGGTAAGTAGCATTTTCCATAATGAAAACGGGTAGAATCATAAGATAAATGGACAAAACTTCAACTCGAACACTGTTTCTGGTTTTTGGGGCTAACAAAATAATATTATATATTCCACTCACTTTCTTTTTACGAACTTTATAGTCAAAAGCATGCATTTGCTTTTTTAGTTTTATTTTTTCACTTTTACTTTTATGGTGTATTTATTTGATAGTTTAGTAAATGAGAATAAAGGAATGAGAATGAATTTTATGTTTATTTGATAAAATATAATTTGGAAATGAGAATCTCATTTTTATGGGGGTTGGGAATGGGGGTTCCTCATTCCCTGAACTGACTTTTGTATCCCTATAATTTTTTCATATTTCTCAAATCACAATTAATTTTATTATTTTAAATGTTATTATTATTATTATTAAATTTTAATAACTTTATCATTTTATTTATTATTAATTATTGTTGTTATTATTTTTATTAACATTATCATTATTAACATTTTATTTTTATTTTTATTAATTTTATTTTTAATTAATATCATTTTCATAATAATATTTATACATGTATCTAGTTAATGAAAATTACATTAGTAATTACTATAGGCATTTTGGTAAATTGATTCTTATTCCTATTTATTTTACCAAGTAAACACATCAATAGCATTCCACCACATTTCCATTCTCATTTATTTTTACCAAGTAAATATTAGAATTTCATTTCCATTCCTCATTCTCATTTCAGCTCTTTCTCATTCCGATCCTATTCACATTCCACCCCATTCTATGAAGTAAACCAACCATTAGTACAATGTTGAAATTGTTAAGGTATCCTATGCTTTGGTGTTGGCAATGAGTGAGGAAGACAAATTACTTTCCATGCAATAAAGTGCTTGATAATTTAAAAAGAAAATAGTGATTGATAAATTCGTCTAATTAAAAAATAAAATTTATGTTTTTGAGATTCAATAATGCACTACATATATTGAAGTTTGAAGATGTTAACAATACTTAAAAAAGATTATTCATCTTCTGAAATAAAATAATTACGGCTTAAAAAAAATGTCAATCAAAGCAAATCTTTTCAAATAAAGGCAGGTTGTGTAAATGATTCACAATTATTGCGCCATATGAAGCCCACTCTAAATTTGAAAAGCCAATCACAAATAACATCTCTCTGTCTGTCTGTCTGTCTCTCTCTCTCATACAATTTCTACCTATAAAATCATTTTTCCGAGATCATATACAGTGAAATTAAATATATATTTTATTATTTCCTTTTTAAATGTTTGGATGGAAATGAGAAACTCAATCTACTACCCACTAACCATTGACTTTATTATTATTTAAATTTGAGTGATTGCCGACTCAAAATGCATTTACAGACGACTAACAATCTTAATTAATTTTTATCAATTTTAAGTTTTGTCATGAATACAGCTGATATATATGAACTTATATAAAGATTGATTTAAGTCGTTCATATCTTTATTAAGTTGTTATAGATAAGAATGTATACGTAAATAAATTTCAACGAATAACATTTGAAATCTCAAAAGTTGAGTCCTATCTACCATTATCACTTATTGAATAATGAATTTCATAACTTCTAATATTATCATTCTACCGTCCAATGAATGACTGATACATCAATTGAGACTTAAATGTTGAAATTCACTGCTTTACTCAAATCTCAACTATACACTCATATGTGGCACATTACTTTTATGAAGATCTAAATCGTTATTTTCTCACTTTTTGTAATTGAAGATTAATAGGCAACAATAATAACATAGGAATCAAGTAACCTTAGTTATCGGTGGGATTCAATAGACGATTTCATCGTCACGCAGCTTCGATTCCGATTTGCAGCTTCAGTTTCAATTTATTTATTTTTATTAATGCAATTATTACTGTTATTTATTTCTATTTTAATTATTATTACTACTACCAAAGAACAATAATTGATAAAAGTCATTTTAATAGATTATAAGATTGTAAGACAAACCAGGACGGTGGCCCAAACAAAGAAACTTTAATTCATAGAGGAACGATGAACGGAAAATTAGGGTAGTGGGCCAAACAAAGTAAAGAAAAGTGATTGTAATGGGCTGTGATAAAGATGGGCAATGCCTACATTTCATTTCTTAGAACAAAATTAAAGAATCTTGATAAAGTAGAATGTCCAAAGTCCAACCAAACACATAAACCAATTGTTTATTCAGCAGTCCTGTGGATAATTACCATGCAGTGCAAGTGCTGTTCCTTTCTTTCATTTTCATTTTTTGGAGACTGTCTATCTTTGTCTTTTGATATGTCTATCCCAAATAATAAGTTTAGTATGGGAATTGTCAAAACAAGTAGCCACAAATTTAATCTTAACTAATATGTTTTGATGCTATTGGCAAGGTAGGTCAGTAGCTTTTGTTTTTCTAGTTCTGAAAAAAAAAGGGGGGGGGGGGGGAGAAAAGAATATTGCAATAAAACATATTAAAAACAATTTAAGTTGTAATTCTTTCCTATTTGTCGATAAATCTTTTAATTTAAAACAACAACAGTAATAATAATGAAGACAGATAGAATCATAAAATGAATGGACAAAACTTCAACTCGAATATTTTTTTTAAAAGTTTTTGGGTCTCAAAAAATAATATCATATATTCCACTTTCTTTCTTTTTTTCTTTTCACGAACTTTATTGTCAAAAGCATGCATTTGCATTTATTTTTTTCACTTTTACTTTTAGAACTATGTTGAGATTGTTAAGGTATCCTATGCTTTAGCTTTAGCAATGGGTGAGGAAGACAAATTACTTTCCATGCAATAAAGTGCTCGATAATTTACTTTCCATGCAATAATTTAAAGAAAAAAATAGTAACTAATAAATTTGTCTTAATTAAAAAATTAAATTTATGTTTTTGAGATTCAATAATGCACTATATATATTAAATCTGCAGAAGTTAAAAAACAAAAAAGGTTATTCATCTTCTCAAATAAAATAGCTGCGTCTTATAAATAAAAAAGACGTTACTCTAAAAGCAAATCCTATCAAATAAAAGCAGGTTGTGTACATGATAGAATGGGCCTTGTTATTCACCATAATGCACCATATGAGGCCCACTATAAATTTGAAAAGCCCATCACTATAATATATATATATATCTCTCTCTCTCTCACACACACACACATGCAATTTCTACCAACAAAATCGTCTTTCCAAGATTATATGCAGTGAAATTAAATATATATTTTACCTTTTTGAAGGTTTGGATGAGGTGAGAAACTCAATCCACCACTGCACTAATCATTATCCTTATTACTATTTGAACTTGAGTGTTCGCAGACTCATAATGCATTTATAGACAACTAAGTTACGTCTAAGGGACAATTTTTTTTTTTTCCTTACCACGCTAACAATCTTAATTAATTTTATCAATTTTAAAATTTGTCACGATTATAGCTGATATGTATGAACTTATATAAAGATTGATTTAAGCAGTTCATATTTTTACTAGGTTGTTATTAGATTTTTAATGTATGCGTAAATAAATTTCAACTAATAATTTATAAAATCTTAATATTTTTCTTATATGTTATTTTCACTCTCATTGAATAACAATTTTCATAACTTGAACTATTATCATTCCACCATTTAATGAATGAATGACATATTAATTAGGACTTAAATGTCGAGATCAATTATATTACTCAAATTTCAACTATACTTATACGTGGTATATTAAATTTACATATGTCTAAATTGTTATTTTCTCATTTTTTTTAATTAAAGGCCAGTAGGTAACAATAAGAACATATATAGGAATCAACTTTAGTGGTCGTGTAGCATGTAAATGATAATCCTGTTCAGTATGCTTCACGAGCTCTTTGCTCAACCGAGACCCTCAAACTAACACATCAAAAAATATATATATATATCAGAACATTGGGTTGCTTCATTAATTAATACACCGCACTGTCACGGGCTCGCTTGGCACTCAAGCAAAACTATCACCCCGTGACAGCACGGATTATTGCCGCTAATTTAAAGTTAGCATTGAAAAAATCCAATGGAGTATGTACTCAAATCTATTACAATTTTGAATCAAAAGTCAAAGCGAACGTGCATGCACGTGTATATATTGCCGCACAGGCAGAGAGATGACAGTTTAGTTGATAATGAACAACGATCGTGATTTTGCCTTGAGATTTCAGTTGGTAACAGTACGAAAATTAAGATTGCATGAATATGATTGGCATATGGGGGGACCACCAACAACCAATAAGAAGCTGCCATATAGCCAAAAAAGTGCCACGTAATTGATTAATCTTAATCTTATCCTGTTGAGTGCAATGTTTTACACGACTCTGCAATACTTTGTACTGTACACGTGTCTTACCGAGTTGATTACGTGGAGGTTCGGCGGCAATGGACCTAGTGTCACCGACCACGACCGCATCAATTACTAGATATTTGATTGCGGAAAATGGTAAACAAACTAAAGGAAGACTAAAGGACGACAAAAACTAGCGTGGTTTCACGCGTTGCCTTACGCCAATTCGAAAATGCATGGGACCATAATAAATAATAAAATAAAGAATAAGAAAATGGAAAAGCAGCTCAAATTTCTTCATTTTATCTTTTTCCTTATACTTTATCCAGCAAATCTCCCCAGAGAGATAGAGAGGATAAGAAACTAATTTTAATCCTTTTTCCTCTTAATTTCAGCTTAACACCGTGTGAGCATTCCCTTTTCATCAAACGATGTCGCTCTGCTTTGCTTCAATTCATTTCAACTGGGCAGCACGTTGTGAGTTCTGCTCTGTTTCGAAAATAAATCAGAACATAAAAAATTTTGTGCCCAGGCCAAACGGACAAAATTGGAAAACTGAACTGACTTTTATTGATTATCTCTATTACAAACATTGATTTTGTGCCGAGGCCAAACACTTATTATAGAAGCTTGTAGTTGAGACAGGAATAGAAACAGAGACAAACAAAAACACACAAACACAAAAAAAAAAAAAAATTCCAGCAGCAACAACTCCAGCACCAGTAACACTTTCAGCAAAAAAAATTCCAATAACACTTCCAGCAAAAAAAATTCCAGCAGCAATAACCTGGCTAAGGGGAGCCGTGGTGTGGCGCTTTGTGAGTGGATGAGGAGATGAGAAGGGAGAGAGGTTGCCCCAATTTGACCCACGAACCCAACCCGCGAACGTGACCCGGTTGGATTTCACAATCCCGGCCACTCTACCGGCCAATCAAGGTATTGATCTGAAGCTTGGAAGTCGGCCCTCGTTTTCCTGCCATCCTTGCCGCCGAAAACCAACAAGAACGCCGTCGATTTAGCTCAAAAATCGCGAACCCGACCCAACCCGATCCACGAACGTGACCCGGTTGGATTTCACGATCCCGACAACTCCACCGGCCGATCAAGGTATTGATCTGAAGCTTGGAAGCCGACCGTCGTTTCCCTACCATCCTCGTCGACGAAAACCAACAGGAACGCTGACCTTTTAGCTCGAAAGAACCGCGGCTCCAACGCACCACCGCGTGAGTTCTACTTCCTCGATCACGTGATGGTGGTGGTCCGTCGTCTGTGGGCTCGTCCGTCGTATGTGGTTTGTCAAACGGAAAGTAAGAGTGCGTGGCTGATTGTTGATTGTGGGTGTGATTATGTGGTTTGTCAAAAGGGAAGTAAAGAGTGCGTGCGTGAGTGAGTTTGTGGTTTC
>NW_006262688.1:31366665-31409037 GCF_000493195.1 Citrus x clementina
CGCGAATCCCTGCGACTTTGGGGCCTGAAGTGTCCCGAAGACCCCAAGAAGTACAACAATGCTATTTTTCAGTCAATATAAATTATTATTTGAACCTTCTTAATTTATATTTAATGTAATTTCAGTTAGATAAATTTTATTGGCTCACCTACTTAATCATACCGTTCTATTATTTATTTTTACACTAAAAAAATCTGGTTATAAGTTACAATAAATGTAGGTTAAGGGCATCCTTCTTATTAAGCTTAATTTAGGAAAATTGCACATTTATTCTTATTATTTAAATAGATTATTAAACAAAATTAAAATAAGAAATGTAAGTTTCAATGTGAATAAAAAAATTAATAATAAGATATATTTTTTGTTATTTTCAAAGATCTTTCTTTATAATAAAAATATATTTTATAGCTCTAAAAATAAAACATTAAGTAAATAATTCATTTATTCTTCTTTTTCTTTAAATTTTTTTATGCAACAAAATAATTGACTATTGTAAAAATATTAATAAAATAAGTCTTATATATTAAGTTAAATAATAATGGAACTGACAATCTCTCCTAATTTATTTGAATTTCAAACCAAATTGAAATATTAAATGTAACCATTAATTAAGCGGCTGGACTTACAGTTGACAGCTGACCTGATAGCAATTCCTCTACGTTTGTTTGTTTTTTCTTTGAAATATTAAACGGCTAGGCCAGGCCGTTTCTATTGATCAAACTCAACCTCACATTCACACTCACACAGGCTGTCCTGTTCAAGAGTTGAATTTCAAACCTAGCTCAGAGATAATTAATTAATGGCTGAAAATAATGAAAAAGCAGCTGGAGGTGGTGGGGGTAAAGACGAAGCAGGTGGTGTGTGGAAAGGTCCAGAGTTCAGGATTCATCTTCAGGGAAAGAAGATTGGTGATGTGCAGGTCAGGATTGTACGCAAGAAGGAGCTCCTAATAACTGAGCGTGACAGTAGGGATTTGATTACGCGTTCCAAGTTGCCGAAAAGAGTAAGTACTAAGTTTACTCATTTCATGAGGGATGGCTTCCGTTGTTAGTTTCGAGAGATTGAGCTTCGGGAGAAAAGTTTGGAAAGTTTTGCTTGGCGGAGCGATTCTTGTAGGTGCCCTTTTTGGTTGCGTAACTGATGTAGACAGTTTTGCGGGTCGCCAACGCAGTGGAAATGACGAGGGGAATATTGACGACGGCCAGTAGTGAGTGCTGAGCACATAGTAGGAGCCAGAGCCAGGAGGAGGAGAAAATTTTAGATAGCTTGTTCTACTTTAGTTTCGCAGCTTGCATGCATGTCATGTACGTGTTGATCTAGCTAGTTTCCTGTTTGAATAAATAAAATTTTGTAGTTAAGGCATGCTTCAGTCGTCACATTTAGTAATCTACGGGCTTTTCTCTTTTCTTCTGCAATTATAAAAATGTATGAATCAGATGTGTCTATGTATGTTTATTGTTCAGATTGATGTTCGTTTAATTCCTATATTTTGGTTCAAGTTTTCGATTAATTCTTATATTTTGAAAAATACACTCTTAAATATGCAATACTCATGCCCTTACTTTTTTTTTTTCCCACTTTTGCAATAATATCTTTGATATAATATTCTTGACATTATTTAATTTATCTATTGAAAAAATTATTTATTTATTAGCAAATTAACTAATAAGTATCAATTTAAAAGAACTAGAATTTTCTATGTCCTTACAACATATGACAAGTGTTAATAATCAAATGTTGATCATGGTTAGTGCTGATGGATTTTCTTTGTAACCATTAATTAAGCGCCTGTAGAATCCCTAAGACCCCAAGAAGTATAACAATGCTATTTTTCGGTTAATATAAATTATTACTTGAACCTTCCTAATTTATATTTAATGTAATTTCAGGGAGATAAATTTTATTTGCTTACCTACTTAATCATATTGTTCTATTATTTATTTTTACACCAAAAAAATCTGGTTATAAGTTACAATAAATGTAACTTACGGAAATCCTTATTACGAAGCTTAATTTAGGAAAATTGTTCATCATTATACAAAAATCAATATATGCTACTTATTTCTTTATTGTTTTCACAATAATCAATGATTTTCTGATATCATAATTTTATAGTGTTATATTTATTTTTTAATGTATTTTTATGTATATTTATTATTGTTTAAATAGATTATTAAAAAAATTAAAAATAAGAAATGTAAATTTCAATGTGAATAAAAAAATTAATAATAAGATTATTTTTTTTGTTATTTTCAAACATCTTTCTTTATAATAAAAATATATTTTATAGCTCTAAAAATAAAACATGAAGCACATCACTCATTTACCCTTCTTTTCCTTTAAATTTTTTATGCTAAAGAATAATTGATTATTATAAAAATATTAACAAAATAAGTCTTATATATTAAATTAAATAATAATGGAACTGACAATCTCTCCTAATTTATTTGAATCTCAAACCAAATTGAAATATTAAATCTAACCATTAATTAAGCGGCTGGACTTACAGTTGACAGCTGAGCTGATAGCAATTCCTCTACGTTTGTTTGTTTGTTTGTTTGTTTTTTCTTTGAAATATTAGTTATATATTTCGTCTTCTCATCTCATGTATTATCATGTTATCATATAATTATGCAAACACAGGGTGAACATCTGCAATTAAATTTTGCATGACTAGCAGCCTAGTAGGTCACCATATATGAATACAAGTGGCCTGGTGTCATTCTCCTCATCATATTCACATTTCATACTCCAAATACTTTTGAACATTCTTGACTCTACTTCTTCTTCTTCAAAGAAATGAAAATGTCACACCCCATAAGCCAAGCTAATGAGAATAGCCCATACGGAGACCTCACTCTAGAAGAATTTTACAAGAAGCATCAAATCATTCACGAAGAGAGCTTCATGCTTAACAAAAGGAAAATGAAACTCTTCACTCAAACATGGCGCCCTGAATATTGTGCCAACAACAACCACCTCCACCACCAGCAGTTCAAAGGGCTTGTAGCAATGGTTCATGGCTACACTGCTGACAGCAGCTGGATATCTGAGCTCACTGCTGTAGCCATAGCCAAACTTGGCTTCTTAGTTTGTGCACTTGATCTTCAAGGCCATGGCCAATCTGATGGCTACCCTGGTCACATCCCTAACATTCAACACGTTGTTCAAGATTGCACACAATTTTTTGACTCAGTCAAATCCCAAAAGCCTAAACTGCCTTCATTGCTCTACGGCGAATCGCTGGGAGGAGCCATTTGCATTCTTATATCTCTACAGCAAAAATATGGATGGGATGGTTTGATTTTGAATGGCTCAATGTGTGGCATTTCATCAACATTCAAACCCACAAGGCCACTAGAGAAGCTGCTTCCTGTTGATGCGTTATTTGCACCGACTTGGAAAGTCGTTGTCACAAAGCCTGTGGCTAGTAAGTCATTCAAGGAGGAATGGAAGAGGAGATTGGTGGCCAAAAACCCTAATCGGAGGAGCTCAGGGAAGCCTCCAGCGGCGACTGAATTGGAGTTTTTGAGGGTTTGTAAGTATATAAGGATGCATTGCCACGAGCTAGAGGTTCCATTGATAATTTTGCATGGGGAAGATGATGTTGTATGTGATCCTGAGGCTGCTACGTTTGTGTATGAATCAGCTGCAAGCAAGGACAAAACATTGAAGATTTTGCCTGGGATGTGGCACATGTTGATTGGTGAGACTGGGGAAAATGTGGAGCTTGTGTTTGGAACTATTTTTTCTTGGATACAAGAGAGGGCAGTCAAAGATTTTCTTCGAACTATTTCATCATTTATCTAATCATGAAATAAATGGGGGTAATTCAGCATAAATTATTACAGTAATTAAGGTTCTATACATGAAGTTGAAATGATGCTCAAGTTCAGTTCATTGTATATTTATGTACTTTTAACCAATATTAATGAAAATTAATCGGTAATCTAATGTGATACTTTTGCCCTTTGCATATTCATCATCATTACCAAATTTAGTTATTGTCTAAATTAAAGAGTAATTATTAATTGACTGATCAAGTTATTCTTCTTTTAATTGAAGACTAATCTCTAACTAGCTACTGAGTTCATGGTATTAACATCCACTCACACACACACACACACACAAATCTGCCTTAATTAAAAAAAATTGAATTTATGTTTTTGAGATTCAATAATCCACTATATGTATTGAAGTTTGAAGAAGATAAAAAGCAAAAAAGGTTATTCATATTCTCAAATAAAAAAAATTTCGGCTTAAAAAAGAAAAGAAAAAAAGGTTATTCAAAGCAAATCCTCTCAAAAGCAGGTTGTATAAATAGATGGGCCTGGTGATTCACAATTATTGCGCCATATGAAGCGCACTCTAAATTTGAAAACCTATCACAATAGCATCTCTCTCGCTCTCATATACAAATCTACCTATAAAATCATTTTTCCTAGATCATATACAGTGAAATTAATATATATTTTACTATTTCCTTTTTAAAGGTTTGGATGGAAATGAGAAATCTAATCCACTAAACACTAACCACTGTCTTTATAATTATTTGAACTTAAGTAATTGCAAACTCAAAATACATTTACAGAGAACTAAGTTATGCATAAGGGACATTTTTTTTTTCTTACCATAATAACAATCTTAATTAATTTTTATCAATTTTAAGTTTTATCACGAAAACACCTGATATATATGAACTTATATAAAGATTGATTTGAGCTGCTCATATTTTTACTAGGTTGTTATTTGTAATCTTAATATTTGAGTTCTAACTGTTATTGTCACTCATTGAATAATGAATTTCCTAACTTATAATATTATCATTTTACCGTTTAATGAATTAATGACGCATCAATTGAGATTCAAATATTATAAATCATTACATTACTTAAATCTCAACTACACTCATACGTGGCACATTACCTTTACAAATATCTAAATTGTTATTTTCTCACTTTTTTATAATTGAAGGTTAGGAGGTAAAAATAATAACACAAGAATCAAATAACCTTAGTTGTCGGTGGGATTTCAATAGATCCTCACAAGTCACAATAACACATCAAACAAACCAAAAAAAAAAAAAAGGTCAGGACATTGAGTTGCTTCATTAATTAATACACTGCACGGATTATTGCCCCTAATTTAAAGCTAGCATTGATGAAATCCAATGTACTCAATCTATTACAATTTTAAGTTTTCTATATACACATACATACATACATATATATATATATATATGGTAATTTCCTTTTGGTATCAGAGCCAAGGGGAGGAAAGTGTTTTATTGTTTAGAGTTTTCGTGTTTTAAAATCTTGTGTTTTATTTTGAAGTTTTGTTTTTGTGGTGAATTTTTACTGGTTGTAAGTCCCGTTTTAGGATAAGAATTCCGCTGAGGGCTGTAAATCCATACCTATAGCCATTCTAACCAAACCAAAAATAGACCATAAGGTCTTGACCATGGACCCTCTACTCGGTAGAACATCGTCCTTTTCTAGCTCTTCTTCTGGAAAGACTAGTGATTCAAGACATGTTGTGAGTTCAGAAGAATTCATTATTGAGAACTTTGATAAAGCAATTGATTGTTGGGAACTTCCAAAAATTTCCAAAGAAAAGATTTACAAAACAAAAATGCTTGATATTTTAAAACATGATTATATTATAAAGACTGAAGAACGTGACATAACTCTTTCAGAGCCTTTTGAAACAATTTATTTGTTTTCAGAAAAATCTTTAAAGAAATTAAAAGAAAAGAATTTCAAATATATTCACATTGGTCTTATCCAAGTCGGAATAAAGCCTTTAACAAAAGAAGGTCTAGACACTTCTATTTTAGCTATCTTAATAGATGGGTGATTCATCTCTTTTGATGATTCATTGCTAAGTAGCATCAAATCTAGTCTCTGTAAAGGTCCAATTTCTTTTGAATGTTATCCTAATATAACAATTTCTCTTAAAGACAAAAATATTTTAAAAAGCATGATTTTACAAATCAAAACTCATAATTATAATATGGTCAAAGGGTCTATCCCAGTTGCTTTAATTTTTAAAATTTCATACAAAGCTATGGTCTCTGCGTTTAGTACGCAACACAAATTCCAGTCAAAAAGAGATGAAACTCTCCTCTTGCAGACTGACTTGTCTAAAGCAAACACTGTCATTCCAAAGCCAATCCAATGGAAAGATGTCAATCTTCCAGAGGAATGGATTCTTGAAGGAGCCACCCCACCGGCGATTCCGAAACAACTTGAGCCCAATACAGAGTTGCAGAATGTGACTCAGTATTCCGATGGTAAAGTCAAACTATCATTCAGAAGGTCTACCTTATCCAGATTTTCTGATAAAGAGTCGTGCTCAAACATTCCCTCATTAGAAAGGAAATTTACAAAGATACCCTCTGTTATAAATCTCTCATTCCAAAATACAAAGAGTCAACCTAGGTTTTCTATTTCAGATATACCTAGTACCTCCATTCGATCAGTTGATTACACCACTAATGTTCCTCATCCGATCTACACTAGTAATCAACATGTACAAAGTTAGGAAGAGAAGGAATCTTCTCCTTCAACATCACCGACGTTTTCTGCTGTTACAGAAAATGTCATTAATGTCATTGAAAAGGAATTTGAATTGGATAAAATTTTTCTGCATAACAATTTTTATTCTGCTTTAAACAAAGAGAAAAGACTTTGGTTTTTCAAACACTTTTTAAATCAAAGAAAAGAAATCCAACAAATCTATTATGAATTTGTGAATTTTCATAAAGTTAATATATTGTTTTTTGATTGGTTCGAAATATATTCTTCTGAGAACAACATTGAATATCCTTTTAAAGAGTCAAACCCTATTACTATTAGGAAGAAAATTCCCGAATGAAAACTTCTTGATAGCGATAGAATCATAGAGTCTGAACACCCACATCTTCGGAGTGTAACCATTGATCATGGAGAACCTCATGTCCAAATCAGAGCTTTACCTTACAAAATTCCAAAGCCAAATGATTCTGAAGCCAATTTAAGTAGTATTATCCAACAGAATAATTTCTATAATACCAACTTAAATACAATCGGAAAGCAGTTGACTAGGATAGAAAACCAATTCCAAAAGTCAACCATTACTGTTTCTTCGATTTCTCCTATTTCACCAAAATCGAATTCTGACAAAAAGCTTAAGGAACCTATTTTCAAACCTTTTCAGATTTCAAAAACTAGCCAAAAGCTTGTTCAAGAGTCAAAATCAGATTTTGCTAAAGCCATTAGAGAACAACTAGATAGGATAAAAGCTGCTTCTTCCTCATCTAGCAAAGTTCAGATAGCCCCTGATACTCCTCAATCTAGCAAGATTGGAGTATTAGAACAAGACCAAATGTCTATAGCCTCTTCTGATATAGAAGCCTTCAAGGAAGAACCTTTTACTCCTAAAGCCAATAAAATTCATTGGGAATTAGCCTTCCCACTGTCAAGACTCCACTAGATCTAGCAATAGATAATAGACCAAGTGCATTAAATCAATCCCGATACAATGCATCTTCAGTCTATGAGTGGAATATTGACGGTATGTCCAAATACAATATCCTAGGATTGTTGCAACAAATGACAATGGCAGCCAATGCCTATAAAACCCAAGCAGGAACTTCTGATCGTGCCATATCAGAAATCCTCATTGCCGGTTTTACTGGTCAACTAAAAGGTTGGTGGGATCATCTTCTCACTAATCAGCAACAATTAGACATTCTAAATTCCATTCAAGTCGATGAAAATGGAGCCCCTATTCTTGATGAGTTCAACAATCCAATCCAGGATGCTGTTGCTACTCTAATTTTAACAATTTCCCTCTATTTCATTGGTGACCCTTCACACCTTCGTGATAAAAACACTGAGTTACTACATAACTTAAGATGTAGGAAACTTAGTGAATTTCAAAGTTACAAAACCTCATTTTTTACCAGACTATTTCTAAGGGATGATGCAAATCATATAACTTGGAAAGAAAAATTTCTTGCTGGATTACCTACCCTTTTAGGTGAAAATGTAAGAAATTCTATTAAAGCCCTTTATGATAACCGTATTCCTTATGATGAGCTCACCTACGGTGAACTTGTCAGTTTTGTCAATAAAGAAGGTTTAAAGATTTGTCAAGATTTGAAATTACAGAAACGACTTAAGTGGGAGCTTAAGAAGTCTAAACAAGAATTAGGCGGTTTCTGTAAATAATTCAATTATAACCCCTTTAAAACTTCTATCTCCAAAGATTGCAATGGTGAGTGTTCTAATAAACCTCGCAGGAAACATTACAAATCTAAAAATTTTAGGAAACCCTTTCATAATTTTAGAGAATTTCCTTATAAGAAACCTTCGAGGCCTTATAAGAAACCCAAATTCTTTAAAAAAGAGTTTAAAGCCAAACCAAAGACTCCTTTCAATTACAGAGAAGCTATATGTCACAAGTGTGGCATAAAAGGTCATACTGCAAAATATTGCAGAATGAACAAAAAACTTCATGAGCTTGACCTTGATGATGAGATCCTTTCTAAATTAGCCCATCTTCTTATCGAGTCTTCTGATTCCGAGTCTTCTATGTCAGGAGACAGTGATCCATATCAAGTTGATGAGCTATTTGACTCAGATGACTCTGCATCTAGTAGTAGTGAATCTGAATCTGACTCATTTTTAAAGAAAATCAATGTTTTAACTAAAGACCAAGAAACTTTTCTTGAACTTGTAAAGCATATTTCTGATCTGAATCTTCAAAAAGAATATCTTGATAAACTTTTGAAAACTTTGGATTTTAATAAAGCCGAGACTTCTAAAGTCCCAATTGTTAAAAAGAATTCTTATGATCTTACTCAGATTTTGGATAAAAAAAAAACAAAGAAGTCAACACCAACAATTCAAGATATTCAAAAAGAAATCAAAGATATTAAACTTGAAATAAAGGATTTGAAAGGAAAACAAAAAGTGATTCTGAAACTATCCAACTCCTTTTACAAAAATAATTACAGGATAGCTCAAATAATGAGTCAAATCCTAATGATGGTGATAATATTGACCAGAATTTAGAAAACATTGAGTCTGCACCAAATGATTTTCTATTTGTTTTAAAACAAATCACCACAAGAAAGTATTTGATTAAAATCACTTTAATTTTCTCCAATAATTTTGCAATCGACGCCATTGCCTTGTTTAACACTGGTGCTGATTTAAATTGCATAAGAGAAGACATTGTCCCCAAACGATTACATGAGAAAACAAAAGAAAGACTTTCTGCCGCCAATAATTCAAAGCTCAATGTCACCTCTAAAGTTGAGGCTTCTGTACATAATAATGGATTCAAATTCAGAACTTCTTTTGTTCTTACAAATGATATTCATCATGCTATCATTTTGGGAACTCCTTTTATAAATCTTGTAACCTCATATACTGTCGACTATGATAGTATATCTTTCAAAGTAAAAAATAAAAAATTTATTTTTCCGTTTATTGAAAAGCCAAAAATAAGGAATTTGAATATTGTTAAAGCTTGTTCTATTTATCAAAAGCATGTCAATGCCATGCTTAATTCAAAAGAAGATAATTTATTTTGTTTAAAAAAGGATTTAATTCTTCAAAGAATTGAAAATCAATTACAAAATGATCTTATACAAAGAAAAATCTTCGATTTCAAAAATCTTATTGAAAAGGAAATCTGTGCTGATTTACCATCTGCTTTTTGGAATCGAAAACAGCATTTAGTGGATTTGCCTTATGAAAGTTCTTTTGATGAAAAGCATATACCTACTAAAGCCCGTCCAATTCAGATGAATATGGATTTGGAACAACATTGTAAAAATAAAATAAAGGATTTAGAGTCAAAGGGACTCATTGTAAAGTCCAGATCCCCATGGTCTTGTGCTGCTTTTTACGTGAATAAAAATTCTGAAATTGAAAGAGGCATACCAAGACTTGTAATAAATTATAAACCTTTGAATAAAGCTTTAAAATGGATTAGGTATCCCATACCTAATAAAAAGGATTTGCTTCAAAAATTATGTTCTGCTCTTATCTTTTCAAAATTTGACATGAAGTCTGATTTTTGGCAAATTCAAATTCATCCAAAAGACCGTTACAAAACTGCTTTTATTGTTCCATTTGGACAGTATGAATGGACTGTCATGCCCTTTGGTTTAAAGAATGCACCCTCAGAATTTCAAAGAATTATGAATGATATTTATAATCCTTATTCTGATTTTTGCATTGTTTATATTGATGACGTGTTGATTTTTTCGAACTCAGTTGATCAACATTTCAAACATTTAAAGACTTTCTACCTTGTCACCAGAAAGGCTGGATTGGCAATTTCTAGTTCTAAAGTTTCTTTATTCCAAACAAAAGTCAGATTCCTTGGTCATCATATTTCTAAAGGAACTATCACTCCAATTGAGCGATCTCTTTTGTTTGCAGATAAATTTCCTGATAAAATTCTTGACAAAACCCAATTACAAAGATTTCTTGGAAGTCTAAATTATGTTCTTGATTTCTGTCCTAACATTAATAGGATGTCTAAGCCTTTGCATAATAGTTTAAAAAAGAATCCTTCCCCTTGGACAGATGAACATACAAAAGTTGTTAGATTAATAAAGCATTCTGTCAAAAACATTCCATGTTTATTTCTTGCAAACCCTGCATTACCTAAGATAGTTGAAACTGATGCATCAGATTTAGGTTATGGAGGTATACTAAAGCAAAAAGACAATGATAAATAGCAAATAGTTCAATATGTTTCTGCACATTGGAATGAATGTCAAAAGAATTATTCAACCATTAAAAAAGAAATTCTTTCCATTGTCTTGTGCATATCCAAATTTCAAAGTGACTTATTAAATCAAAAATTTTTACTTAGAATAGATTGCAAAGCTGCAAAACATGTTTTAGAAAAAGATGTTCAAAACATTGCATCAAAACAAATTTTTGCACGATGGCAATCCATTTTAAGTGTTTTTGATTTTGATATTGAATATATTAAAGGAGATACAAATTATATTCCTGATTTTCTAACTCGGGAATTTCTTCAAAATAGATAATGCCGCCAAAAAGAAGAGACAAAGGAAAAGGCATTGCCAAAGACTCCGAACCTAAAGCCACTCCTAAAGACTCCCACTCTTCTCCTCCTAAAGACAAATTACTATCATCTGCCATGCCAATCAAATCTTGGATTGACATGATCGAAGATGAAGAAGCAAGATCTAAAGCCCTCTCTAACCAAGAACAAGTAAATCAATGGACGAAATCCATTTCCAAATCTCCCGAGCTTATGCTCGCCCTACAAAGCAGCTTCTCCCAAAGCCAAATGTCCTCAAAGGACATTTCTGAAAAAGAAAGCCCAAAAGAAATTTCAAAATCTTTTTCCCAGAATGTTGTTGTTTCTAGTGAAAGTTCGTCGTCTCAGATTGTTCTTTCACAACCAACACAAAAAACTTCGGTTTGGTTTGATAAAACCCATTCCCAAAACATTTTAACTATTGAAGAAGGGTTTTACCATTCTGATCCATTTCAAACCCTTACAAAGTTTTTCCATAAGGGCTGGTTTTTTAAACCATGGGATTTAACAAAACCCCAGCCTTACTACCAAAGTATTTTGGAAGCCACTGAATCCGTTAAATTCAAATATTTTTTCCTCAGTGACTCCCATTCTGAGTCGGCCTATTCGACGGCTACAATTTTAAAAGCTTTGAGCCTAAATCAATGGGGTGATCTACTCCATAATCAAAAAAGAGTTCCCTCCAATTTTCAAATGCGTTTACCATATTGTTTGACTTTCTCCTACTAGGATTATCAACAAGCCTGGTACAACACATTCTTCTTACAAAACCCTAAAAAATCCCATTCATGGTTTTTTTTTTTTAATTCCAAAATAACCGTACAAAGCCTTCCTAATTGGTTTAAACAATGGTGGAATCATTTTGGCCCAACTCCTGATATCCTTACACCAAATGCCACCCACTGTTTAAATTTGTTTAAAGCCCATTATAATCCCTCTGAATCAGAAAAAAGGTTTTCGCCTTTCTTCTGTTTTTGTACAAACTTCTTTCTTCCTTGGGTTTGGATGTGGAACCTCAATTACCACACTCAAGATGCCCAAATTATCCTTCAAAGAACCTTTAAAGTAAAATGGTGGTCAAAATTTGACGAACAGTCAAAATTGACTGACATTTTGGTCCGAAATTGGCTCTCTGCCAAAGGATTTCTTCAACCGACCATTAAACAATCCAAAGCCCACCAAACTTTCTTGAGCCAAAAAACAAAAGCCCACTCTCTCCTTGCCAGCGCCAAGACTGAAGATGAATACTTCAATGTTATGCATCAACTTCTCGCCACAAGGTCAGAGACATCTGTTGCAACTTCCTCTTCAAGCACTTCAGGAGATGAAGTGTTAACCTAAATAATTCTTCATTGATTTTGATGATAACAAACATGATTAAGTTTTAGTTAATCTTTTAAGAGTTCAACATGATTTTCTCTATCTTTAAACAAGCCTCATAAAGAATAGTAAAGATTTGGAGTCAAAACAGTTTTCTTGCAAAAATAGCTCACTGCAGCAGTTTTTATGGAAAACGGCGAACCGACATTTGTAATAAACGGCTCACCGATTACAAGCAGAAATGGAGATTAGTCTCTGGACGTAAACGGCACACCGATATGTGTGATAAACGGCTCGCCGATATTAACCAGTAGCCTCTGGACCTAAACGGTGAACCGATATGTTACTAAACGGCTCGCCGATATCAACCAGAAGTGAAGGACAATCTCTAGACATAAACGTCGAACCGACAAGATCGATAAACGGCTCACCGATATCATCCAGTAGCCTCTGGACGAAAACGGTGATCCGACAATTGTGATAAACGGCTCGCCGATATTAACCAGAACTGAAGTGTAGCCTCTGGACACAAACGGCGATCCGTCATCTAGATAACGGCGATCCGACAATTTGAAAAATCAGCCCAACGGTCATATTGACCAGTCAAACGGCGATCCGATATCTAGCTAACGGCGATCCAACAGTATGCAGACAGTCTCTAACGGCTAGTTTTCAGCTGCAACTATAAATAAGCTCATTCAAATCCAAACAAAGGCTGATCACAACACTACAATTGAGCTTATATCCGAGAATACAATCTTCATAGAGCTTTAAACACATTCTCTCTGCATCTATTCACACATTGGGCATTGATTTGTAATCTTAAATATTGTGTGAGAGAAAAACAATTTGTAATCTTTTACTTTGAGTGATTGTAAGTGTTGGGATACACTTGGGTTAGATTGGGGATAATCTCTTGTTGTAAAGGTCCATTGACACCTAGGAAGTCAATTGTAAGCGTTTGAAGCCTTGGGTGGCTAGCTTAATGAAATCCTCAAGCCCGGTGAGCTTGGAGGCGTGGACGTAGGCGGGGATTGCCGAACCACGTAAAAAACCATAGTGTTTGCTCTCTCTTCCCTTATCTTTTTATATTGTGATTGATTTATCTGTTATTGCTTTAAATTTGTGTTGGATTTGCATTGAGTTTTGCTTTAGAATTAAATAATTTTTAGAATCCCAATTCACCCCCCCTCTTGGGTTGCATTCTTGTATTTCATGAAGAACCTTTTATTTCTCTTGGTGATGAAAATGAAGATGACTGCTTCGGTATTTTCTCTCCAATAAAGCATTAAAGTTGTATTAAAGCCAATTTAAAACTTTACTTATTTGTATCTATGTACAAGTTTTGTACTTTAAAAAAAAAAGAGTTTTATTTCCCCTTTTCTTCTTCGGGTGGTCCTCTGGACACAAGTGAGAGCGCACATGTCTCTTCACCCGGGGTGTATTCTGTATTTGTATTTTGTATTTTGTATAAAGCTACAGCTCTGCTACAATGCAGAGTTCCAAAGATTACTGTGCACTCAAAACTCCGCTACAGTGAACAGTGCAGAGTTCCAAAGATTACTGTGCACTCAAAACTCCGCTACAGTGAACAGTTTAAAAATTTTTGTATTTAAACCGAGAGGAAGACTTAGACTCCTCAGGTTTTTCATTTCTAAAGTTTAGAACTTCTCTCTCTTCTTCTCTCCCTTCTCTCTAGAATTCTCTCTCTTCTCTCTCTCTCGGGATTAAAGAAAATCTTCTGTATTCAAGGAATTTTTCCTAAGTTCCTTGTTTTCAGACTATTTTCCGATTTTCCATTTTTAAAACTGTCAGATCAAAAGAAATAAATGTAAAGCATTTAACTTTAAAGCAATTTCAATTTCATGTACATTTAAATTTCCGTACTTTAAATTTCTGCAATTAACTTTTCTGCAATTTAATTTTATGTACATTTAAATTTCAGCAATTTATTTATTTTTAAAGCATGCTCTGCAGACTGATCTCTATCAGATCTGCCATATAAATTGTACATTCCTCTGAGGCAAAGAGACCAGATCTCGATCCTCAGTTGTAAATCTTATCTTCTCCCTCCATTCCTTCATAGCACCATTTCTGGGAACCAGATCTGGTACTGTGTATGCACCCAAGCCTTTAGATGTATGATTGTTGCTAGGCTTGCTAAAGAATCTAATAAATATATGGTAAAGTGATTATAAAAATTGACTAACCGCATTTAAAGAATTTAATTATTATCTGGTAAAACAAAATTGATTTGGTATATCTGCTGGAATACTCGAGGATGCGGACTACTGGTCCAAAGCGCTATTAAAGATAATTAGGCTTTTGGGTAAAAATATATTTAGCATAAATAAATTAGTACGAAATTTTAAAATGGGTGGTATATCTCCAATAAATTAGCGTTAACAACAATGTCATAATTTGAGTAAATTTGTCCCTTGTTAAATCTTTTTCAAATTCATTCAAGTAGCTCATCACTTGTAATTGTCTAAATTAATGTTTGTAAGTCATCATTTAATGTGATCATACCCGATTGCTCTGGTTTGTAATACAATATGGCCAGACATACTTTCAAACACAAATACCCCACAACACTCACCCACGTGCTTTTAAGAAAATAATATACAAATATTCTAATAATATGTTGGGACTTATCCAATTTTTCCATTTAGAAGAAATTTCAAGAGAATAAGAAATATAAAAATTAATATCTTTATGTAGATCTATAAATAGTAGTTCAAATCCACATAAACAATGATGTCATAATTTTTTTAAGATTAAAAGAAAACACGAATGGTGGATAAGAAAAAAAATAACACATGAAAAATAGGAAAAATAAGAAGAAAAAATTGTTTGGAAAGTGTTGGAATGCAGTGATTTTCTTATTGAGAGATGCGAGGAAATGTTAGATGAACCAAAAAAAATGCTATGGATGACCCCCCCCCCCCCCCCCAAAAAAAAGAGCAAGAATTAACCAAATAAAAAAAAAGTTACTTGAAGATTTTGATATTGGAATAAAAGAACGGTTTTTTTCTTCTTCATTTATTTCTTGAAAAATGTGTATGAATTTATTTTGTAGAATACCTAAAATATGTCAACTTATATTTTCTCAATTATAACTATCAAGTGGACTCTATTTTATTTTGAATCTCATACCAAATTGAAGTATTAAATGTAACCATTAATAAGGATAATAAATATATATTTTATATTTTCAAAAATAAAATATTAAGTAAATAACTCATTCATCCTTCTTTCACTTCAAATTTTTTATGCCAAGAAATTATTACTATTATAAAAATATTTAAAAAATTAATCGTACTTATTAATTTAAATAAAAAGAAAACTGATAATCTCTCGTAATTTATTTGAGTCTCAAACCAAATTGAAATATTAAATGTAACCATTAATTAGGTGCCTGGACGTACATTTGACAGCTGAGTTGACGAGACTTCCTCTACGGTTCTCTCTTTTTTTTTTTTTTTTGAAATATTAGTTATATATTTCGTCTTCTCATATATTATCATGTTACATACAATTATGCAAACACTCAGTGAATGTCTCGAATTAAATTTTGCGTGACAAGTAGCTTCGTAAGTCACCGTGTATAAATACAAGTGGCCTGGTGTCGTCTCCTCATCATACTCACATTTCACATTCCAAGTACTTTTGAACATTCTTCTTCTTCTGCTTCAAAGAAATGAAAATGTCACACCCCATAAGCCAAGCTAATGAGAATAGCCCATACGGAGACCTCACTCGAGAAGAATTTTACAAGAAGCATCAAATAATTCACGAAGAGAGCTTCATGCTTAACAAAAGGAAAATGAAACTCTTCACCCAAACATGGCGCCCTGAATATTGTGCCAACAACAACCACCTCCACCACCAGCAGTTCAAAGGGCTTGTAGCAATGGTTCATGGCTACACTGCTGACAGCAGCTGGATATCTGAGCTCACTGCTGTAGCCATAGCCAAACTTGGCTTCTTAGTTTGTGCACTTGATCTTCAAGGCCATGGCCAATCTGATGGCTACCCTGGTCACATCCCTAACATTCAACACGTTGTTCAAGATTGCACACAATTTTTTGACTCAGTCAAAGCCCAAAACCCTAAACTGCCTTCATTTCTCTACGGCGAATCGCTGGGAGGAGCCATTTGCATTCTTATATCTCTACAGCAAAAATATGGATGGGATGGTTTGATTTTGAATGGCTCAATGTGTGGCATTTCATCAAAATTCAAACCCACATGGCCGTTAGAGAAGCTGCTTCCAGTTGCTGCATTATTTGCACCGACTTGGAAAGTCGTTGTCACAAAGCCTGTGGCTAGTAAATCATTCAAGGAGGAATGGAAGAGGAGATTGGTGGCGAAAAACCCTAATCGGAGGAGCTCTGGGAAGCCTCCAGCTGCGACTGCATTGGAGTTTTTGAGGGTTTGTAAGTATATAAGGACGCATTGCCACGAGCTACAGGTTCCATTGTTAATTTTGCATGGGGAAGATGACGTTGTATGTGATCCTGAGGCTGCTAGGTTTGTGTATGAATCAGCTGCAAGCAAGGACAAAACATTGAAGATTTTGCCTGGGATGCGGCATATGTTGATTGGTGAGACAGGGGAAAATGTGGAGCTTGTGTTTGGAACTATTTTGTCTTGGATACAAGAGAGGGCAGTCAAATCTAAAAGCTTTATAATTTGAATTTCTTTGGCTAGTTATATATTTATCTGATCATGAAATAAATGGGGGTAATTCAGCATATATTATTACAGCTGTTAATGTTCTCTACATGAAGTTGAGTTAATGCTCAAGTTCAGCTCATTATATATTTATGTACTTTTTAACAAATATTAATGAAAATTGTTAGACCAAAATATGAAAGGCCCAAACCCACGAAAAATATAGGTCCAATGAAATTATTTTATATAAAATAACTCAGGCATGTTCTCTATAAGAACGGTCAAGATACTAACAATTTTAACTAAAGTGTCTAAATGCAAGACATGACAAAAAAGCCAAAAGCGTGATTCAACAAAGAATGACCTATGTCCATTCTTTACAAAGAACGACCTAGGTCCATTCCTCGCAACGAATGACCTAGGTCCATTTCTCACAAAAAACGACATAGGCACTTAGAAAATATTTCTAAGTAAAACGCTCAAAGGGCGAGTCTTCGAAAAAGTACCAAAGACATGATTTAACAAAGAATGACTTAAGTTTATTCTTTACAAAGAACGACCTAAGTCTATTCTTTACAAAGAACGACGTAGGTCCATTTCTCGCAAAGAACAACTTAGGTCCATTCCTCGCAAAGAACGACCTAGGCACTTAGAAAATATTTCTTAATACGCCTAAAGGGCAAGGCTTTGGCAAAATGTCAAAGGTATGATTTAACAAAGAACGACTTAGGTCCATTCCTCCTAAAGAATGATCTAGGTCCATTCATCACAAAAAATGACATAGATACTTTGAAAATATTTCTAAATAAAAGCACACGAGCTACTTGAAATGAGCCTACGGGCAAATACGGAATGGGCTTACGGGCAAATACACATTCTACAGAATGCGCCTACGGGCAAATACACTTTCTACGGAATGCGCCTACGAGTAAATATACATTATACAAAATGCGCATATGGGCAAATATATGCATTTTACGGAATGCGTCTACGGGCAGAATGCACTTACAAGCAAAATGTTGCAAAATCAATCCTCTTTGTAAGGGACAAATATAAGTGCCGAATTTAAGTTAAAGTCCATTAAAGATTAATAGCCCAAAAACATGACAAATGTCCAAAGATTACTTGTCATGAACAAGCTTGACACATAATGACATGTGTCTTTATGCATGAGTTTTGCAGACACTTGTCACTAAGACAATGCCACGTGTCATGATGGCACCTCCACCTCATGTATCAAATTGCCTATATAAAGACCAAGACTCCCCATTTGAAGGTAAGAGAAAAAGGGTAAGGAAATGTTGTCATTCTCTCTCTAAATTCTCTCTTTACAATCAAATTTAAAAGGTTGACTTGAGCGTCGGAGGGTTATTGCCGGCAACCCCAGCACCCTTTGATAATTGTTTCTTTTTGCAGAACAATTAACGACAATGAGACTTGTAATTTGAGACACTCGCCTCAAGGAAAAAATAAGCCACAGAACTCGATTTAGAAGAAAGTCCAAAATACAAATCAATCGTAGTACATTAAGCAAAAATTTTGCATCAACAAAAATTAATCGGTAATCTAATGTGATTCGTTTGCCCTTTGCATATTCATCATTATTACCGAATTTAGTTACTGTCTAAATTAAAGAGTAATTATCAATTGACTGATCAAGTTATTGTTTTAATTAAAGACTAATTACTAACTAATTAGTGGTAAGATCCTGTTGATTTTTATCATCATATTTTGAAGGATAAAACCTAAAATTAGCTAGGGAAAAGTAATTTGTTTCAAGAATTGTTGATTGATTCCACAAACATCTCTATAACGAAGCAACTACCTCGTGGAATTCATGGCATTAATATTGAGATGCATATGCATGTCTGTACTCAATATTTAGCTGTGAAAATGTAAGTGCCCATTAAGATTGATGTGGGGATAATACTAGACATCGTGTTTCATGTGTGGGTAGCTGGTACCCTATGAATCAATTATTCATTCATAGACCACGTAATTTGACTATTTGAGTCAAGAAGACTCGAGACATGATCGGTCCTCTCATATTTTTTTAATCTCTGTTAAGCACCAGTTGTTAATTGGGCCGAGCCGACACGACACGTGATTAGCGCAAGGGCTTAGTAGGTTTCATCAGAAAGAATTCTGGTTAAAGCGGCTGGTAAAAATTTCGATGCAATAAAGTAATTTTACCCTTTGATTAATGCGCGATTAATAGGTTATGTGTCAGGTCAATATCAAAATATTGATTGTGTTTTTGACAATGAACGCTCGAAAGACACCCGAGGGCCGAGACTTTAATGGACTGCAATCGTTGAACATATGATCACTTCAGTCTCTCTTCTTCCGGTTTTTAAATTCTAAACCTAGTTGTTGTCACAGGCTTTTTAATATCTTCAAAAGAATAACTAAAATATTCAAAATAATCTCGTCTCTTTCTCATCCCCGTTGATCTTGCAACTATGAAGTTATCATAGCATTACTGATTTAACACTTCGAATGAGATAAATTCGTAGATAGTTTATTTAATTTTAATCGTAGATTATTTGGATTGTTATTATTTTTCAATTTTTTAAACAATAATATATTTTTCTTTCTATCTAATGATTAATAATAGAATTTTAAATAATAGAATTTTATTATTTATTTTTTCATTCTAGTTCGAGGATTTTGAACCCTCACTAACGTCAAGAATCTCTCTTCTACGTAGCAATGGGATTATTATAGATTGCTCGGCAGAGATTTCAGATGAGACATAACTTCTCTCCGAACTTCATCTCTCCTTATTTTCCCAGTTGAGGTAAGCGGAAATGGTTTCCTCCATAAAACAAACAATCTAGGTGCTTTGAACCTGCAGGACATTTGAGAAACAGTGAATAAACCATGAAACATTGATTCGGGTCCAGCTACGCCACTGTAAAATTTGAAACACAGTACCCAGTTAAATTCTTCTCCCGGCAGTGTTGTCGGAGAACCTCACTGGATAAAAGAAGCTCTTTGTTTTTAGAGGATTGATCACAATTGCTTTCAGACCACTGCCAACTTTCTCTTAATCTAACACAAGCAACCACCATTTCTGTAAGCCGAGCATTTGGGATTCCCACGACGACAATACCAATGATTCCTGGATGTTGTATTAGGACTGCCTCTACCTAATATCACCAAGCAAGTACACTAAATGATTTAAGGACCATGAATTTAGTTGGAGATCAATAATGACCTGACGCTACAAAAATGGAGCATTGGGTGACTATCAATTACAGTTACCTCTTCAGTGTAAACATTCTCCCCACCACTCTTGATACGACCATTTCTTCGTCCAACTAGCCATACATTACCACCATCATCAATGGATCCAATGTCCCCAGTGTCAAGCCAAACCTCACCAGTGGAAACTGATGGCTTCGCAAGAAATTGATCCCAATATCTTAGCATTACATGGGGGCCTCTAGTCAGAATTCTTCCGACATGAGAAGAACCGTCACTGCATACCTTTAGTTCAACATGTGGTGCAGGCTTGCCAACGCAAACACCTTGTGGTTGGTGAACTGAATTTGGTGTTACATTACCAAATGCCTGTGGTAGCTGGCCGGGGGTTTCAAGTGTTGGATCATAGAGTGTCATGAATGTCACTGATGAAGACGTCTCTGTCATCCCTTCACATATTAAAAAGCAAACACAAGAGAGCAAACACTATTAAAACTTGTAAATGGAGAGTTTGAAAGAATTAGAAAGAATGTCCATTACTTCACTTTCACATAAAGTGAGACCAAGCTCGCTATAAGTATAGACAAGTCAAGTAGAGCTAAGCTTGGTCAAACCTGCATGAGAATGAACTTGGTTTCATTCAGTTGAGCTTGTCTTTGTACAACGGTTCTCATACTAGTTCACAGCCTAATTGCTCATTAGCAAGAGCCTCCTAAGTTTAGAAACCTTATTCAAACTAATAAAGGTTGAATTCTTGAATTGAAGGTAATTAAGCCTAATTCAAAATTAAAGAAAATAGATAAAATTTAAGCCATATAAATCCTTCTGATGTTTTCCTGTTTAATGATCTAAGACTACCATACTCGCTCAAATTGACTGCAAGGTCCCAAAAGTATCCAACTCCAATTGCCCAGAGCTAACAAGGACAGAGCTTTGTCAGAAAAATTCATATTCGCGTATGTTAATATATAAGTGATACAGTATCTTCAAAGAAGCTTCCAATCATCAGACAATTACGGTATTTCATCAAAAATCATTTTAAAGCAGAACTTTTTTTTTTAATTGATTATTTAAAGGAAAAGTGGGATTAAGGAGACCCACCATAAGCTGAAATAAGCTTAGCTTTGGGGAAAGAATTGGTGGCTTCTTTCATAAGCTCACTTGGCAGACCTCCACCACCGTTTAGTATCTTTTTCACACTATCCCTTCCTTTCCAAGTTTTCTTCACCCTGAAAAATTGTAAAATAGGAATCAAGTCAATTGATTATTATGTTATAATAACAAAATTACCAACATTGTGGCCATTAAGTTCATGTAAAGATTCTTCTTAGATTACCATTTTCTAATTCCTACAACCAGTTTCTACAGAAGTAATAAAGCAAATAAGTAACAAACCATGATTCATTAGAATGTATCCCTTACCTAATTAGGGTAGTTAGATCAGCCATTATTGCAGGGACGGTGATTAGAGAAGTCACACAATGTTGTTCTATGGCTTCAAGGGCAGATTTAGATTCAAACTTTGGTATGAACACGTGGCAAGCTCCAACCATTAGCATGGCCATAGCTGATGACAAACCACCAATGTGGCACAGTGGAGTGGTATGCAAATAAACCTGCAAAACCAACACAACAAAGCTGCATAGCCGTGCTAAAGCTCTATCTGAAATTCAGTCTTGCTTAAATATAAAACTTCACTCTGCACATCATCAGATCTTAGTGATCTTTATCATCCTGCAAAAGCCATATCCTTCAAATTACACCCTGAAATTAACATGAATTGCTTGAGGAAATGCGTACATCATCCTCACCATAGCCAACGATGGCAATTTTTGCAAGGGATTGAACAATTAAAGCTGCATGACTTATGACAACTCCCTTAGGGCTTCCAGTGGTCCCTACAGCCAAGAACAAACGAAGCTAAAACTCAATTTTCAAATAGAATATTGAGCAGGTTAATGGTGCCTAACAGAGAAACTTTAAAAGGGCAAAAAAAAAACCATTTTTGCTTTACATTATACTTGATAGGCAACTGATGTCACATAATATGCACGTACATCTCAAAACTTGTAATAATTCCCTCCCAGTTTAGTAGATTTTGATCCCACAAAATTTTGTATGGTCTAATCTGTAGAAAACTTGTGGGGACTGTAACAGTGAGAAACATGACATACAGAGCACAGGTAGTTCTGAGCATTCTTTTGAAAATAATGCTTTCTTGAACTTGTATACATATGTGCCTTAAATAAAAACACATATAAAAGAAATAAACTTTTACCTGAAGTGAAGCATATTATAACAGCTCCTTCAGGTGCCCAAGAGTGAGTAAATGGCAGAGATCTTAGGGAGTACCCCTTAAGTATATCAGCAGTTAACACTGGCAAAATGGAAGAAAGCAACAATAACATTATTACAAGCAACTTGCTGAAAGAAATGTATGTAATTCTAGTATTAGATGGGTATCCTATACTAATAATAAGTGAAAGCTTGCAAGAAAACTACATACTGTCCCGTTTGTTCACAAAATCAGACAAAGAGGAGCCCAAAGAAACATGCCACCTCAAAGAAGGTATTGCATTATGCTGGAGCTCCGAGTACCAGGAATCAGAACTCTCATCAGTCACCAGCATTACTGGCCTTATAGATGTCATTGCCGGCTCGCCTCTTTGAAACTCTGGAAGTTGATAAGGCTAGAATCAGATGTGCTATAACATGCAAGGTGGTTGTTATGATGCCAAATAACCTCAGCACAGAGGAAGTCATTAGACAAGTTTGTAAAGAAGATAACAACCATACATTTCTTTAATGCCCTGTATGATTTCACAGAAGCTATAATGCTGATGAATCTGCAACTGCAATAGTCAACCAACTCCACATTCCTTTTCTTACACAATCTTTAAATGTATTTTAGTTAATGGGTAAATAGCTACAATACATTGTAGCCAGTTCTCAAGGTCCCAGACTATAGAGTCAATTAAATTTGCGAGAAGTGAAGTCATTTTACTTACCCATCGATAATTAAGAGGAGCTACTATCCCTCCAATGAATGCAACAGCTAGGATCCACTCTAAATACCATTCACTGCAACACAGTCCGTGTGCTCGTTAGCCTCTAGCTTACAAGTAATGGTCAAAGCTAATAACTACGAACAAATATGAAGCATGGAGCTCACAAAAAAGGCATGTAAAGATAAAAAAACCATCATTGATTCAGTATGAAAGTGCTCTAATGCAAAAGTACTTATGAACTTAGCCTTTACTCGATTTCAAGAAATTAAATTGACTAAATTTTCTATTTTTACATTTGAAAACTTATTTAATTAAGCAAGAAAAGAACGATGGCTTCTATTCAAACTTCAATGTAATAATATATATGCTCAATTAGCACAGTAATTCAGTTAAACAATACTCGGACTCGTTCAACTAAAACGACGCATTTTGTTTTCTAAAACTGAAAAAAAAAATAAAATTCTGCATTCATATTTTTCTTTAGTTCAAACATAAAAAATCAGAAGTTTCGACCATTTCGTAAACAAAGCGAAGTTGAATACAGAAAGTGGACCTGTTAAGGGCAGAGATGGCAACGATGTCACCGGAGCGGAGGCCGATTTCAAGAAGCCCGCGCGCCAAGTTCAAAACGTCTTGAACGAACTGCTGGCCGGTGTTATGGCGGTTGCCGGTGATTGTGACTACAGAATTTCTCTTGACGGTAGCTATGCGGCTTAAGCACTGGCAAATGTGAGCCTGAGAGTAATTAGCCATTTTGTTCGATGATAATTTAGGAATTTCCGAAATTTAGTTGAGATGATTGATATTGTGAGGAGGAGAAGAAGTTGTTGGTTTCGAAAATGAAAATGAGAGTGGAGCTTGAAACTTGAAAGCGCGGGTTCTGTAGAATTTATTATCCTGTGTGGATATCGTATCATATCATATCCTATCTGGATGACTGAACTGATCGTCTCACCTGCAGTTGATTTTAGATGTGTCACCATAGAGCATTCTTAGATAGTATGTTTGATGCGTCCTTTCTTGGCCCAAGCGTATTTTGGACATGGGCATTGCAAGGAGAATTTTGATTAAATGGCACTATCAGCACCCCTTAAAATTTCTTATGACACTCCCCCTTTATATTCACCATTCCACCTCAGTTGAAGTTATAGAAAGAGTGGAGCTACTGCCACAATCTCAAAATACTCCTGTAATCCCTTTTCTACACTAACGAGGCCCCATGAAACTATATTATGATTATTAGGGATGTCGATTTTTCTTAATGGGATAGAATTATGACATATTTTTATCCCATAAAAAAATTTAGAGACGGGAGTGAGACATTTTTTTATCCCACTTGTATATACGGGACGAGAGTGAGATTGACAAATTCTGTCTCATTGCCAACTAAAAATGATAATTTTTCTAATTGGAATGGAATCCCACAGGATTCCATCTCTTTTGGGATGGGATCGGCATATATTTTTGTCCCAAAAAAAATATATAGGGACGAGAGTGTGATGTCTTTTCATCTCACTTGCATATATGGGACGAGAGTGGGATTAATAAATCTCATTCCATCCCGTCTCATTGCCAACCCTAATGATTATATACATATCTTATTACACCCATTTTCAATTCTAAAAAAAACCTTAGTGTAATCTTCCTGGTTAAGCCCTAGTGTTAATTGTTCAAACCACAATACCAACGAGGATCTTATTGCTAAAAAATTTAATGGTTAAAACAAGTTTTTTTGAAAAAACGAAAGCCAAAAACCCTTAAATCCCAACTCATTCAGCATTCAGGTAATAAGTAGTCTAATAATTCTTGTTATTTTCACACTCTTTATAATTTATATTGCATGTACAACGCCACTAGATTTTATCTAAGTGGTTAGAACCCTGCCCTCACAATTATGAGAGCATGGGTTCGAGCACTCATAATGCGTTGTGAGAGTTTAATTTGCTTTCTTAATTTGAGTGAAAACAATCTTCTCATTTTCGAAATGTAAGTGGAGTAGACGTCCTTCAAATATTAGAGAGGATAAAATCTGGGTTGTGCTATATAAAATTTGTAATTTAGCCCCAAAACTATCTGATTGTAAATATTAGTATAGTAATCTCATAAAATATGAGTTGCAATATGATGAATAGTCTCATGTAATTCATGAAAAGAAAATTGCATGTGCAACTTAATCAGGAAAAAAAAAAGTAAAGTCTTACCTCTTATCTCTTCGTGTGCTTGGATTTTGGTTACTAGTTCTCAATTTACCCTATGTTAATTAGTCATTTGGTCTCTCATAGTTTACAGTAGCTATTGTAATATAGAAAGAATAAATTTATGGTGTGCCTGTAATTGCTGCTCATCTCTTGCAAAGTTTTTCTTCTATCTAATGAAAAACTTGAAAAAAACTTGAACAATGTCATGAGTTTTATTTGAATATGTTCTTATTAGTTATGGTACAAATTAATTAGTTTTTCAGTAGGTGTGTGAAATTTTGGGTTTTTTTTGGTGGGGGGGGGGGGGATTAATTGTTTAATCTTCCACAAATTATTCGTGCTCTCAAGTCCTCTGCAACATATTTTATTTTCAAATACTTCCTCCCATGAAATTTTCTATTGGTTTAAATAGATATGCTTTTGTCTTTTTACATAATTTTACTAAGATTAACGTCGCAAAAACAAAAGAGGAGTTTCAAGAGAACTTTAAAGTTGTGGTAATAGTTCCTCTCTTATAGGGTACTTTTGGAGTATGCCTTTTGAGTTTTGACACCCTTCAAAATTCCTCATAAAACCCCTCTTTAATTCAAATTACTTAAATAACCTAACATAAGTTAATTCATGTATTGTTTTGAATGAAATTTCAATTAACACTTAGATAAATTATTCTTTTTAACAAATTATTTTACACCCATCCTAGTTCATAATTTATATTTTGATTTTAATTTTAATTAAAAATAATTTATGAAAAATTGTAAGAGTTTAGAAGTATGAAGATGGAAATTATATAATAACAAAATTTAAGATACATTTAATATTTTGGGACTTGTATGCAATTTGAAAAGAAATATCTTTTATGGGTAGAATACTAAAAATTTTATGTAAAGATGATTAATTTTAATAAATGTATTTGTATTTTATTAATTGGATTAAGAGTATTTTAAAAAATAACAGAGGTATTATAAAGATTTTAGAGGAGTCTTAAAAGCTGCACTCGATTTTTTTATTACAATTCGTTACCCCCACTGATTGACATAGGCCAAATATCACGAATCTCCAAAATTTAATGCTATACTTAAATAGTTAAGTGTGCATAAAAACTATCGCAGATACAATATTAATTGAAAAAATTAGTATTGAAAACGAAAAAAAAAAAATGATTGGAATTCTTTGATTTTCTTCGTGAAATTTGTGTCCGAAAATTAATGAAAAAAAAATATAAAAGCCGAAGCACATCAAAGCTCCTGCAGGTTCTGATTTTTATTTTCATCCCTTTTAAATATCGTCTCTGTTTGTGATTTTGCAGTGGAGTAATATGAAAATAATGTCACTGGTTTTAATGAACACTGTTAAAAATGCGGTGGTGAGAAAAATCTTGCCGTTTTAAAATATTTTAAAGGGTTAATAGAGAAAAGGGTTTTACGAGGGGTGCTACTAGCATCGCTCATTTTGATAACGACATTACCCGTTGAATTACTAGTGGGCTCACTTGGATAATCTTTTATGCTTCTCATTCAATATACGGGCCATGTGGAACAAGTCAGCGGAATTCATGAACTTGGACTGACGCCTAAACACTTTTTTTTTTTTTTTCTTTTTTTGATACGACATTTTTCTTTCGAGAAGAATTAAGGGTAATTTTTAAAAACCTCCCTTGAGGTTTGGACTTATTGTAAATAAATGGTGAGAATTTATTTATTTGTAAAAAATTCTCTACCGTCAGTTAACTTTAACATTGACCGTTAGTTGACTATGCAAAGACAATATTACCCTTAACAACAGTTTGTAAACAGAAATAACTAAAAAAAAAATTAAAATTGTTGGCGCAAAAAGCACAAACCCTATTTTTTGATAATTTTATCTTTGTCAATTCCAAAGATTTACAATATCATAGGTAAAGATTATAACTATTTCATTTTCAAGTTTTTAATTTTATCTTTTTTGTAGAAACTTTAAGAAAATATAAATAATTTAAAGAGGATTTTTCAAATTTTTAATTTTATTTTTTTTGTAGGAACTTTAAGAAAATATCAATAATTTAAAGAGGGTAAAATAGCCAATAATTTTAATTTTTTTTTAGTTATTTCCGTTTACAAACTGTTGTTAAGGGTAATATTGTCTTTGCACAGTCAACTAACGGTCAATGTTAAAGTTAACTGACGGTAGGGGGTTTTTTACAAATAAACAAATTCTCGCCATCTACTTGCAACAAGCCCAAACCTCAAGGGAGGTTTTTAAAAATTACCCGAAGAATTAATGGGTTCCTTCATAAAGTACAGTGTGGCGTTCGGATCGGGTTAAACCCGAACTAAATTTTAACTTGTTTGGGTTGAAGTTTTTTTTTTTTTTTTTGTTAAGATTCAACTTTTAAAAATTAAAAATATATATACATTAAACAAAAAAAATCCCTATGGTAGTGGTTAATTATTGCTAATTTGGAGATGTTGTGTTGAGTATTGATGGTGTTGGAGATGGATTATTAGCCTTGTTTGTCATGTGGAGATGTTTAATCATGCTTGCCATTTGCCATTTTAATTTTTTAGATTTGTAATTTTTGTACCTTTATTGTACTTGATTACATGTTTTGTGTTTTGTTAACTTTAAAAAGACTTGTTGAAATGTTATTAAGGATGATTTGTAGTTGATATTTGTTGTTAAGGATGTTTGGAATTGAGATTTTTGGATTTTAAGTGGTTGTTGTTAGAATTTTTAGATTAAATTGTTCCTTAAGGATGTTTGGAATATTTGGAATTGAGAGTTTTAAATTGTTGAAATGTTATTAAGGATGATTTGTAGTTGATATTTGTTATTAAGGATGTTTGAAATTGAAAATTTTAAATTGTTGAAATGTTATTAAGGATGATTTGTAGTTGATATTTGTTGTTAAGAATGTTTGGAATTGAGATTTTTAGATTTTAAATGGTTGTTGTTAGAATTTTTAGATTAAATTGTTTCAACCCATTCTAACACGAACTAACCCGAATTATTCTAATCCAAACTAACCCGAATTAATCCGAACTAAAATTTTAACCATAATTATCAACCCAATCCTATCCGAATTGCCAACCCGAACCGAACCGAACCGAATTAAATTCGGTTCGGTTCGGTTCAGATTGGCGTTTTCAACCCGATTGGGTTCAATTCTCCAATCCAAACAGGTTGAAACCCAAACCAAAACACGAACAACCCGAACCGAAATCCGATTTGCCCACACCTGAGTGAATGGCCAACACAAGTTCTCAAAGACAGAAAGTGCACCAAATCCAGTCACAATCATTACTAATTGATAACTAATAAAGTGCAACGGCCCTTTCTTTAGCACAAAGAAGTGCCACTTGAGATATTGTTCGATTCTTACTGCTCCAACGTTACTTCAAACTTAACCACTCGGGCAGTAGCCCGAGTGGCCAGGGCTGCTGCCCTCCAACTTGGAGGGCAGCAGTTCGAACCCCCACAAAAGCATTGTGGGGGTATTTCCTTCCTCAATTAATTTGAGTGAAGGTAGTCTTCTCCCTTACCCATGAGTGAGGAGTAGACATCCCTCGAATATTTGTGAGGGTTAAAATCTGGGCAGAGCTCCATTAGCATTGATGTCAGTTGGTCCCAGTAATAGTCTGATTTGTAAATATCAGTAATAGTCTCATGTATATGAGTTGTAATCTGAGCAATAGTCTCATGTAATAAAAAAAAACGTTGCTTCAAACTTTTTTAAGGCAAAAGTTTTGGAAAGTCACAAAATAATAAAACAATACTTGCATGGCATCTACCTTTAATA
Source organism: Citrus x clementina (assembly GCF_000493195.1). Classification (NCBI taxonomy): domain Eukaryota; kingdom Viridiplantae; phylum Streptophyta; class Magnoliopsida; order Sapindales; family Rutaceae; genus Citrus; species Citrus x clementina. Next base: position 31,395,927 of record NW_006262688.1, read on the forward strand.
TGGGCAATAGTTTAGAGAAAACCTTTTAAATTTTGCCTAAGAATCTTATCTTAATTTTGGATGAAATGAACCACATATATATAGTAGTTTTTTTATCTACGTACATGATTTCAGTACCCTTTTTTTTTCTTGAATTATAGAATAATAATAATAATACTCTGAAATGACAGCAAGGTGAAAAATAAACAAGCATCAGAAAATCAATTTTTTTTTTATTCCGTTCGTTTTGTTTTTTCCTTTTTCAAAAAGAATACAGTAAAAATAGAGTCCGTTTTTGCTTTAGCAATAAAAGACAAAAAAATAAAGAAAATAAACCATCGGCGGTGCATAGTTGTTTCGAGACCCCGGTCCCGACAAGAAATCACGCGTTATTTGTACTCAGACACTTCACTAAATTCCAACAGTTTCCCTTGTCCCACAGGCCACATCGGTCAAACAAATGGAAAGCTAGAGCATAGAGGGAAAAACTTTAACCACAGAAAACGACGCCGTTGGGTCGTGACATCATTTATAATGCAAATTTGAAGATAATAAATTAAAGAGGTCTGCACAGCTGAGTGAGAGATTACCAAAAGAGATAGAGAGAGAGAGAGAGAAAGAGAGAGAGAGAGAGATGGTTTCCTCCACGGTGATCAGCGCATACATGCCGTTGATCACAACAATTCTGATCAGAGCAACGCTGTCGAGAGAACTACGGCCGTCGGATCACGGACTGGAGTATCAAAGTCCACCGCCGTCGAGCGAGAAATCCTCGCCGCAGATGACGTCGTTTTTCGAAGGATCGTCGTCGCCGCCGCCTTCGCCGCCGAATAGGTTCGCATTGCCGACAGCGATGAATTCGAGCACAGATGACACGTCGTGGTTGAGCGGTGGCGGAGGTGGCGGTAGGGACCACGTGAGGCACGTGATGCTGGTGGCGACTGTGGCGTGCGGGGTCACGGGTGCGGTTCTTTTAGTTGCTTCTGCTTTCATTTATTTTTACAAGTCCCAAAATCGTAATTCTTCATCATCGACATGTCCTCCTAATGATAACACCAATAATAATAGAAAGTAATGCGGCTTAGCTTTAGCTTTAGCTTAGCTTAGCTTGAAAGCAGTTCATTTCGTTTATGTTCTATCGAGTGCTACTCTTGCTTTCTCTCTTCTTTTTCGCTTTTGCTTACGAGGATTAGCACTTTCATTTTCTAATTAATTTTCTGTAAATTTTTGTAGAAAATTAGTTAATGGAATTGCCATTATTGATTATTAGAATGCCACCATTTTGCTTCTTTTTTTTTTCAGATCAAATAATTGAATGCAGTGGTTAAGGACCGATTATGTATATTTACAGGTAAAAAAACTTTTAGTAGTAATATTTAATGTTTTCTATAAATTGTGATTATTATACATTAGTGGAATTAGGATTTTTGCTAAGTTAAATTTTTTAAAATATGAAAAAAAAAAGTGCAACAAAAATGAAATAAGCATATCATTTCGTTTTTTTTTTTCATATACTCTGAAAAGTTCGATAGCCTCAAACTAAAATTTTACATTAAGTGGGGTGTCATTTGTCAAACTTTAAAAAAGTTGAGGACTACCTTGAAAATATTTTTTTCTTTGGTCTTATTTTTCAAAATTTTTGAAAGAATAGGGGATTCCCTGATTACAGAGATTGGAATCTTTTTATATATTTATTTATAATTGATGGAATACTATATTATTGAAGAAATTTTCTCCTATCTTATCTGTCCACGTAACATGATACTATATTATTCTATGCTAACGGGTTGATTGATAATTCGACAGTGTCGGCTGGTAAGGTTATATCCAGCTGAACTTTTGCATCTAAATAAAAGTCATGCTAATTCGACAGTGTCGGCTGGTAAGGTTATATCCAGCTGAACTTTTGCATCTAAATAAAAGTCATGCTAGATTTAGGATTTGAATTTTTGACAGAAAAAAAAATTAATGCACAACAATCAATGGGGGAGCTATGGAGTGACATTGAGTGAAAAATGTTGTTGTTTTATTCATTTTTATTTTGATTTAGTTCATTTAAAAATTCAATCCGATAATCTCTGATAAGGCAAGGATGTGTTAACCACTAGATCCAAAACTACTTGTAAAAGCAGTACATGAATAATAAGTGGTTGGCAGCTGGCAAGTGGCAACTCGAGCTGGACTAGACTGAGCTATACATAGCCTACTGAAAAATTAGTTTTGTTTTCATCAATTTAGGGATAACAATGAAGTAGATATGAATTGAATCTATATTGTTCTAGATTTAAATTTAAAATAAAAATTAAGATTTATATTTACTTTAGATCCGTCATTGATCTATATTTTTTGTTCCATATTTAGATCCGAAACAAAAAAATAAAGATCTCTATTTGAACCAATATTCATACTACTATTAACAATAAATTTATAAATTAAGGGTCCGTTTGCCCCAAACGGTCTCTAAGTCGGGTTGATCAAAAGTTCTAGGCCCTCCTTTGGTTGTCGAGAAAAAAACATCTTTAAAAAATAATTTATGAACAAGTTTATTTACGGGAACTCGGGAAGTATATAACAGAGTCAGGAGCCGGTTGAATTTGATTGTTGTTTGATGTTTAGGTATGCTTACAATTTTATTTTTTTAATTTTTTTCCTAAATAAGGTAATAATTGTTCCTTCTATTTTATTCATTTAGCTTGGTACTTGTCGTAATCTATCTCCGTCAATGTCAGCTTCTTCCGTGTCGGAAGAAGCTGAAAAATGTTGTTGAATGCCCTTTCATTTATTATTATCATTATTATGTTTAATTTTGTTCGGCAAATGTGTACTAATTTGGTTCGAATCGTTCGATCTCATAATACAAACATGTAATGAGTTATTTATGACGTCATGGATGCGGTTAGTTTGCGTGGTCTGAAATTTCAACCAAATTATTCAATCATGGTGGTGGCTACCTCTTCATTGCAATAGGCAATTAAAATTCTCTTAATAATGTTGATTTGTTCTATATACTTGAATTGATAGCATTAATTATTGTTATAAAAGCACTAACTTGTTTGAGAAAGGGAATAACTAAAAGGTGATAATAATTATAAAAAAAATAAAAGGCCCAACACATGGGCGGGCGGCCTATCTGTTGGGCCATATGCCATAAGAGGATCCAGCTAGCTCGTTGAAGAACCAGCATCTGAAGAAAATCCCACATCGAAAGAATAAACTGAATAAACATGGTCTATATATACAAGGACTGCCAGCACGGTTGTCTCTTCGGAGACATCCGATAAAATTGGAACGATACAGAGAAGATTAGCATGGCCCCTGCGCAAGGATGACACGCACAAATCGAGAAATGGTCCAAATTTTTTTTTTTTTTACCCTGTTTTTTCCTAATTAGATTTCTTTCGGAGCCGTTCGAAGAACATGTTTTTGCCGTCTGACTCGTTTGTTATTGCCGTTCTAGTTAGTTTCAGCTATTGGTTTTCGGTTTCTTTCTGTTTTGAAGGGTAATAGTTTGGAATATATAATACAAAATAATTAAGGATTAAAAAGTAATAAAACAATATTATCTAGATTGTAAAGATATACGGTAAAAGCCACGTGTCGAAGAAATAAAGCAAGCAGACGACCGTACCGGCCCGTTCCTGACGCTCAAAGTCATCGCTCAGTCAGTCATCAAACAATTAGTAGAAACAAGTTAAGCCCTCAGTTATAGTCTCCCCAATTTTCCAATAGGGAGTAGGGTTTAATCTCGTCAACCGATCGATTGATCGATCTCCACCGTTAATTGCAAGAGCCGATTAGAGGTATGCGAGTTACAATTTCTATGTTAAGCTGTTGTTGAGGAGCTGAAATCACAAATAGCTACCCACTGACTGATATTAGTGAATTAATATATAATTTTTGGTTATTCCTTCATATTGTTTTGTGATTTGGGGTAGGGCATGGAAGAGAACAAGCAGTGTGATGCCCGTTTGACATCACCCGCCGCTTTTGTAGAAGGGGGAATACAAGATGCTTGTGATGATGCTTGCAGCATATGCCTCGAACCCTTTTCTGATAGCGATCCTTCTACGGTAACCTCCTTCGATTTTCATGTTCGTTTCTTTCGAGTTGTTATTTTACGTGACCTCGGCAACTCTCTCTCTGTTGTTGCAGTTGACTAGTTGCAAGCATGAATTCCATCTCCAGTGCGTTCTCGAGTGGTATGTGTGTTAACTTACGGTTTGAATAGATACACAGCGTAGGTGCACAGGCTTAGATTAGTTGGAGCAATTTGGGGAGAAGAAAGGGAATGACATGGTTTTTTATTGCAGGTGTCAGAGAAGTTCTCAGTGTCCAATGTGTTGGCAACCTATCAGCCTGAAGGATCCCACCAGGTTTATATGCCGCGCCAGCGTGCTCTGCCCTGTATTGTTCCTCCTACAGATAGTTCGATAATGCAATTTAAGGTTTTGTGTCAATTTTGCAGCCAGGAACTACTTGAGGCGGTCGAACAAGAGAGGAGCGCTAGTGTTAATCCGTCTAGAAATACCACCATATTTCATCATCCGGCTCTGGGAGACTTTGAGTTACAGGGTGTTTGTATTCTGCCTATGCGCTTCATTTCGTCAACAGTATCAAGTAAGTTTGATTCTTACTGGTGGCTTCATTTTAATTCTCTTTCCTTCAATGCAGTTGCCAGTGGGTGCAACCGACGCTGAACTCGAAGAACGTATTATCCAGCACTTGGCTGCAGCTGCTGCTATGGGGAGAGCACGCCACATTGGTAGAAGGGAAAGCCAGAGGAACAGATCATCTGCTCAAGTTCGTCCTCAGTTCTTTGTGTTCTCAACTCATCCCAATACAAGTACTGCTGACCCTGTGTCTTCATCTCCAACTCAGAGAGAAGGTGAACCAACTCCTACTGTAACAGTACCTACTCCATCATCACCTGCAGCTGCTGGGGAAGAATCTCCAGAGCAGAGTACACAATTGCTTTCTGCTTCAGCTTCTGGATCAAGTGCTCTTGCTTCCAGTCAACATGAAAGCACCTTAAACAATAGGTATTTACCAACCTTTGATTGCATATAGTTTGATTCGTCAGTGCTATGAGAAACTATTGTTTACAGCAATAATTTATTAATTGGTTCTTACAGGAGATCTCCTAATCAGCCTTCCCCAAACAGTCAGGATAGAGCAGGACCATCAGATTTCCAATCTTTTTCAGAATCTCTTAAATCTCGATTTAATGCTGTTTCAATGAGGTGTCAATCAAATGAAACATTCAATATTCTTAAATAGGGATCTAACATCATTTTCGGAATATCTTAATCTCTACCTCATTTTCTTTTCAGGTACAAGGAGTCTATTTCAAAGAGCACAAGAGGGTGGAAAGAGAGATTCTTTTCTCGCTACAATACCACGTCAGATCTTGGTTCTGAGGTTAGAAGGGAGGATGATGCTGGAATTGAAAGAGTATCTGGTATGATGGAGCGTCTAGAAACCAGAGACAACAACAGTAGTAGCACTGCTTCTGTATCAAACAGTCCAAATAACTCAGTTCCAGAATCAAACAACCAGCAAGTTTCTGAGACTGCTCATAATAATCCAATGAATGATACTAATGCACAAGGTTCGTGTGGAGCAAGTTCTGGTACAAATTAAAATTTTGTTCAACGACATAAAGCCTTTTTATTACTCAGGTTCTTTCTCCATGTACATGAAAGATGTTCATTTAAATAATCAAACCGGTCAGTCGGTTTGTTTCACTGGTTTTTGGATATATGAATGATACACCGTAGATTAACATGGCTGTATACCAATAACAAAGCATACATTGAGAAGTATTCCAAATATTTTCTTCATGCTGTAGCCCATTCTCAATTAGTATATTGATATTTTGGTGAATATCAGTTAATCTGCCTATGGATACTCAAAAGTTGTGGCTTGACAATTCCTCATATTTTTCATTTTTTCAACAAAAACATCTTCTCTTTACACAAAGCTCAATCAATCATCAGAGTCAATTCTGCAAGGTTCCAGACTTCCAGTACTAACAATGCAGTTCAAGAGAAAATTATAATCGATGTTAAATGAATAAATACCATAGAAAAGGGAGGACATGGTGTCATTGCTTGAGAATAACTCAAATTGATATTACAGATTTTTTTTTCTTTTTATTAAAATGGGAAGGAGGGAAGTAATTATATATAACTATTGGTCGAGAGGCATCCACTCTAGTTCTAGTTCTAATTCTCCAGATTCAACATTCTGGAGCTTGAGTGATATCTTCTGCTTCACCTTCCCATCAATAATGTTAATGGTGCTGTCCTCCAGAAGGGCATTATCATCTGATTTCAGCCATTTTCCTATCTGCATATTACCAAACATTTCGGGGTCCCCAAATGCCAAGGCTGATGTTAGCAGAGGCTGGATATCTATCTCTGCTTCTCCCATTATGTCATCTGCTGAAAATGTGTCGTGATCAAATACTTCCTGCAACATGGAAAATTTTCTAAGCTGATTAATGATGAAGTCCAGAAGTGGATCGCTAATGAGTTAACTTGATACGAAATAAGTCTGTTAACAGAATAAGAATAATAAGCCAAAATGTTAAAAGAAAAGACAAGCTTACCAACTTTACAGGCCCATATTCCTGGGGAACCGACAGCATGAGCTCCTCATTCCAAACTGGATTCAAGTTGCTCTTTACTATAGTCGTTTGCACGGTCTAATGATATCAACAACAACACGGTCATCAGTTTAAAATGACAGAGAATGTGGTCATCAGTCTAATAATATCAATAACATCAAATTCAAGCTAATATGAACTACTACACAAGGTGAAGCTCTGCTATTTGAATTTGCCTTCCAGAAAGGTAAATGATAAATTGTGAAAAATGGCTCAGAAAATATGTTTCCATTTTTATCTATGTTTTCATTGTGAAATGGCTGTACATTTGTAAAACCTCAGAACCAAGTTCAGCCTCAGTAAATAAAAGTGCTTCAGGAAGGGAAGAAAAGGAGAGGAACTGACCTGCTGTCCAAGACGCAGAACTACGTAAGGATCACTTGACATCATATCTCTGATAGCTAAATTTATGCCTTTTACCACTTTGACTTTCAATAAGCCGATAAACTCTACCATGCCTACCTGTTACAACTTTCAACATTAGTATAACCAAAATTATTCACAGTAAAACCACATGAACCTATATCATGTTCTCCATGTTGTTACCACTACTACTCGACCACTTTACAATATGTACCCCAGAAACATGTTATTGGAATATCCAGTTTAATAGGTTGGTATCCATCATCGCCAGCAATATGATGATCCTTTACTGGGAGTAACAAACACTTACGTCTTTTTTCTGCGATGAGTTTGTACTTCGAAAGCTATCTATAATTTTTCGAGAAAAACTTGATTGGAGAGAGGCAGAAGGCTTTCCTGATGCAATCCGCAAGCTAGGTTTCAAAAATTCTTGGAGTTCATACTTAGACCTACATGGAAAAGTGAGGTTACATTAATAAGCACTCTATCACTCAAGATATGACCAACAAATGTAACTGCTCTATGTTGTCACCTATGCATGATCCAAATTGCAGCATCTTTTGGACATACAAGTTTAACAACAAAAGAACAAGTGAACATTTTTATGATAGTACTTCGTTACAAATGTTTTAACGGAAAAAATGTTGGAAGGTCTGACAGAAGCACTGCCAACCGACATGCACAATATTCAAGAACAGTCAACCACACACACATGTATGGCTTTAATGCTTAGACTTCAAAATCTAACCTGATAAACTTCGAACGTATCTCATGACTGGAATCTGGTCCAGGCTTTGAAACACCTTCGGGTATAAAAGCCTCATAAATTGCATTAGCAGATGAATTTCCTCCAACTTCAATCATGGCATCAACTTCATCATCAGACCAGTCATCCAATGTCACAGACAAAACCTGGAGGTGAAAGACAATAGTGAATGGAACTCAATTTAGGAAAAAGTATATTGCTTCCATCCACACATTGGTGGAGCAACACTACCAGAATCCACTAAATTTGCTAAGAATCAAAGGCTTAGAAAGAACAATGTAAGGATCCATATGGAGTTATTCCATGCAGAAAAGATTAGATGTGTCCAATGGACAGGCAAGATATTGAGGAAAACTTAATGAAGCATGAAACATGTGGCTTCAATATAAAGATGAAAAATCGCATATATAAATGACTCTCTTCTTCTTGAACCAAATATGTCAACTGATGCTTTTTCTTCCATCCAAATATCACCATCCTTGTTTTTAATAAGTTCATTCAAAGATCATTTTGACTTTACAAGCAGATTAGATACATTAAGTTCTGTGTTATCCAGATATAGCTTCTTTCATTTCCCTCAAAATAGGGAAACATTTAAGTTATCAATAATTCAGTAGTTGTACATATGTTCTTACAATGTTTAAACAGTTATAATTTTCCAATGACTAACTTAGAAAATAATTTTAACAAAAGCTCGCATCGCTACTATGATATATCAGTATGAGGAAAATATATTTACATCATCTTACGTGTTGCTATCTGTATATGATCAATCATCATGCTCCTACCAACAACTGCAATCCCCATTTTAAGAATTAAGATAATCAAATTAGAGGCTATCCAAGAGTTACCTTCGAGACATGCGTACCGAGGCTTCTGTGCACGCCACAACATTTTAAGCATATAAACACTCCGATATTTGCTGACCTGAAAGAGCAGAGGTCAAGTGAATTCTCAGCACCTTAAAAGGATACATCAAAGAAAATGACAATATCTATGAATACTAATGTTTCTTCAATTATTTAAGCAATTCTTAGCTCATGGAGAATCTTTTAAAACTTCTTTCTTCATAGATAAACATTAAGTAATAATTGCACCATAGTAATGATGATGAGGAAGACGAGGTTGATAGAAGCAACAAATATCAATACTACACTAACAGATGCAACTCAAGTACGTAGGTGGTATACAAGAATCACTTTTACCATCAAGGCGTCAAATGTTCTAATGTCTATTCGAAAGCGCAGAGACACATTTTGATATTACAGAACCAATGTGGTAAAACTTACGCCCATTTAGGATCTGGAGCACCACAATCAGCACAAATGCGATTATCCCGTTGAAGCAATAAATCCTTTAACCTTCCCTTACCTGTAGATAGAGTTGCATATCAAGAGCATAGTTCAAGTAAAATGACATCTAAAAAGCAGCCGAACGAACAGACTATAGTAGAGAACAAAACTGGGGAGGAAGAAAAGTGTACAAGAAATTTCTATTATACAAAAGTATTAAATATTTTTAAAAAAATTGTGTTCTAACATGATTGAATAATCACTAATGTCAGTCAATCGTGCAATAACATGGACAACATATTGCTTGTATGCTTATGCTGCACATGTTTACAGATTGAACATTTCTGAAGTAGCCAGGTTCTGAAACTGTTATAGTTATTTCATATATTATAGGTCCTTATCATTGGCTGTAGTCAGCAAGTCAGTAAATAGAACACCCCCCCCGCCCCCCCAAAAAAAGGATTGAATAAGCTTTTTGACCGAAATCACCTGAAGTAACAAAAACATACCCGAGGAAGGTTTGCCAAGTTCCAATGGACGGTTATTATTATTACGCATACTCATTGCTCAACTTGCAAGCAACAGTCATTCAAAAAGGACTATATTCACAGAGAAGCCTGGAAAATATCATCCACAAAGAAAAAGAAAAGCAACTCAGCTCAGCAAAAGTAATTCTAAGGACTAAACCATTTACACCTCGATGTAAACTCTGATATAAAAAAAAAACAGAAGAGAAAGTGCACAAATATCAACAGGATTAATCCTAATAATATCTACAAACCTTGCACATGAATAAAATTAACAAATACTATCTATACCAGCAAAAATGAAAAAGACACCAGTGAAACGTGGCAATTCCAACGTGAAAAACGTTTCAAAACTGCAAGTGGGTGTATGAGATCATCGGAGTAATCAAAATTATCAATATAACAGCAAATTGCATCTGATGTCCCTCAGCTCGGAAGAAAACATACCCAAAAAAGGAAGTAGGGGAACTATTTGTTGGGTTGCCAAGAAAATGAAGGGTGATTTGTAACTCTTCCACAAATGAAAATCACGAAAAATAATTCCACTGAAAAAAACAAAAACTTTATTAAAAGCCCACAACCCAAATAATCTCAATCCCAAATGACATAAAAAAGATTGACAACACATTTAATCAAACCAAGTTAACAACATATCAACCTCAAATCATCATTATAAATTAAAAAAAAAAATGATTTTCCCATGAATTATTAATGTATTATCATACATCGATAATAGATAACCGTTGAAAGTTTGTTAACAGATAACAATCATTGCAAACATTTATAAACAGAAATGAAAAACAAAAGATTAAAGTGAAAATGAAAGAAAGAGAGATCTGCAAAGAAAAAAAAAAAAGAAAGAAAGGGACTTAGAATTCACCTGTGAATTGAAATGTGTGGTTCTTCAACTGGGAGCGAAAAAACAGAGAGAAAAGAGCTTTTTTTTTTTTTTTTTTTCAATTTGGTGATGAAAACAATGTCAAATTTTATATTTTATTATTATTAATTTATTATTCTTGAATATCATATTGATTTTGCTATTTTGTAATATTTTCATATGTGTCAGACATGAGAATGATTCATATATTCGTTGGAATTTTCCCTGTCACACCATATTTATAAATTATAAAGCATTAAAGCTTACAAAAGCCAGTAGTAATTTTTGTTTATTGATATTATTGTGAAAATAAAAATTAAAACAGGTTGTAACGGCCAAAGTAAAGTTAAAGAGTTACGTTGTACTGCAACCCCAAATGAACTGGTCGTTATGATTCCCTTCCATCTGACATGTATTGTCATAAAGCAAGCTCAAAATGTTTGATTGAAAAAAAAAAAAAGTTTTCATTTTGTGTTATTTTGGCAAGAAACTAGAAAGATGCTCAAAATTTAAGAAATGATAGCAAGTCAATTTTAGGGAAAAATAAATAATACTTCTTTATTTGATGAAGTGGTCAGTTGGAGACATTGTCAATGATATATACTTATACATCGACCGACCCTTTGACTTTGGAAAAATTTTAAAGTTAAAGAGAAGGATGAGAGTCAAATTTTCTTTTTAGAATATAAAAGTTCAAATTAGAATAATGTTGAAGGTTTCATTAGTTAGCCTGTATGGTTTACAATTGTTACACATAAGTTGTTCGGTAATTATTTTTTCTTAAAAAAATGAAAAAAGAAAGAAAGAATTTGGCGCTGTAAAAGTTGGTTATCCTGACTTGGGTAAAGTAGGATTAATAATAAATGTAAATACATCCTTTAATTCTTGAATCAAATGATTAAATCATTTACATTATTATATTAGAGTCCAAAATTTTCCGAACACATTAACGCACCAAGATAAAGACTCCAATGGAGCAAGCAATTATTATTTTTTTCCCTAATTTTCCTTGTTCTAATTATTAAATATTTAATGTAACGACCGAAACAAACAAAAGAAACACCATCCAATAATCCAATAACAGTTCAAATAGAGATTAGATCAAGAGATATTGATGCTTGGACTTAACACCACCACTTTTGGAGACTGGTGTTTTCAGTTTTGGGGCCATCAATGGGGCCGCGAATAAACAGTCATTTTCATTTAACCCCATCTCACCGAAGTTTCCTCATAACTCAAGTGAGTTATGTATGATAGGGAATTATTAAGGTACATTATCATGGACCACGCATACATCAATCCCACCATTGTTATCTCAGTAACGTAAAAGTAGACCAACAAAAACTTACAAGTATGTTACTGATGGCAACTATAAGATTGATGTTTGGTACATAACTGCAACAAGGTCCGACATGATAACATCCCTTTGCATAAAATACAATGAGTTTGGTTCCTACCTTGGAATAATCACGAGGATCGCGAAATCATTTAATCAGACAGATGAATGGTTACAACTAAGTGAGTCTTTCAACAGTTGATATTCAATTTTTAAGTAAATAATAATAATACCAGGCTACCTGAAAAACAGAAACATTACCGAAAAGGAGGTGACCACTGCATGGTTTTGTGATAAAAGCATGGATGAATTACGGAGGATCATAATTATGAAAAATGAAAAATCAATAGACTTCCACATGCCACTGCTTGTTCTTCTTCAGTTGCGAAAGCTTCTGATCCCAGCTTTCTCCTCTCTGTTCTGCAACTCTCTTCAGTGTTTCCTGGATCCCTGGCATCATTCCTTTAAGCCCACAGAAGTATATATGTGCTCCGCCATCCAAGAGTTTGAAGATTTCGTCGCTGTATTCCTCGATCTTGTCCTGAACGTACATCTTGCCCCCCTTCTTGTTCTTCTGCTCTCTGCTGAGTGCTTTGTCATAACGGAAGTTATCTGGATAGTCCTGAAGATACTTGGTGAATTCGTCATCATAAAGGAGGCTGTCTGAATTGGCCACTCCAAGGAAAAGCCATGCAAGGCCACCAAACTTGTATGTATGCACAGATTCCATGAACATACGACGTAGGTAGCCTCTGAAAGGTGCTATACCAGTGCCTGTAGCTATCATTATGTGGGTGGCATTGGGATTGTCTTCGGGCAAAAGCATAATCTTACCAGAGGGTCCTGCAAAAATGTAACAGGACAGTTAATTTCCATCTTGATTGACAATTACCCAATCTCATGTAAAATAACCAATGCTGAGAAAAATTCAAACCAGAGAATCTAAACCATCAGAAAGGATAAACTAGAAATAGCTTATTATAATGAGCTCCAACCAAGTTTACAACTAAAGGAGCAAAGATGACGATGACAATATGAACACAAGCAACTCAGTTGGCAACTAGCCATATTATCAATGTTATCAGCAGGGAACAATCAACCTGACACAAACCTCAATAAATTCCTGAAACAGAAAAGAAGCAAAAATATGACTCAGACGAAAAAGAATCATCAGAATAGCTTGCGAAATTTTTGCAAAATCTGAGTCGGGTGATGGTAAGAAGTGTGGGGTAGCAGCTGGCTATGCCATGTTAATCCATGATAAATAATTAGAAAATGACAGACATTCCAAAAATCTAGTTTAT
>NW_006262688.1:31410655-31415786 GCF_000493195.1 Citrus x clementina
ATAATCATTAAATACCAGACAGTGACCCAGTCTAGAGTATACAACAATTAAAAAATCTAAGCAGACGTAATTTTCTGAGCTACTCAGAGAACGAATAACATCCCAATTTTCACGTACCAACCTATCCTAACATGTTGTCTTAGATATCTTTCACACAATAACTCATCATAAACCTTTCATTCAATCAAATTAATAACCTCTGACAACTTCTTAATGTCACTCCATTAGTGAAACATAGTTTCAATATATTCAAATATAAGTAGCCATTATAATAAACCTATCAGACTAGCGAACGCATTGACAATGCTATTCCAAATCAATTGGGTTGTTTGCAGTCAATAAGAAAGCTAAATGTAATTGATGGAATAACATTTCAAAAAGCAAAATTAATAGGATTCTACATTGAAAGTTCATACTGGCTAGTTCTTATGGATCTTCCATCAAAATTAATATGATTCTACCTGTGATCAGAACTTTGTCTCCAGGCTTTGAGTTGCATAGGAAATTGCTGCATATACCACTCTTTGAAGGATCCTCCTTTCCAGACTCAGGGTCATAATACACAGCACGACGAACACACAGACTGGCTGTCTGGCCATCAAAGGAGTCTCCATACCTAGTAGATGCAATTGAATAAAGACGGACATTGTGGGGATTTCCAGGTTTTTTTGGGTTTTCACCCTGTTAAGCAAAAAGACCATGAATGAGATTATTTCTAATGCATAATTTAGCATATAATCATGACTAACATAAGAATGAAACTTATAATGCAAGTACAAATCTCTTTCTTTTTTATTTTGCTTAATTGGGAAGCTTCTATATCTTAACAGGGATGCACTCTTAGTGAGCTAGTGTTTTTGGGTTTTGGGATATTTTATCTTTGCAGTTTCTAAGTATTCTGTTTATATTGGGACTTCTCGTCCTTTTTTGTGGATTTGTAATCCTCCTAATCCTTGTACATATTTCTTATAGTTCTATTTAATCTTTGTTTCTTAGCAAAAAAATAATGCAAGTACACAGTGACCAAAATAGATTGAGGTTGCGGGTTGCTATTTAACAAGACCAGACATAGCATTTGGATTATTCAGCTAAATTGTCAAAGACATATATATTATATTGACATTGGCATTCAAAAAGATACTTCCAAAGCAATTAATAAAGAAAACAGTTGATTAGGCTATAATGCCCATTAGGAGGGTAGCTGACTGCTCTACAGTCTAAGTTTCTTTTATTAGTGAAAATCAATGCATGATTATAGATTAAGAAATTCAGAATAAAGACATTACTTACGGGAGGGATAACTCCATAACTCTGTCCTTCCCAGTAGGGGACGTTTCCACCATGGTCAATCACTATATGGCAAGTCTCTCCTGGGGCTTTTGCGCCAACAACTCTCTCAACAGAAACAATAGTTGCTGTGTAGGGTTCCTTGGGCTTGTATAAATTTAGTGGGGGCTGGCTCTGCTCTTCCAGTTCCAATGGTGAAACTGCAACCTTGGATTTACTTGCTTGTTGCACTGACATGCATACTACATAACGATTTCTCAACCGTGGATTCCTTGATTTCAGGTCCAGAGATAACACAGGAGCCCATGATTTTTCACCCAATCTTAAATTTTGTGTCTGTAACAACAAAATGAAAAGGAAACAGAGAAGGTAAGATCATTACAGTCAATAACCAAAGGATCTCTTCACATAGGATTTTTCTCAACGTAAATTTATGGGTTGTGCACACAGAACGTCTCACATTGGCCAGTATGGGTAGCAACTAATATTTGCAAGACGTTGATATGCAGATGCACTTTAGATCAATATCCCAAAACATAGAGAAGTAGTTAGAGATTGTGAACTACAAACGAGGTTCTCTTGCCACCTAAACACCTGGATCCAACATTCTGATTATTGCTATCAATAGTATTCAAAAGCCTAAGACCAGCATCCTAACATGACACAAAAACACAATAATCAAGATAAAATGTATAAAGAAAACTCTTTAGAATCGCGCAAGATAAAGAAAACACCTGTGAATCCCACAAGTGAAAGAAAGCACTTGAGAATCGCACAAGAAAACTGATATATATGTGCCCAACACAAGCACGAATGACATTTCTCCCGTCGTATAGATCAAATGAAAATTGCCGTAACTAAAATGAAAAGCAGTGTTAACTAGTTTGATCTAACACAAGCACACCACAACATAACCCAGAAATACAAAAAAAGAAAGCCATAAATAAAAAATACTGTGCTCGTACAGAATATAAATATTGCATGGACTTAATCAAAATAGGAGCTTATTGTCTTAATCAATGTCAAAAATACAATAAAACTGATTGATTACCTTAAACAGAGGAGCACTCCTGAGAGTAGAGTCGGTCCCAACAGGAACAGCCACAGCAACCTGAAAACAAAACCCCATTAAAAATCAGTCAATACTCCGTTTGGCTGCTTCAAAAAATGCAATTTTTGCTGAAATCAAATAGGGCGTAACATAAAACGAAACCCAGTTGCTTTTATTTCACGGAGATTAGAGCAGAGCGGACCTGCGAGACGGCTAAATGAGCCATGATCAGATCAATTAAACGAGTGACTGATCAATTAAAAGGTTTTTTTTTTAACGTTTTTCAAGAGAAAAAGAGAAAGCTAAGCACTTATTATATATAAGAGTTTGGTTTAATGATGCAATTGAACTGCTGTTGGTCTTTGGAGATTGGCAAAAGACAACTTTGGCTTCTCAGGCTGCCACTGGGACTGTGACCGGGAGAAAGCTTACCCGATGATTTATTTTATTTCGGGTTAAGGGCTTAGGCCTTAGATGCATCTAAAATTACTCATATCTCCCTCTTCACATTTTCTTTTTAATTTTTTTTCAAGTAAATATTCTAAAACTATTTTTAACAAATGTGATTTTTCTTTTTCAAATTATTACTGTTTAATTTTAAAAATATAAAAAGAATGGTGGTGCAACACAACAACTTTCTCAAAAGTCACTCGTTTTAGTACGTATTCTCTTCTAAATACGTTTAATTGCAAATGAATAATAGTTTTTAAGATAATAAATAATAGTAGTAGGTGAGGGTAATATGGGCATAGAAAAGCAAACCACATGGGTTAGAATTAGATTAGAGGCAGCAATAATAATAATAATAAAATGCCGTTTGGAGAGAGCTAAAAACATGGTTTATTTGGCTGAAACTGAAAGGCTCTGCCAAATTCCGAAGGGTCAAAATTCATCGACTCTGACCCAATGAGACTAAATGAGCCTTCTTTTCTTGAAGCTTGCTAATCGAAAATGGAGGCTCCATGATAAATAAACAAATACATTAACAATAGACATATATTTACACACTGTTAGGGAGATGGACCCCACTTCTCTCCATTTTTCAAATCCAATACAGTCTATGCCCCCGTACCTGGAAATTTGATGAGCTCAACGAACCGAAGACACCGTCGTTTAACGAATATTATTTTATTTGTTTATTTATTTATGGTCAAACAATTGTGATCATACAATATTGAATTGTAGGTAGAGTAAGAGTAGTTGAAATTTGACCCTTTGGAATAAATAAATTATATGATTATTTCTATGATTAAAAAGACTAAAATCTTGCTAGACTGTGATGTGAAAATTTTTTAAATCCACTTATTACAGCCGAGTTTAATTGAGTTTCACAAATTAGTTAGGAGGTTGAAGCAGTCGATGTTACAACTATGACGTTTTTACATTAAAAGCTGATTATTCAAAGAACAAATCACCCTTTACTTGGTCACCTCAATAGACAATTCTGCCTTGATTGTCACTGCAACTTTTGTACATAATATTTTTTTTATCCTGATTTTCCCATAGTTGATTAAATTTTCTTGAAACACTCTCTCAGCTCGATATTGGATTGCTTTGTTAGACGTTTGTTGTCCATTCACCACAGGCATTGATTTTTTTTTCGTTTGTCCTTTGTTTAAAAAACTCATAGGCATCTTCTCGTCCGTGAATTTTTTTTTTTTTTAATACTGATTACATATTAAATTATTAATATTACATTAGATATTTTATATATACTATTACAGCAGATAATTATATTGATATTTATAATGAAACATATACTTGGAATTATATATTATATTATATTAAATTCTATGAAATACTTGTCCAAATAAATAATTCTTATAAATGAAGGATGTTCCTACTCTACTCGCATTTCACAAAAGAGAAATACTACAAATTAATTTTACCTAATTATATTTAATTGAGAGAAATTAAGTACATAAGAATTTTTTTTTTTTTTTTTTTTGAAGAGAAGTACATAAGAATTAGATAGTCATTTTTGTGCCCTTTCTTTTCTTTTCTTTTAAATTTTACAATAGTCGTTTTTGTCCTAAAACATATGAACGTCATATCGGTGGCCTCCCATTTGTATGCATCCAAAATAGCTAGCGAAAGAATCAACACGTGTTGTATTGATTCATTCTTACCCGAACAAAGCAGACAGTGCTTGTTCGAACCAAAATTCCAAAAACATGGCGGGCCCAACCGTCAATCAAACCTCGCCGTCGTCGTCTTTGTTTGAACGAGGACTTGTTGGCCCACTGTGCCACTAACCTGAAACCTGCAAGACGTCTCAAACATGGCCATTACTCTTGACTCCCTCTGGCAATGCCTCTTGAGGTTCAACTGATTGAATATGCTTGATAATTGCTTAATATAAGGATACCCTTTTGCTTTTTGTCAATGATTTTCTGGTTTTGTTGCGCATACGTTAATTAAAAAAAATTAATATTTTTGGCCTTTTGTTCAATAAAATTAGCTTTCTTTGGAAAGTGGAGGAATTTTATTCCTGTTGAAGTGCTTGTCGTGCTATAGCCTATAGCAAAAATAAATGCTAATGGTGATAGTGTTTTTGTTTATTACAGTAAATTTCGTTTTTGATAGGGCACAATGGCGCCGAGAGTTATTATGTTACAAATGTTGGGAGTTACCGGTTCAAAAATTTTGATCTCTTGGACGTTAGCTTTTATGCTGTTGCAAAATCTCATGACCATATTTCTTCTCAGGTATTAATTTCAGTTTGACACGCCTAGTATTTTTGCTGAAACTTAGAGGTTTATTGCGTGATTTAAAATCTTTTTTTTTTAAATC
>NW_006262688.1:31415886-31428539 GCF_000493195.1 Citrus x clementina
TACCACCACAGCACTCATGTAACTTGCTTTGTTGGTCGATTGGTTAATTGAAGCTTCTTAACCCATGCTTGTTGTCAATGAATGAATTGCATACAGGATCTTGTATCATTTCTGTTTTCCGTAAGTGAATGCTAAACTTCTATGCTTTTCTTTTTCCCTTGTTTCAACACCTTGAATCTCTGTCTCATGCTTGGACTGTAGGGTTCCTGCTAATGATGTTTTAAAGGTCATAACGATCATCTTGAATCTCTGTGTTTCGAGTTCGACCATCTTATGATATATGGTTTGACATGTGCTTCACAAACTCCCACATCGTTAATGGATTAAAATTTGTGTTGGCAAACCAAAAGTAATGCTTAGGCAAAGGTTTAATTGTAATTTGCATCATGCTAACAGATTTTTGTTAGGATTTCAGGTTCAATTTGTCGCAATTTCAACCTAGTTATTAATATTTACTATTTCAATATAACTGGGGGTTATGTAGAGTAGAGGGCTGCACAAATTTAGCTTCACAGTCCCTTACTGATAAGTCAAGTTGTTAAATTAAATACGTGGTATTAGTTATCCTTTTTGCACAATTTGAAGGAATATGTTGTTAGTTGTGATGATAAAGTCCGCTAGTCACTAGTGCATGAGTAATGATAGTTCACTGGAAATTTTGTTTTATATGTGTTGTTTCCAGATCAATGTTTACACCAATCAAGAATCACCAAGATCAATCAATTTTTGTTCTCTGATGATTGATCACTTTTATCCACTCACTGATAACAAGATACAAGCCCAAAAAGATGAAGTTACAAGCTTTCAATCCTTCTACTGCCCTATATATATAGGACTAGAGGATTCTACAATGATTCCCCATTCACCAGCTGTGTTTCTGTCTTTGTTACAAACTGAATTCAGGACTTTCCCGCTCTTGATAACAACCAGCAGCAACGGCTTTAGTCATGTGCTGCTCTCGTGCTTAAGAATAAGTGAAATCGAAACGCTTTTGAAGACTGTCGTTTCGAGCTAAATGAAAATGTTGAGAGGAAAAAGAGTAAAAATTTTCAGTTTTTTTTCACACAGATAGCATATGGTCAGATTTTCACTCATACGCGGATTGTGTGGGTGTACCAAGATACTCAGCGTGTCCGTTTACGTCCTGTCAAGATGAATAGAGCGGAGCAATTACTTATTGGCCACCCACCCTATTCGTGATCAAAACCCATTGTGTTTATAATTACAGTAATAAACTTCCTATTAAATTACACCCCTGAGTGGCTTTTTTCATTTATCATTCTTTTATTGATTTGAAAAATAAAGCAAAAACAAAATTCCATTGAAAGTAGTGGAGTAATAAGCAAAATTCCAGCTTTGAAGAAGCCACCACCAGGAAAATCAAATGCCAAAATTCTAACTTTGGTCTAGAGTATGTTTGGTTCTCTCTCTCTCTCTCTCTCGATCGATAAGTAGTATCGAGTAAAAGTTAAGAATTATAAATTTTAATCTTATAAAAGGAAGGGATTTTATTGTAAAATGGAAAGTTTATTAATGATGAAATAGAGAGAGAATTTAAAATTAAAGAACAATGAGATATAAATTTTCATTCGTGTTTTTGAAGATACTAATTAAATATGGTCAAAATTATTAATAGTTACTTTGAAATTTGTAGAAAGAGTATTTCATTCATATGTATAATGATAAACACAAATGAAGTGTTAGTTGTGGAATTAAAAATAAGTGTGTTTAGAAGTGATATCATAATTATATAATTTTAATAGGGTACATTTAGCCGCCTGCTGGGGGGGTGGGGGGACTCTGGGGTTTATAGCGGTTTTGAAGGAGTGCTATAGCTCCACTCAGAGAAAACTATTTACGAGTGGAGCTTTTAGGTTTTAACACCCTCTAAAATCCCGATAAAACTTGTTTTGAATACTTTTTCCTAAGCTACTCTCAATTTAATTGATAAAATGTAAATTCGTATATTAAAATTAACCATCTTCCCATAAAATTTTACCCAAGAGTTTCTTTTTCTAAACTCACATACAAATATTACAAAAATTAATTTATCTTAAATTTTTTTCTTATTATATACTTTTTATATTCATAAATCTAAATTTTTGTAATTTTCTCAAAAAAATAATTTTCAATTAAATTTTTAAATATAAATATAAATTATGAAACTGGGGGTGTAAAAATTTTATTAAAATAATAATTTATCTAAGTTTTTCATTGAATTTTTATTTAAAACAATAAATAAATTAATTTGTATTAGGTTATTTAAGTAGTTTGAATTAAAAGAGGATTTCCATTTAAAAAAAAAATAATAAAGGAGGATTTTGAGGGGTGTTAAAAGTCCTACTTAATGGATTGTTCTGAAACCATTGAGACCAGGCCCAATCTGGAATAAGCAGTACCCTGAAAAGCGTTTCTACATGCCCACTAGTCAAAATGCATAATTTAAGAAAGATATTTTTCTTGTTATCCACAAAATTTTTATAACTAATTAAGAATAATATAATTGGTAATTCAATTAAAAACTGAAAAATGTAAGATTATTAATTTCCTGTGTCTTTATGAACCATTAAAATATACAATAAAATAAATTATGCGTACATTTTTTGTATATCATGTGTTAGTAATTATTTCTTCTATTAGGTGCAGAGTCGGAACCACTGTTATGCCCGGGCAACCAAAAAATTTTGGATTTTTTTATTAATATTATGAAAAAATTTTAAATATTAATTAAAAAGTAAAAGTTGAAAAAATATTAATAATCGGCTACTCCTAAACATTGAAATATATTAATACCTGTTCTATTTTATACTCTTTATTATTTTATTTTTTATTTATACAAAAAAAAATTATCCAGCCTTTTTCTTTTCCATAAAAAAGTTGGTATTTTCATCTTCTATATTTTTTAAAAGTTTATTATGCATAACATAACTGAATAAACTATTTAACTTATTTTTTAAAAGTTTTTTAATTCTTTTCCGTAAGAACCGTTTTTTTTTTCAGGTCAAGATTCAAGGTTTGCTTTCTTCGTCTTTTTTTAAGTTTATATTATTTGTGGCTTATTTCTTTAAATTCGTATTATTTGACAAAAAATATTTTATTGTAAACTTTTACTTTATATATTTAGGCATAATTTGTTATTTGTTAGTTTATAGATCATGTCTGTTGTTTTAGTATTAAAAGTTGTGTATTGTTAATTGATTAATTATAGTTATTAATTTTTAGACATAAGTTCCATTTTGATATATGATTGAATAAGATTTCGTAATATATGATTTTTGTACTTTCATTAATTTAAGTTTGAATTAAGATTTATTTTATTTTGCTGCAATATATTTATATGTATTTTGGTAACCCCAAATTAAAATCTCGATTCTGCCCCTAATTAGATGTTAATTAATTAATTTTTTATTATTAGGTTTTGACATTGATTATAACTTATAATTTGATAAAATATTAAAAAAATGAATAATAAAATAGTCTTAATTAGTGAGCGAATTTTTTTTTAATATAACTTGGAAGCCCTAAGATGATCTTCCTCAATCAATCGTATACGGCTATTCTAAAAAATAAATATTTTAATTGAAATTGTTGGGCCTACAATGAGGTGGCAGAAAGAACTTTGGCAACAGAAACAGGTGGCGCTCACGGTGTCACTTTCCAAAACCCTCAGTCAATCAATCATGTCATCAAGTGGACCCCACTACATGTGATATCTGGACCAGCATACAACGGTCAGCGGTCACCCTCAATCCCATCCAGTCACGGTATGGGTCCCGCACAACACCTGGTCCAGATTAGTTCTCTCCTGCTTTCGGTCAGCCTTCCCTATCTGCCCCCGAAACCCCTCAATTCCCCAGTCCACGGCCCAGATTCTTCCAACGCCACGGAACGTGATCGACTTTTAACCTCCTTAACCGCCTCCGACACGAATTTTGGAGCAGCTCCTAAATTCCAAAATTAGTAAATTTTTACCAAAAAATAATTTGACATCATAAATCGCTAATGTTTGTGTACGTAATGAGATAGATTAGCGCTTGACCATACTGCATTTGAGTCTTAATATTATAGTACATCATTTATTTACTGAAGAATAAAAGTAAAATTACTTATAATTTTACTTTTATTATCTAATGGATAATTAATATACAAAACAGTAATTACTATATAAAAAAATTCATTTGGGTTTTATGCATTTCTTTAAGAAATAAAAAATTTATCTAAATTTTTGGTGATGTCTTATCTATTAAGGAGATAACAAGTTTTCCACACAATGATTATCACGTTAAGATAAATTTTTTGAATAATTTTGGGGATGAGAAGGTAATTTATCATAATTATTTATTATAAAATAAAATTAAGAGAGAAAGAAAAACATGCGAAGGAAGACGTTAAAGTAGAGAGAGGGAGTACCAATAAGATTAGTAATATAGGAAGGCAGTGAGAGTAGGGCTGTAAAAGAGAAAATCGAAAATTGACGTTTTTATAATTTCACTTTCACCTGCATAGCAGCAGAGGAGAGCCAGAAACAGCCTGCTATAGAACACAGTGCCTAGTTTCTCTATAAGGTAAATTCCCAAACTTCGAAACCCTAGCTTCTTTCCATTTCTGTTTCTCTACTTTCACACACAATTCGCGTCCAGATATAACTGATACCAGAATTTAAAATTCTATTTTGTCTGAGGATTTTACTGAACAAAATTGGATTATTGCTAATTTGATTATATATGTTGAATCTTTGATTGAATTATCTTTTCTGTGCTCATTTGCTTCTCGTTGATGGAGTGATTCTCTGTTTAATTGAGTTGATTTTTGAGGAATTTGATGATTTAATTGAGGTCAATTTTGTGGCTTATATAAGTTGACTGACCTGATTTTCTGTTTTTCACAAGATTGAATTGAGCGAGATCATTTCTGTGTTAGACCGAATTTTGATATTTCCCCCAATCTGCATAGTGCAAGTAATTTGTTAAGCTGGTTATTTGGTTTTGTTTAGTGTACACTAAAAATGACTTATGAGCAAGTTAGAAATGGACTTTCTGACCTTTTTTTTTTTTTCTTTTTCTTTTTTTGGCTTGACTTCACTTTATTCATCTTGTTGCTCGGGCTTTTGCCAACTCTATTAAACCATTCTCCATGTACTCCATGTCTTTGTATTTATTGGAGCCAAGGCAGTTGATACATGAATGACTTAGTTTCAAGTGAGAATCATCATGTTGGAAGTCGCACATGAAAATCACAAATTTCAAATATGGTTTCTCATACTGCCAGGCTACCGGCTGCTTTGGAGTAAACTAAATGTGTAATTAATGAAAGAGGGTTTGCTGCAATGTGTTCCCTGCTATCTTGACTTATATTCTTTGTCAATTATGATGTATTTTTTTTTGGAAGATTCCTCCAAAATGGTGCTTCCTTATCCTAAAAATTTCTGAGTGATTCTATGATATGGACTGTTTCAACTGCCGGAAAAGTTCTTAATTCTCTTGTAATTGTGGATTTTTCCAACAATATCACTAACAATAAGTTCTTTTCCTAGAAATATGGTTATGATTGATAAGGAGGAAAAAATTAATTAAATCTTTTCTTGGAAATATGGTTATGAGTGATAAAGAGGAATAAAATTAAGTAATATATTTGATTTATGGACTTGCGGATGACACACAACCCAACATTGAACTTGGTAAAATCTGGTTTCTGTTTTAGTCATTGGCTGAAAGCTGTAAGAATAGTTTATGCTACTCTCAGCTTCATTTCTTTGTTGTGGAATTTATATGTTGCAAGCATCTGATGTTTGAAGTTAAATAGCGCATTAGAAGAGTATCATTTCTTGGAAGTTGCTTCTCTCCTTTGTCCGTGGTTATGAATATGAGTCTCTCATATCATCCAGAATTTATGAGCAGATGGTACAATTAAGAATTGAAGCATTTGATTGTCATTTAGAGATTAGGATCTCCACCTAGTTCGCCCTATGAGTATGACTTTGTTCCATTTGGTTAATCTTTATGTAGCATGTCATTGAAACTTTTTGCTACCTCATTGACCTCCATTCTGTTGGTTGTGCTGCCAGATTTGAGTTGCAGATTCTACATGCGTGACGGCCTCATGACTTCCTCTGTGCATGATATGTCCGGTATTTTTCATCTAAATCTTTATCAAGATCATGTTCAAATGATACTGGTCTTATTTCAGAAAATAGATTAAATTTCCCAATCTATCCTGTTCAGTTATACAATTGCCTCAGAATATTTCTTACTAAAAAAAATTGTAGAATTGAATTTGTTTAGTTTAATGTTCACTTAATTGTTTGCTAAACAACTATGACATCGTCTTATTTCCCCGGGGTAAGATGATAGTTGCAATCCTTTGCAAACCGTGTGAATTTCAGCCCATCCAGGGATGCAGACCTGTGTATTTATTTACATTCTGAACATCATCTTATTTCCCAGGGTTTCGACCCTCTTTTCAAGAAACAGAACCAAATTGATTATGTGTTCTACATATTCTACAATGAGCATTTACTTTAATGGATAATGGTGGTTCACGGCGAAGGATCTTTTTACACTAAAGGAGAATCGGTGAATCTGGTGGCTATATGAAGTTTTGACCAAACTTATCAACATCCATGTGAATAGAGCTAGATGTTCTTGTTTGTCCAATTGCTTTCATAAGTGCTGTTGGTGTAATTCACTGTAGAATATGTTTATGGCAGTTATTGCATTGTTGATTTAAGGAATTGGATTCTTAAGTATTAATTGTGTTCATCTCTGGGTTTGGGCTATCAGTTTTGAAGCTTTGTATCTTGTGTTAACTATTTGTCCCTTCTATGGCGCATCTCAGATACATTTACGTTTCTAAGTCAATAATTCTTTGTCTTCGGATAATATTTGTACAGATAACAGTGATGCTGATGAGCAGCGGAAGCATCCAGAATCCCAGTTACAGTCCTCAACACCTGCAATGGGAATGTCTCATCCAAGCATCACAACTCCCAATGTTCAATATGCAACGCATCAAGTCGGGGCAGGCCATGCTATGGTACTATATTTGCAACACCTTTCTCTCTTTCTTTTGGGTGAATGGGTGTTTTGGGGAAGGCAGCCTAGTTTACAACCTTTTCAGCAGTCCATAGGAACTTATTGTGTCATATTGTTTTATCTATGCTTGGTTTCATATTAATATTTTTTGATCATTGAACATGTTTGTATCCGCTGGTGATAATTGGCTCTCTTTTACTTGATCTAAGATTTCTGGAACTACTTCCTCAGAACTGTATGATGCTACAGTTTGATTTTTGTAATTTACTTTATAGTTCATATGTATAAGTGATTTGTCTATTCAAAATTGCTCATGGTTTCATCCCTAGCAAGAGAATTCATATATAATTGATTCTTCTAACTTAAAGGATTCAACCTCACAGTTCTGTTGAATTCTTACCCTATGTTTTGGGTTTTGCTGTTTCCTGCCCTTGTTTTCTTAGACTTCATTTTTATTCCCTCACCACCCCCCCCCCCCCCCCCCGGCGCAACAAAAAAAAAAGGGCTCTCTCAAATAGTGGGAGTAACCTTTCATCTTATGTGTGATTTACTGTTCACTCAGTCGCTATCAGTGATTTCTCTTGTTCGATGTTGTGATTGTAAGGAAACTGTTATATTCTTATGCCGTCACTGTTCATAATTAATCAATGCACTGTGGATTATGATTTTGTTATTGTTTTTTAAATTTTGGGGGTCATTCTCTTCTCTATAACCCTTTTGTAGGAGCAGTTAAGTTAGCATTGGGCATGGCTCCTTTATAAATAAATATTTTCTTTTTCTTTTTCGTTTCCTTTTCCTGGACGTGTGATTTTTATTGAGACACTGGTTCTTTAGTGAAGAATATCTAAATCATTAAAAAACCTGTATCAAGAAAGGTAGAAAAATTAAATTGGGAAGTTAAGTCCATGAAGTAATTATGTATATTTGTTTTTATTTAATTAGGCACCAGCAGCTTACCCCTATCCAGATCCATACTACAGAAGCATATTTGCTCCCTATGATGCACAACCATATCCTCCACAGCCATATGGTGGACAACCAATGGTATGTTGATTCCTTTCGATTCTCTATGTCGCTGGTTTTCTTTTTTTTTGCTCCAAAGGTATTCCATATGTTAGTTCTGATAACGCGGTATAGATGGTGCATTTGGGGACGCGGCTGGAATTTTTATGTTATGATTATTTGACAATTAATTGCATCAGGTCCATCTTCAGTTGATGGGAATTCAGCAAGCTGGAGTTCCTTTGCCAACAGATGCAGTTGAGGAGCCCGTGTTTGTCAATGCCAAACAATATCATGGCATCTTGCGACGACGACAATCTCGTGCAAAAGCTGAATCTGAAAACAAAGTTTTAAAGTCTCGAAAGGCATGTTACAAACTTCCAAGTTTTATGTCCTTCGTTCGGTTTGGTTTTTTACTTGATTGGAATGTTCTAAAACCAGTGGGCTTGTGGGATTGTGGGAGATCTTTAAGTAATTGGAAACTTTATTAGGTTTCAAATACACTTGATTCATTATCTTTTTATCTGTTTCTATTGACACACTAATTCTGCAGCCATACTTGCACGAATCTCGACATCTGCATGCATTAAGAAGAGCTAGGGGATGTGGGGGACGGTTTCTCAACTCAAAGAAAAATCAGAACCAACAGAAGGGGATGGCATCAGATGACAAATCACAGTCCAATCTCAATCTCAACTCAGATAAAAACGAAATTGCGTCCTCAGATAGGCAGTCCTAATTTTTTATGTACGAATAAATAAGGTCAGAGGTCTCTTAATTAGGTTCCCTTACCAGCTCAAACAGTCTCAGTGTTTGGTATTTGCTTGATTCTATCTCAGTACTCAGTAATGTGTGTAGATATTCTAGTAGTAGTAGGCTGTAGGAAGTTTACAAAGATGAAGCAGGCAAGAATTTATCGAAGTGCAGTTATACTTATCGCCTTTGGAATCGAATTTTTCAGTTGAGTTTCTTGTGTGTGCATTTCCCTGCACTTTTTTTATTGTGAGAGGTTGAAATCTTCTTTTCTGGTAGAGAATTGGAGTTGGGTTGGTAATGTGACAATAGCTTAGTGTGAGAGTAGGAATGATCGTGCTGTGTAGTATTGTTTTTATACTTGTCATTTCTTATTTGTCAACTTGGAAAATAAGTTACAAATATTTTACTTGAAATTTGCTGCTCTAGTACAACTATCTATGTTTCTTTCGGTGGTGTTTGATTGGCTAATGATATCAAAAATATAAATTTTGCCACCAACAAGTCTAATGGCACAAAATGAAATTCACCTCCCTGGATTTGGATTTTATCATTTTGCCCTACCATGGATATCATGATGCATAGTAATGATTAACGCATAGATATGTGATGATCCAATTATTGGAGAATTGAAATTAAAAATAATAATTGTTTTTTTTCCTTTGAAAAAAGGAAATTGAGAGTAGAATTAAGATTGAGAGGTCAACAAAGTGGGCTGAGACACTGTTGACCAAGTCTAATTGTCAATGATTTTGACAACGGGGGTCATTCAAACAAAGAGGACGTTGCAATTTCATGTCAAATCTGGATTATATTCTCATCAATTTTCAACGCATTACTATTACCTTATTTTGTTTTACATTATTGGATTCCCAAATTTTTTCTCCGCATGAATCATTTTGCTCTTTTAACGCTGCTGGAATTGGGGGGTTGGGCCATGCATTGAGAATTCTTTTCCATACTCTTGCAGTCTAGGCATTGTCAAATTATCAGATTGTGTTAACGTTTTAATCAGTCCAGGCTGGAGGGTACGGGTGATTCCATACCTTTAAGAGACTAGACCCCAAAAAATATTTTCAAGATATTCTAAATCAAGCAATCCTCCATCATTTCCTTGAAGTTAGACCTAGGAAAAAAAAAAAAAAGAGAGCTCATATTAAATACATGGTGATTGGTCGATGGGTAAAGTGTTGTAATGTGTAATCTTTCAAAAGAGAAAACATACACTGGGATGATTTTAGTAACGTCATAAATTTGATTGAGAGTTCGGTTATATTGAACCGCTCTAAGGCAGTTAACATGACTTTTAGTCACATGTTGGCATATGATCTTTCTTTGTTTCCATAGATGAGATATGGATGCATGAGATTCAAGATATTGTGAAATCCTTTTTCCTTTTTTTTT
Organism: Citrus x clementina; assembly: GCF_000493195.1. Taxonomy (NCBI): domain Eukaryota; kingdom Viridiplantae; phylum Streptophyta; class Magnoliopsida; order Sapindales; family Rutaceae; genus Citrus; species Citrus x clementina. The sequence goes on from NW_006262688.1 coordinate 31,426,077, forward strand.
TCTTGTTTTTGGTGGAACCCATCAATTATAAATTGCCCAATGACTTGCCAATCATTTTGTTGATTGTCAACTCCGTCTATTTCTTTGAATTTTTTTTTAATCTTTTTTTCCAAACTTTTTTTAATTCGGAAAGCCAGATGAAGTTTTCGGTGACATGAAAGGTTGAAAACAAATACAATCAAGTACCTATAAACATCACATGGGAAACTACATTATAAGAAACATGAATCTACGAACTAAAATACATGGGAATAGTAATATGGTATAAAAAAATGACCATGAAATCGCAAAGGAAAACCTAATAATAAGTAATTGCCAAAAATAAGTGATAAAGCAATAGAACAACGAGGCATTTAAATGTTAAAAAATAAAACCGTTGCATAAACATAAATTTGAACTATGAATTTATGTCTCAAAATAATAAAATTTGAGAAACAAGAATGTAGGGCTAAATTTGAATTACTTCTTAAAATTTTACCTTATAAATATTTGAGAGACGTCTCTTCCACTCATAAATTTTAAATGTCTACACTACTCACACATTTCGTGAGGGAGAATATTGTATTTTTTACTTCACTAATACTCAAGAGATGTTTACTCTACTTATTTATTTCGTAAGGAATAAGATTTTTTCCACTCAATTGAAAAAGGAAATTAAGTCTTTACATTGCAACATAGGGACTGGAACTCATTGAGCTCTAACCACTCAGCCAAAGATCGAGTGGTTCGCTTCATCTTAATTGTTATTTGTAAATAATTGAAGGTAATTTTTTTCTAATTAGTTGACAAAATTATTCCTACTTCTTTCTTTAGATAATTTGGCATAATAAATCAGTGAGAAAGCTAAATACATTCTTTAACACCAAAGAAACAGAAAAGAAAGGTTTAACACACTCATCATATCAACTACTGAGCAAAAAAAACAAAAATGAACATGTGCACTTTGCATTTCTTTTATCCATCATCTGCTACATGAAAGAACTTTTGGATAAACAAAGAGAAATGCTTGTTATTATATTGGTACCATTAATGCCTTTATAAATATGAAAAGTTGCACTCATCCCTCATAAACATATTGCCTCTTCCCTTTTTTTCCCATCCTTTCTGAGGTCCCTTGACAAATTAAATTCAAATACTTTACTGCCACTCCTAATCATAGCAAGTATTATATGATATTCAGGCCATAATTAATAGCAGAGATATCAAAGATTTCATCCTCACATGATCAGATCAGCAGCCTATCAATTTGGAATTCAGGTTGCCCTATTTACTACATATGAAATTGAATTATCCTAATATGATGTAATGAGAATAACGAGAATACCGTTTCATTGTAACTGAACCGAGCTGAATCGAGTCAGAATTTTCTAAACCGATATTGGTCCGGCATCTAAGGAATTTTGTCCATTCTTATACTCATCTAAGTGTTTGTCATCTATATCTACCGATTCATCCCTACCTTTACACCTCTTATCACTCAAGCAAGAGATGGAGAGAGAGATGTAAAACTGAAGCAAAGCAAAAGGGCACAGAATTGTAGAGAGAGAAATGTGAATATTAATGGTGGGGACATTTAAAATTTGTGGAGACTAAACTAAGCGGAGTACACACACTTTACTTATTTTGTTTTCTTTTTCTTTTGGTGCATGACAAAAATGGGGTCATTTCCTCCCCTCCACCAAAAAGCTTTTCTCATTTTCTGGGTCCCTGGCCGAGGAGGCTGAGAATTAAGATGGGGCTGGAAAGAGACTTTCACCTTATGGCAAAATTTTCAAAATCACGCAACATGCTTGCTGTGGACCAGCCATGCAGCTATAGCTATCTCCTATCTACCTCCACTGTTCTATCTATAACATATATCCGTTATCCTCCTATTTTGTACGTGTGCCCTATTTCTCTTCTCTTCTCTTCTCTTCCGAAAAGATAAAGAGGGAAAAATAAAAAAAAAAATGACGCGGAAACAACAAACAGCTTTCATAAATCATAATCATTGTAATATATAAATGAAGGGAGACAAGAAAACACCTAGTGAGTCTCTGCATATGTATAAATTTATATACCCATTGACTCCTCCATATTTATATCATCATAACCCATTAATTATATGAGTTGAGAGAGAGATAATGGGTGAGGAAAGCAATTGACTTTTAGATATCCCAAGGTTGACATTTGAACACACACACACACACACATATCATCATGTTCATGATCATCTTGCTATAAGCATCCAAAGCATTTGTATATACAGCGTACGCGAATACAGTTTCTTTCTTTCTATTATATCAAATGAAAGCTTTTGTTTATAAATACTATCTTTTTCTCTTTATCTTTCTTTTCTCTTTCTCTATCTCTTGCTTCTGTCTTGGATTCTTCTGACTCAAGGTACATGAAGGAAGTGGGAAACACACCTCAATTGTCTACTAAAGAATTTGTTGGTTGGTTGGTGGTTAAAAAGAATCAACC
>NW_006262688.1:31428639-31551578 GCF_000493195.1 Citrus x clementina
ATAGTTATGTGTATAAATGGGACCAAAGAAGAAGAAGGGCGCAACTCTAATTACATTATCATGCCTGTGGAGTAAATTATTATACACAAGCCACTTGGCATATTCAGACGGAGAAAAGCATTTGTGAGGTATTCTTGAAGTTGATTTCATGATGACAGAAGTGCACATGAAATTGATTCAAGTTAGATGTTGGTGTGAGCTTAAGTTTGATCTTGACTTTCCTAATAAATATGCATGCATGATGAATGAGCTACATAAACAATTTTCTTTTTTTCTTTTTTTTTTATAGAATACAATATATGAAGAATTCCCAAAAAAAAATTCTGGGTGGATGGTCGTGGTCTTATTTTATTGACTGATTATTGGTTACGCTACCCTAGCTATTAGATGAGTCCATCAAATATGCCGCAATTAAAGTTTAGTTATTTAATTGAATAAAACGTTTACGGATGGTTTTAAAAAGAAATTGGATTATCTATCTATTTTTTTTCTTTCATTTTCTTCATAATCTAGCCGAAAAAAAATGGCAAAATTATAAATAAAGTGAATAATTAAATAAAAACTTAATCTTAACCACTCATTAAAATAAAAGAAAAATAAAAGGAAAAGATCCTTGTGTAAAAAGGATTATTATTATTATTATTATTATTATTATGAATGAGTGCAAAAACATAGTTTGAAATATCATTAATTAGTAATTGAATTACCGCATAATTGTGTTGTAAATAAAATAGGGTCAGCAAATCCGAATGTTGGGTCAAACTCAAGCCCAAGAGCAAAGTCAAAAGCCGGAGAACGATCGGATTCGGATTGAAACCTCCACGGGTCGACCCAACCACCAAATCAACTTTACGAGTTACAACGAGGGAACCAGCAAAGCAAAAGCCAAAAATATTGTCCACTTTCTCAGACCTCACCCTCTCTCTCTCTCTCTTCACGCGGATCATGCATGGCGTTGGGTCATGTAATGCATAGACTCATCATGATGACCCCATGAAACATAACGTAACATCGATTCATGCATGCATGTTGAAAGTTGCTAGAAAGAGAAAGTGATTGTAGCTCTAGACAGAGAAGCTGAAGCAAGCACAGTAGTAGCATTACTTGCTGCTTTGCAGCAGCTGCAGTTCCCCTTTTTTTTTTTTTAACTTTTGTCTTTGCCTTTTCTTTTGTTTTTTTAATTTTTAAACGAAAGAAAGAGAGTCAAAAAAACGTCTCTCTGCTTTCGCAGAGTAAATTCAGCCCTCATTTATTCTTTTTCTTTGGCTTGCTTGCTTTGTTTGTTTTTTAATTTTTTAAAACGAAACCAAGTTTTGGTATTTTGTTATGGAATAAAATAACATACCCATCTCTGATCTATCTCAAAAAATAAAATAAAATAACATACGATCCCTAAAAAATACGAACATCGTTTACCCCTTTGTGTTAAACGGGTCCCTAGTCCTGTGCAGTGCATGATGGGACCTATTTGGTTATAACTTTACAAACATTTCTTTATTTTGATAAGATATCAAATATTGGGGGCCTGTGTATTATTATCCTCTTTTCATTTTTAATGATAAAAGTGAAATTTTGACATAAAAGAAGTGGCTGGCGTTTGATTTTGAATAGCCATTGGGCCTGTTTGTATTTTTCCGTCACGTAGACACACACGCAAATCACAATATGAATATGTCTGTCTTGCTCTCTCTGGCACTGCTGTAAATTTTTCTGTGGGTTGGTTTGCCTTCTTTTGCGCTCTTTATTTCTATTTCTATTTTTATTTCTATTTCTTTCTTCTCAACACTTAAAAATCTTAAGAAGCAAAGAATCTCGAGATTGGTGTCCTAAGATAAAAGACTATAAGACCCCTTTGGCTAAGCCATCTTCTCTTCAGCTTCTGCTTTGGGCCCTTTTCTCATACTCACTTCTTTCTAACACACAAGAAAAGAACTTTCGGGGAAAAAAAAGATTAAAAATACAAACCAACAAACAAAATTTTCATCTGATGAAGGAGACAGTAGGCTCTCTTGGAGGAGAGAGCCTGCCTTTGAACGCTGAAGAAGATCAAGAACCAAATACAAAGCAACAATCTTTTTAAAACTTTCTGTGTCAGGGTTGTCTTTGTTTTGGTTCATTTTTTAGTGAAAACTTCGTTTTTTGTTTTTGTTTTAAAGCTTGTTAAGTCAGTGACAAGAATATTGCTTTGTGTTGTGTGTTATGGCACTTACTATGCACAACAAGGAATTTGCTAATAAGCAAATTATGGATTCAAGTAAATATGTGAGGTATACACCAGAGCAAGTTGAGGCTTTGGAGAGGGTGTACTCTGAATGCCCTAAGCCTAGCTCTTTGAGAAGGCAACAGCTCATTAGGGAGTGCCCTATTCTTTCTAATATTGAGCCCAAACAGATCAAAGTTTGGTTTCAAAACCGCAGGTGAATGCAACCTCTCTCTTTTTTGTTTCAAGTTTCGTTTTGTTCATTTTTCCATCACATATGGGTTCATTTGTTACTTGATGTGGTTTTTCAGCCAATGTGTTTGTGGAAAAATTTATCTCTGGTTCTTACAGGGACTTTGGTGGTTTTATTTTTCATCAACTTCCTTTGTCCTTTTAACCTGGGTTCTGTCCTTTGTGTTTTTCTTGAAGAAACTAGTTTCTGATGAGTTTGTTGATTTCTTTTTTTCTTTTTGGTGAAAGTCTTCACTATTTTTCTTTGTGAGAATGATCTCCTCTTGGATATATTTAATAGGTTTATTATGCCCTATGGTATCATTTAGAAGAGTGAAAGTTACTGTCTTTTCAGTTTTTTTATTCTTTTATTTTTATTTGTTCTTTCTTGTTTTGAAGCTGTAAATCTTCCATGAGAAATGACGTGTGATCTGATGTTGGCTTTTGAGAGTGATGCTTTTATGTTCTTCTGTCCCGTTTCATGCCTTCTCATTTCTTTCACATTTAAAAGTCTGGAAGAAGAATTTAGCTCAGAAATTCGATTTCTTTTCAGCACTCGCACAGTCTTTATGATGTGCTTTTTACCACTTTGAGTATTCTTGAAATTAAATGAAGATAATGATAGCTAGTTAATAGTTTTTTTTTTTAATTTCTCGCTTTTGCTTAGATTCAAGGAAAAAAAATGAAAAATTTTCAGTTGTATATTAGCTTAGCATAACTTAGTAGATTTTACCCCGGTTACTTGACATATCGGGGTCGTTGATTTTTATATAAAACTGTCATCATATGTTATAGCTGTTCAAGTTTTGTATGTCTGGCCAAAAGTTCGCATTTTTTTTTAATGATGTTTCTCTGAAGATATTTGTGCCTGCTTGAGCAGTCCTCTGAATAACTCTTTCCTTTGACAATAGATGTCGCGAAAAGCAGAGAAAGGAAGCTTCCCGACTTCAGACGGTGAATCGAAAGCTGAGTGCCATGAACAAGCTGTTGATGGAAGAGAATGACCGTCTGCAGAAGCAGGTCTCGCATTTAGTCTATGAAAACGGATACATGCGACAGCAACTGCATAGTGTAAGTAAACCTTTAGCCACCAGCTACTCCTGTGCTGCATTTTTTAACACGTGTATTTTAGTTATATCATACTAGTAGTCATTTTTTCATCTAGAAATGGTTTTGGAACCCTCTTCATTTCTATTTTTCTAACAAGACTACCCTTTGCATAGTTTTTATCCTACTTCTGGCTTCTTTTCAGTGGCACTTAAACTTTGCCACCCCTAGTATTTTTCCACTAATTTTTTGCAACCCCAACTCTTTGGCCCTCTGAAATTTAGCATAGATAATGAAGTTTCATCAAGCTTCATTTTTTTTTTTATACATGTCATAGGCTGTTATCAAGAGTCTAGGAAAATTTGCGACTTGAATGTGTATTTTTAGAGAATGATCTCAAATTGTTATTTAAAAACAGGCACCTGCAACGACCACAGACAATAGCTGTGAGTCTGTGGTCATGAGTGGTCAGCACCAACAACAGCAAAACCCAACACCTCAGCATCCTCAAAGGGATGCTAGCAACCCAGCTGGGTGAGTTCTCAACACCTCCTTAATACACATTCAAAGATATCTGATTTTCTAGTATGAATTATCTAACTTGTGCAACTTATTACTTGTGTCAGTCTTCTCGCAGTAGCTGAGGAGACCCTGGCAGAGTTCCTCTCCAAGGCTACTGGAACTGCTGTCGACTGGGTCCAGATGATTGGGATGAAGGTAGACTCTCTTAAACTTCCATAAGTTGAATGTTTGTTTGCATGCATAGAATTTTTTATATGTACCAATTTTTGTGCTTGTGTATGCCTTGCAATTGTTTGTACTTCTCTACAAGCTAACTTTGCTGTTGATGTGTGGGTAGCCTGGTCCGGATTCTATTGGTATTGTTGCTGTTTCCCGCAACTGTAGTGGAGTAGCAGCACGTGCTTGCGGTCTCGTGAGTCTAGATCCCACAAAGGTTTGTCTTCTTAACTTCCCTATTTTTCCCACCTCATTTAAATTATAAAGTGCTCAGTCACTATGCACAGATTTTGATGGATTTATTTATAGATCGCTGAAATTCTCAAAGATTGTCCATCTTGGTTTCGTGACTGTCGCTGCCTGGATGTCTTGAGCGTGATTCCTACTGGAAATGGAGGGACAATTGAACTTATTTACATGCAGGTATATTGTAATTACAAGTAAAACCAAAGTTGCATTGCATATTATTGCATCTTTTTATATTTCTTTTCTATCGTCTTTATTCATTAACACTTACAGCATCTTTTTTATTCTTTTTCATTGTAACAGACCTACGCACCAACAACACTGGCAGCTGCACGAGACTTCTGGTTGCTAAGATATAGTACAAGTTTGGAGGATGGCAGTCTTGTGGTAAAAGCATTTGGTCATGGAGATCATTCATTCTGATTGAGTGTTGATTTTAGTATTTCATGCCAATGCATGTTAATGTACTTCTTAAAATTGTCTCACCATATGTGGTTATAGTGCTAAGACTGGCAAAATTTTATTTGCAGGTATGTGAGAGGTCTTTGACATCGTCCACTGGTGGCCCAACAGGGCCTCCCCCTTCAAGTTTTGTAAGAGCTGAAATGCTTGCAAGTGGCTTCCTCATCCGACCTTGTGAGGGTGGTGGCTCCATTATCCATATTGTTGATCATGTTGATTTAGATGTGAGGATAAGATATAGTCAAATCATTGTCGTACTCTTGTTATTTAAATTTTACATGTTATTTGAATTCAGCATAATTTTGCTTACCTGGTTCTATTTTAGGCTTGGAGCGTTCCTGAAGTTCTAAGGCCACTTTATGAATCATCTAAAATTCTTGCACAGAAGATGACCATGGCTGTGAGTGCTAGTGCAATAGTGACTATCTTTCTTCAATTTGATCATTTACTTAATCCACAATTTATTTCTGAAATATCATGGTGCAGGCCATGCGGCACATTCGACAAATTGCACAAGAGACTAGTGGAGAAATTCAGTATGGTGGGGGCCGCCAGCCAGCCGTGTTAAGAACATTTAGCCAGAGACTATCCAGGTAAGATCTCTCAATATGGTATTGCTTGCAAAACCTGTGTAGCCCTGCAAGTTGAAGTTATCAGCCTGGTCTGTCTGGTTTCGGTAATTTCAAATCAACATGGAGCTATTAGCAGGTTTAAATATTTTGTTTTACCAGCTTCTCTTGCTGGGTATGTTGTATGTTTTAGCATATATAAGCATGAAATGGTTTCTTGGCTGTTTGTCTTAAATCATTCTGATATCTTTCTTGACATTTAGTTCGTTATAATGGATCTCAGGGGTTTCAACGATGCTATTAATGGGTTTTTGGATGATGGATGGTCACTTCTGAGTAGTGATGGTGGGGAGGATGTGACCATTGCCATTAACTCATCTCCAAATAAATTTCTGGGGTCTCAATATAATTGGTCAATGCTTCCAGCTTTTGGAGGTGTGCTGTGTGCCAAGGCATCAATGCTGCTGCAGGTATTTACTTTCATTTTGACCTGGATGATTGTTGTGTCTTTTTCGTAATCACTTTTGCTCTATCCTCCCCACTTCCGGTGCCTCATGAATAACCAGCTATGAATCTCTTTATTTCTGTTTGATACGTCTGAATCTGATTCTGGTTTAAAAACTTCATTTATTCTTTTTTGGGTTCTGCAGAATGTTCCCCCTGCTTTGCTTGTTCGCTTTCTGAGAGAGCATCGATCAGAATGGGCAGACTATGGTGTTGATGCATACTCTGCTGCGTGTCTTAAGGCTAGTCCATATGCAGTCCCTTGTGCAAGACCTGGTGGCTTTCCCAGTAGCCATGTCATTTTACCCCTGGCCCATACTGTGGAGCATGAGGAGGTAGAACTACTAATCTGTCATGCACTATGCTTCTTATTTCATTCTCTTCATGTTAATCAGAAGTAATTTGCTAAAGTATATCTTTTGCATGTCTCTAATAGTTCTTGGAGGTTGTTCGTTTAGAGGGGCATGCATTTTCACCTGAAGATGTAGCTTTGGCAAGGGATATGTATCTGTTACAGGTAAGTGCACTTACGGGTGATATATGGAAATGGGTTTTTGTAATTTCTTAATGATGTCATTTATCTGGAAATTTTATTTCTGCAGCTATGCAGCGGGATTGATGAGAATACAGTTGGTGCTTGTGCTCAGCTTGTCTTTGCACCTATTGATGAATCCTTTGCTGATGATGCTCCTTTGCTGGCATCTGGTTTTCGTGTGATTCCATTAGATTCTAAAGCAGCTATGGTAAAGTTTCAACTTACAGCAATAAACTATTGTAGAAATATTTACCATGAAATGCAGAAAAAGGAAAAGGGTGTGTTAGTAAAGCACGTCCGATTTCATATAAAGAAGAAAAGCCAAGAGTTCATGTAGTAGCTGGGATCTTTAATGCATCTTTTTTTTTGTGATCATTATGAACAATAATATTGCGATGCCCTTTTGGCTGTGAGTTGTTTTCTCATAACCTTAATGTTGTTTACAGCAGCAGGATGGACCTGCTGCATCTCGAACCTTGGATTTAGCTTCTGCACTTGAGGTTGGGTCTGGTGGTGCTCGTCCAGCTGGTGGAACTGAATTGAGCAATTATAACTCTCGGTCAGTTCTGACAATTGCTTTCCAATTCACTTTTGAAAATCACATGCGAGACAATGTGGCAGCTATGGCCCGCCAGTATGTGCGAAGTGTAGTGGGGTCTGTACAGAGGGTAGCAATGGCTATATCCCCCTCCCGGCTCGGCCCTCATGCAGGGCCAAAAGCACTTCCTGGTTCACCTGAGGCTCTTACTTTGGCACGATGGATTAGTCGAAGTTACAGGTTTGACTCTAAACCTCCTTTGTTCTGCAAACTTCATATTTCAAACAGTCACTTTCGCCTTTTCTTTTGTTCATTGTGTTGATGATAGTGTTGTTTGTTTCAGGGTACACGCTGGGGGAGAGCTTCTTCGGGCTGACTCCTTAACTGGTGATGCTTTGTTGAAGCAACTTTGGCACCATTCAGATGCGATCATGTGCTGTTCCTTAAAAACAAATGTAATCCATTTTACTAATCACTTCATGATAATTTTTCGAGATAAAAATATGGGATATTCAATATTGTGCTAGAGACTGTTTAAGCAAAGCTAAACATGATTTGAAAAATATGTTGCAGGCATCTCCTGTTTTCACCTTTGCAAATCAGGCAGGATTGGACATGCTGGAAACTACCCTTGTGGCCCTTCAGGACATCATGCTTGACAAGATTCTTGACGAGGCTGGAAGGAAGATTCTCTGCTCTGAGTTTGCTAAGATCATGCAACAGGTAAAGTTTTCAATATCTGGAGCCAACACTCAGTTCTAAGCAGATCCAAACTGAACCACCTGACACCTGAGTTAATAGTGTGATGAAATTTGAGGGTAGATCTAAAATTAACCATTAAACGAATATCAGATATTGTGTAAAAGATATTTAATGTGCTATTTTCTCAACTGCAGGGATTCGCTTACTTGCCAGGAGGGATGTGTGTGTCCAGCATGGGCAGGGCTGTGTCCTATGAACAAGCAGTTGCGTGGAAGGTTCTGGATGACGACGACTCCAATCACTGCCTAGCCTTCATGTTCATGAACTGGTCTTTTGTGTGATCATAAAATACCATCTGAAAGACTTAAAAACTTAGATATCTATTAACTTATGTAATTGCTTCCAGAAGCACTCTTATTATATAATTATATTATGACAGCTGAATGTAGTCGCTGACTGTATTCTATGAATGCTCTTATCTGTCTACATGAGTATGCGTGATGGTTGTGTTTTTTCTATCTTTGTCTCAATCTGTTATATGTTTTATGTTCCTCACGAGTATGATGAAATTTGTACCAACTCTGGATGACATTGGAAATGTGGGGCAGTTGCCATAGGGACCGTATAGGCATATATATCCTGTTGGGTTGTTGGCTTTGATTGTTTACTTTTGCTTGACACTTTAGCTTGATTCATTATAGCTGCCTGCTTTGTCGTAAGTGTCATACTTTTATGATACAGTAATGGCGTGACGTTCCGGGTATGTAATCATTCTGTTTGTCATTTATATATCTATATGTATATGGATTCCCCTAGGGATTGCCTATGTATATATGTATATGGTCAATTCATGCGGCTTGTTTTTTAATTTTCTAAACCTAGAAAGGAAGGTAAGCAAATAATGCATGGAATTTTGATAAACCAACTGGATTTTCACAAATTCTAATTGAAAAATTATTTGGCAAATTGACTTTAATTCATTTCATTGAAAAAGATGCTGAGTGCTTTGGAAGAAAGTAGAAACATTGATGTAATGAACAAATGAGCAGCCACTCCACTAATCAGGACCGGTAATGTAGTATTGGATTATTATTCTTTTTTGTTTTGGGGGTAAAAAATAAATGTCTCTTCACCATAAATGGAGGAAGCAGAAGGAAGTCTTTCTTTCCCCGGTAATGGTGGCAAATGGAAAAAAAGGACACGTCAGCTGACGGAGTGCTGTAACCGTAGAAATTTTAACATCCCTAAAGGAAATTTTATCCCCAAAAAAAAAAAAAAAAAATTCCCTAATGGAAAAAGATGTAATAACATCACTCCTCAGGCGAATCAAAGTAAATCCACGGCAGCAGATCGTACCAAGTGGCACAGTGAACCACCACGGGCAAAACGATTTTTGTTTTTTCAGTTGATCACGTTTTCTTTAATATAAGTGTCCCCACCTTCAAAAATAACTTCTTCTTTTTTTCTTTTTTTCTTTTTTTATAAATCATTGTTAAAAATGACTTTTGACCACATTATTGTTAAAAATAAATGGAGAACGACGTTCTTGTTTGTCATAAAAAAAGAAGAAGAAGAAAGAAATTACCATTTACCACGTCATCTCCTCAAAGACGTAGACAGAGACACAAAACTAATAGCCACAGTCACAACTCACACAGCGTGGCTGAGATAGAAAAGATATGGTGTGATTCGATGCATGGCATAAGAGTAAAGCCCCCAATCAATCATGTATTAAAATGGTTAAAAATTTAATGTGGTTAATTGGAGGTGCCTATATGGATGTGACCCGCGAGCCGGACCACAGAGAGAAATCGTTAATTCTGTTGGGGTAAATCTGGGTGAGGGCCCACAAGAATCTCGCAGTACAGAGCACGCCCCACAGCAACTTACAATTTTCGTCAAGATTGCTGATGCAATATTTTTATTTTGATTCTATTTCTTATTTAAAAAAATTAAAAATAAAAATAGTCACCGTTGCTACATTTTTTTAAAAGCTGTGCTCTGCCATGTCTTCATTGTTTTCTTCTTTAAAAAAAGAAAGAGAAAAATAACTGCTCTGGTAAAATAAAATATACTGAGCTGATCGAGCAGCTGCTGCTGCTGCTGCTGCTGCTGTTATTGCTGTCGTTTTGCTCATAAGCTATGTACAAGACAATTTCGTATGCCGCTACCACCACTTAACAATTAAAGAATCATCGTGTTTGGTCTCTTTTTACTGACACTGTCTTTTTCGCCCTTTCAAAGTCTTTTCCTTTCATAATTACTCGTGTCCACAAAATTTTCCATTGGCTTGTTGTTCAAACTCTTTTTCATATTTTTTTCTTAAGAAGAAATTTACACCTACCTTTTTCTTTAAAAAAAAAATTTAATTAAAACAGATTTTTTTAATTCTTAATAATAGTTTTAATTCTTAATCTTTCGGCATTTGATTTTTTTCATTATTTGATTTTCGGAAAAAGATTGAACATTTTTGAAAAAAAAACATATAAAAACAGATTTTCTTAACAGGAAGGAAAAAAAAATCTAATTAAACGATAATAAGTAAATATTAAATTAAAAAGAAAAAGAAAATTCGGAATATATAAAATTAAAAAATAATACATCCAGCACTTTTTGACCAATCGGACAACGATAGAGGTACAGTCCCCCTGACGCAGGCCCCACCGACATTTAATATGTCGCACAGCTAAGACCATCGTATGCTATCCGTATGGCACCATCATCCATGGGACCATTGAGATGATGTTGATGACATTTTAGTATACTCTATACATCACCATACCATGGTCATGATCAGTACGCGTATTAAATCTGTGCGCGGGACCCACAAATGATGTATTTGGCTGGGGTAAAGTCCAGGTCACCCTAGCCCTTGGGCGGGGATAGGGTTAGGGCTAGGGGTTTTAAAGGTAGGGGAGTGTGTTAATAATAAAGGCAGAATCCCTCCCTCTGCATTTTCGAGCCGTGAGCTTTTTGCCCCAGGCCTCTCTACATGCAAGCATTAAAATTAAAAAAGAATAAAAAGAAAAAATAAAAACAAAAGATTCTCATATGCTCGTATGAATAGACAATTCATATTTATTTACCAAAATTAATAATTGCGTAATTAATTAAAGAAACCGTTGTGTTCCCGACGTCCCCCGGTGGAGGAGAAAAAGGGAAATGAAAAGAAACTGTTTGGTTTGCTTAGCTTTACCGTCACCACTTTTGTCGATGGTGGTGATTATAAATTATTTAAATATTATCATTTTTTTTTTATTGGGTTTTTGAAAGCCTATTTCTTAGTCGTTTCAAAAAGCCTTTTTGAGCAAGATTCGGATGAGCGACTGAGCGTGCTATTAACATCCTTTTCATGGCTTTACTGTTGCATGCATAAACGAAAGCTTTTCGACATTAAAGCGCCTTTCCAAAACCCGAGGGGGAAGTAATTAATAAGGAAAAAAATGAAAAAAAAAAAAGGTTTTGGTTTGTTTTTAATTATTCATATTTTTTGCTTTTGTTTTTTTTTTTTTTTTGTTTTGTGTGTAAGTGTAATGTGGCATAGCCAGCAGAAGAAAGGGATCTTTTAGCTTTTTAGGGTTTTGTTGCAGGCCTTGAAAGATTTAGTATAGCAGCTGGGCTATCATGGTCTGTGGCATTAGGGTTTTTTCGAAAACGGAGAGAGTTTGACTGAGGGCTTGGAGTTTTGTTTTTCTTGTTTTGTGAATGGGAAATTAATGAAAATGGGTGAAGAAATAAGTGTGCGAGAGTTTCAGTTTGGTTGCAGAAAGAAATGATGATGGCAGCGGTGGTGGTGGCTTTGATTTTTCCAGGGTTTCGCTTTAGCGTAATTTGTTGTGTTGTCAAGATTTATTGCAATAAAGAGAAATGGGAGAGGAGTGGAGGGGGCCTGACTTGGGAGTTTGAGTAGGATTAATTTTGAGCAATTTTGGGGCAGTGGATCTTCTAGAGTTCATGATTGTTGCCTTTGTTCTTGGGATTTTGTGTTGGACCAAAAGAAGCTAGTTTGAATTTTTTTGGATTCGGATGCTTCATAGGATTTTCTTTGTTCCGCAAAAGATACGCTGAGTAAAGGCTCTGCTTCACTGGCTGTGCAAAACCCCAAAAAATTAACTACAAATTAAACCCAACACATTGTATTCATATACCTTGCTTAGAACTACAAGCACATCAAGTGGATCCGTGGCGCAATGGTAGCGCGTCTGACTCCAGATCAGAAGGTTGCGTGTTCGATTCACGTCGGGTTCAATTCCCATTTTTAACTATATATCTTTTGGATTGGAAAGGAAAAGATAAGATGGGCCTGCACCGTAACACAGACAAAACATTAAATGGCACCACGGTATTTTAGGAGTTATGATGTGTGAATCAAAATATACAAAAGGCAGATTCATGAATTTCGTTGTTAAAATGAATGAAAAGTTTTGATGTGCGCAATACCGCTGGGAATGGTAAAAAAAACCCAGGCCGACCCAAGCTTGAATTGGCTGTCCATTTAAACAGGCTTTGGTCCAGGCCTCCTGTATGAAGATTTGGACAGGGGTTCAAGAACAACCGTTCAAATTAGGCTAAAGCCCTCTATTTTTTAAAAAATAAATTTATAAATTAGAATAGTAAATTTAAATTTAAAAATTAATTAAAAAAAGAAAGCATGAAATCATAATTTATATATTAATAATGAATCAAAACACTTAAAATTATAATATTAAACTCTCTTTTAAGTATTAATTAGTGAAGAGAGTCCATGAATTAGAGAATTCAGTGCAAAAAAAACTAAATATCTAAACTTTTATTTGCTTCACTATCTTTATTTATTATTTTATTTTTGAAATATTTATTTTCTTTAATTCATTATTTATTATAACAACTTGATTATTATTAACTCATTTCAAATTTACAACAATTTAAAAAAAAATTGAAAAAATAAAAATAAAAACTCAAGCCCAACCCTTACACTTTTACTTTATAAAAATTACACTTTCAAGTCAAGGCCCAAGTCCTTAAACTGCTAACCCTAAATACCGCAATCCTTTTTGGTTCCTATTACATATTTTAAACTTTCTTTTGGGCCTGAAAGGGTATTGCCAAGAGCAGTCCATCGGTCCTAAAAACACCCGCCTGTATGACTCGGCCTTAAGTTGTTTGCTGCAATTGGGCCAGTATTATTGGACCAGAATCGAGATGGCCCAACCATATCAAGAATATTAGATGATGGATTCGTATAAAAAGCTCCAGATTTGATGTCAAGCACCAAGACCAACGAAATGGGAAAGCTGTAGATGCAGCGGTATATGGATAAAGCGTCAAGGAGGGCTTGGGTTGGTGATTCGAGATAAGAGGCAAACGACTTTTTATGGTAAATGCAATTACTTATGCTCTAGCGGAAATAGCCTTGGCTAGTGGTGATACCTGTGATTAGAGGGGTTCATTTCCCCTTCAAATTATATTTGTATTCACTCAGTTGATTTAATGAAAATAAATCTTTCTATAAAAAAAAAAAAAGGAGGGGAAAGCTTGGTATCATTTTGCTGCATCATATTGACTTTATACACTCATAACAAAAGAAAATGGGCAACCCATATCATTTCCTCATGTCTCAAAGTAATTGTCAAGTCTCACACAATTAAAATAAAGGGTCTAGCTATATTGAAACTGTTTTTCGGTGGAACACTCTTTCATAATCACAAGCTCAAAATTATAATGCATTTTTTACTATTTATCACTTTACATGTATAACTATGATTCGTACTCTATATTTAAGCAACTTCAAGGTAGCCATGGTCTTAATATAAAATACGAACAATATCTTTCAGTATATGACATTTTCAATCATTAGCTAATAACAGTATGTCCAAGTTAATCTGATCGAACATATCATTTTCACATTTTAATAATTAAGATCAAGAATTTGAATTTTTTCATGAGTGTGGAAGTTTATTTATTTTTTATTTTTTCATTTTAACTGGATTTCAAGTGTAATACATTGAGACATGTACTAATAGGTTTTGGGCTGGGCGTCTGAAAGATTTTTTGGACTATATTTATTAGTATTCGTATTGTATTTTTATTTTCTAATGCAATGTTGGAGACAAATTCTAAAAAAGGAAAATAGTATTTTTCTTTTATCTTATTTTATTGATATTTTATAGTGCCTCTTTAATTGTATCGTGACATAATATTAAAGGGGTTTAAAGTTAATAATAGTTTGGCTATTATGCTAATAGCATAATGAATAAAAGAGACATTTTAACTTAATACTGTTAAAATATAAGTAAAATTAAAATTTAACAAAACCCAAAAGAGAATGTATTTTAAAATCCAAGTGCAAAACCATGAAGATAGGAAAGCTGCCATGGTTCTTCCAAAGAAGATATAACTTATTCATAAAATACCCAAAAAAAATAAGAAAAAAGAATTACTCAAGTCTCGTTATATTGTCTTTTTTTTTGGGTGAAGCAAAGCCTTTAAACTTATAAGACCAGATAAAAATATAAATAGAAACATATTTGGTTATTGTAATAAACATGCAAGTTTTCATTAACAAACATTAAAATAATTAATAAGGCACTGGAACTGCAAATAGTGACATTAAGTAGTGGATCGAATTGATTATTAGCCTGGGCCAAAAAACCGAACTAAACCAGTGGATCCGTTCGCGTTCGCATCGATTTTAATTTTTATAAATATTCAAATATCCGATTTATAAGAAAAAACTGAAATACCGGTTTGGATTTTGGTTCACTCAGTTGAACCGAATAACTGAGTGAACCGAAATCCGAACTGAAGAACCAAAATGTTTTTGTAATTTTACCAAAACACAAAATGTGTTGTATGTTAATTGGTTATGCAAAATGATTACAATAAACCTACTCACACATGATTGTTATTTTTATTTTGTGTTGTAATTATTGCTATTTTTATTTTTCTTTACAACTTTATGTTTATTTAAATGGAGCATTAGAGTCTACATTTGTATTCTTAAATCTTCATACTTCATATTTTGTTAGTAGTAGTTAGTAAGACAGCAGTGATAAATGTATTTTAAATACTTTGTGCTTGTTATTAGTATTTGTAATGAAAGTATGATGAACTGATTGCTGAGAAAAATTATTCCACTAATGAGGCCCAATGGGTTAAAAAATTAGAATTGAAAATAAGTCCAATAGGCTCAAAATCGAAAAATTCGAACCGAATGGATTGGTTTGTGTTTAGTTCTTTATTGTATTCGGTTCTTTTTATAAAATATATGATTTTAATTGGTTTTACTTAATCTCGAATTAAACCAAACCAAACCGAACTGTGCCCACCCCTATTGATTGTGGTCTAAAATGTACCAGTAATGGCTCTCCAAAAAAGAAGGATACATACTGTGTTAGGGCATAATTCGACTATTAGTTTATTCAAGACTGCTATCCAGCAATTGGGTTGTGGCAACTGTTTTTTATTTTATATATATAATGTCTTTTAACTTTCTATTTTTTAAACAATTGTATTCAAAGTTTACATAATAATATTTATCAACTTTCATGAACTTTTTCTTAGTACGTAACTATAGTTTTTATTGCACAACAAGTATAATTTAAAAATCTCAACACATCCATAAGTAGAGTGATGCCGCTCATTTGATCAATATCTTTCTTAATAAAACTGAAGTATGTTTTATGAATGATTGGCGATATCTTCTTGGAAGTTATCTCCCATGCACTATAATAAAACATCTTATAACTCATAAGTTGATTTTCATGACTACTATACTATTTATTATTTGTAATAAATTGAGGAACAAAAATTATACTTATCAATCAATTAAACAATTAATTGTTTTATAAAATTATATTACTTAAATTATATTTTTTTAAATGATTTTTTTAAAAAGTTATTTTGGAATACCTCTAAATTAATAATTAATTTTCAACATCTAGTAAAGTTAGTTTCATTAAATCATGCACACACGGTGAGGGAATTTGAAGTACCAAACCAATTGGATAGCAATTGTTTGGTAAATTTGGGGCCTCGGTTCATAGTTTCTAAGTTATTGATAAAACATAAACGACATTAGGTGAGAACAGCTAAATGTCATGGGATGAGTATTTACCACAACACACTCGTGCAGCACTTAGAAAAATTTTATTCGAAAGTTGTTAAGCGAGTCTTAAACTCCTCGACTAATTAAATTAAAATACTTGTGAAAGAGTCAAAGAGAAGACAACAATTGAGCTAAAGAGAATTTGTATTATTCACAATAGTGGAAGTACCATAAAATAGCTTTATAATGATTGGAATTGCTTTTTGAGCTGCTTACATGAAATGCTAAGTGACAAGCCATATTTATGGGGAAGTTTTGCACATTCTACTTAGTTTTAAAATCTTATACTCTAAAAAATTATCATGACATAGAGAGCTGACATTTCTAACAAAACCTAGAGTGTTCTAGCACTACTACTATCTACAATATGTTAGAGAACTTACATTTTATTCCTCTTTAGAGAATTCCTAGATATTTATAAATTTAAAAAAATATATTAAAAATGAAACTTTTTAGGATCAAACTAGTACATCTCGGCCTGGTCTTAATCTAGTGAACTATTTTAGCTTGAAATCTGGGCGGTCTTTAACCGTAAAGCCGCTAATCTTTTTCTTCTTAAACAAACCCCAAATAAATTATAAATGTAAATGTCCGAGAAAAATAATAACCCTGTTTATGTAATAAGTTCATCCTTATTATCAATTATTTGAGAAAGAATGGGGCCTGATTTGATTAGCCCTGCTATAATATTTTGGTTAGCCCACCTCTATCCTATGAGGAGATTGGAGATTCCATTTTCTAAATTTAGAAACATATTTGTGCACTCGAAGGGCAAAAAGGTATTTTAAAATACCTCCAATTAAGCGATTATTATTTATTTATTATTATTGTTATTGTAATCACCGAAAGCAATCCCTGTCCCTTGAACCCGGACGTCGGCGGTAAGTACGCTGCCAGTACCAAACCATCAAGCTGTCAAGAGGTTCGGTGGTTTAACCTTGGACTGGAAATTGGTTTTACGAACATATAAATTTGAATCTCATACATAGGCGAACGACGTCCTTAACTGAATAAATTTTAGAAATCAAGAAGCAGCCAGAGTCTTGTTGCAGCATGAGTTCAGGTGAAGCAGAACCACTTAGTTGTAGACTTGTAGTTGATGAGACAAATGTAATGGTAAGAATTTTTTTGAACCACTTAGAAAACTCCAGACCATTGAGATTAATAAGAATTTTTAATTAAATTTTAAACTATTGTATGAACAGGATTTGATCAATTCGTTCTTATGTAGAAACCCATAGGGGAAAAAAAAGGTATTTTAGAATACCTCTAATGCCATAACAATTTCAATCATCATCATCATCATCATTCGTTTTCACCATCATCGACGGCGACGCTAATACCAAACCTTGAACCCGAGATCTTGACAATATATTCTAAGAATAAAACCATCAAGCCAGGGGAAAGGTTGGCACCAGCTTTAAGCCAAATAAATTATATAAATTGAAAGAGCATTGTCACGCACTCGCTGTGTTAAAATCAAGAATAAATTAAAAAAAGATGCATGTTTAATCATGTTATAAGATATAATATGCTGCATTAGAATTTATGATTTTCTTTTTAATTGTTTAACTTATCTGGTTGTCATCGACCTCTGACAAATATGTGTGTGTGTTCTCGCGCAATTGGTCATATAATTTCAATAAAAACATGCATTTATATTAAATGGTGTTAGCATTCAAGGAGAGGGACACTTGCACATAATAACAATTATATAAAATGTATATCTTTAAACTTATTGCTATGATGTATGTTTTCTAATGTAACCTCCACCTACATAGCAAGTTCTGCCAACTAATTAATACCTCGATAGATCTTTTGGTTACAGTTATAATGGTTTAAATTCATTCGTGAAAGTAAAAGTTAATTAAGAACAACTGAACGAGGGAGACTTGCAGCAAACTGTTGGTAAAGATGGCTAATGGGCTAGGTGGCACGTAGCACGGCACGTGTTCGCACAGCATAATACGGCACAAGATGTTTTGGTTGGGCACGCGGCACGGTACGGCACGCATGTGGGTCATGCCAGGCCTAGAATTTTAAGCATGAAGAGATGTGCCAAAGCACGGCACGCGAAAAGACACGTAATAAGCAGACTTATTGGTGGGCTAACACACGACTCGTGAGCCATCAATAGCACGTGGCGAAAGTATATCAAAATAAAATTTTTTAATGAAAAGTAAATATAAAATGTTATGATTTTGCAAATATCTTGAAATTAAATTATTTAATATATATTTTTAGCATAGGCTTTTAAAAATTAACTTAAGTCCTAGTTTAAATAAATATCATGATTTTAATAAATGATAAATAAAATTTTTTGCAATATTAATATTTTATTTATGAAATCATAACTCAGTTAATAGTTATGGAGATATGTTTCATTTGTGAATGGAATATTTTTCTTATTTATACACAAAAAATAAAATTATGAACAAAATAAAATTATGATAAATTAAAAATTACATTTTTCATTTAATGGAGTTCAAATACAATTATAATATTAATAGTTCAAATAAAATTAGATGTAATTGTTATTCTACGATTGTAATTTTATTTTTCATTAATCATTACATTTTTAATTTAATGGAGTTCAAATACAATTATAATATTAATAGTTCAAATAAAATTAGATGCAATTGTTATTCTACGATTGTAATTTTATTTTTCATTAATTATTACTATTACTTATGAAATTATTATTATTATTAGACTAATAAACTTAAAAAAAACACGTTAGACACGTCAGTTTGAATAAATCACATTAGGCACATATGTTTTTTAGACACATTAGACATATAGACTTAAAAGGAAAAAAAAAAAGATTGGTGGACTTTTTTGAGCCGGCACGAGGCCTCATGCCAAGCCCTTATATATAAAAAAAAGGGCAAGGCACATCCCACCAATTTAGTGGGCCGAGTCCCGTTAGCCATCATTAACTGTTCGTTAAGAACAAAAAAACATGGTTAATTTCACACTATATGATATGACATAATTTTATACACCAAAAACTTTTTTTAAAAAAAAAAATTGAAAAGCAGGTAAATAAGTAATTAATAAATCCAAAAAAAAGTATTTAATAAATCGGCATAAACAAAAATAGAGGAATAAATTGCCAGCGCATAAATGGGACGATTTAGTAAATTTATTCAATCTTAATACAACGGCAAAACATTATGAAATAGACATTAAATGACACAATTCTTGGACCAAAAGACGAAAATGCCCACGACGTTACAGACAGAAACAAAAACACCACTTGAATCCCCCTCAGTTGATGATATGCAGCAGCAGCAGCAATGGCAGAGTCGGAGGAAGAATCGAGAAGAGCGGCATCGAAAGAAGTGTCTCGTGAATTGAAAACCCTAATCAATGGAGATGATTTGGACTCGCTCAAGCAATTGCAGTATCTCATGTACACTCCCCCCCTCTCTCCCCGCTCTATCTTCTCTTTTGAATTTGTCTCTACAGCCGACGGAGTTTACTTTGAGACTTGACATTTATGAATCATTTTTTTTCTTATAAATATTTTTTATGTGCGTTTGAAACAGATTAATTATAGTATAGATTACTAATGGTCAAAATTATTATGAACCAACCGAGGAAGCCCGATTTTGCATACAAATTGGAAGCTTTGTTTTAATCGTATAAATAAAACAATTAATTTGTGGAGGTCATAATCGAGGCGGAGCAATTGCTGTCTATGGATTTTAGTTGCCACTGGAGTTTCAAGTTTGGGTCTTCGACTGAAATTATATTCTTGTTCGTGGTAAATTGCAGATTGGGAAGGTTGCAGGACAGCAATGCTGTCATGTCTCATTTTAATGAGTATTCAGAGAATTGTTTTGCAGAAGTTGCTGGTGATTTTTCGAGAAATACGCGTCTCTTGAAGTCTATGAAGTTGGACCTGGATTACATATTTCAGAAGCTAAGGTATTGTTTGAGTGTCCTATTGATTTTATTTTTGCTTGTTAAACTGCATAGTCCATATGTGGTTCATATTTGTAATTTATTTTGTAGATTTGTCTTCAAAGCAAAGTGTTGTTGATGTTGCATCCCGTGATATTTGGATATTGTATGTACGATGCACTAACATGTTTAGGTCTTATGTAATGAACTGTTATAGTTGCATGTTTTATATCTGCTTCTGAATGGCTACATTGTATTCAAAATATTTGTTGGGATGTCATCTGTATCAATATTGATTGGTCATACATGCTGGCATGTCGATCAAGAGCTTCACAAAATAGCCCACTGTCTCGGATTTAGTTGAGGGAAGTACATGTTAGTTTTGGGATGTCTTGCACTGAGTCTCTGTATTCTCATGTATCTATGTGGTCTGCATTAATATTCTTTTTACATTTTTGGATTTGGTGCAAGTGCCTCATTCTCAGCTACAAACTGCATTTTACAAAAGTAATGTGTCATGTCTCTTCTGTGAACCAACCAGTGAAAATGCAAGAATTGCTTTTACTTCTCAACATTTATATTGGGCTCTGTACCTCTTTGGCATGCTTTGCCAGCTGGTAGTAGCTGAACAACTGGAGCTACAAGTAGCCAGTGACAACCAGTTAACTGATATACCATGTCAGTTCTTTGTGGAAATGGCCAAAGAAGAACTGCTTCATAAAACTAGTTTTCATTTCAGAGGAATTGTTGCATTGTGGTGCAAACTTTGTGAAAAATAGTCTTCAGTTGTCACACATGTTACCATACACACTGCAGCCAGAAAGTATTCATCTAAAATGAAATATAAAAATTACTTGTATTGATGAATCTAGTTATATGTTACAAAAAAATGTCTGGTGTGCTGGCCGGTTTAGGTCAGCCAACTTGTGAGTTTAAGAAAATTTCATTACTTCTAGGAACTTATTACGGGTTTTAAGGGCTTGAATATAAAAATCTAAAACAAAAATGTGTAATTATATGCAACTGTTCGTATAACTTTTAAGTCATAGAGATTACTTATAATTGTCTGTTTGTTGTATGGTTGTTTCATAGGCAACTGCATCTCTTTTGTTCAGGCTTTGGTCCAGGCACTTTCCATAAGTTTATTCCTTTGTTGCCTTTTGTTTATGTACTTGTTATAACATGTTTGTTCCTTGAAAAAGATGAATAATAGCTTTCCCTTGCGGGTGGATCCAAATCATTTGCCTCCCATTGGGTCCCCTGCACCCAAATGAAATAAAATTTTCTGTACACCGGTATTTTCTTAGAATTAACAACTTTACTATTTGATCATAAAGTGAAACCGTCTAGTCTCCTTCCAGCACCTTCCTATTTGCAATTGGTTTTAAAATGTTGTTTTATTTCTGAATTGCCCCATCAGTGTTTCATAATAATGATTTAGAATGAAATTGGTAACTCAATTTGCAATTTTTGGTGAATGCTGATCTTATCAGGAGCATGAAGGCAAAGATCCTTGCTACTTATCCAGATGCATTTCCAGATGAGTCAACAATAGAAGCACTTGACCGGAGACCGGACCTTGAAATGCCTCAATAATTCCAGGACAATATGATTCAAGTTTTTTTTATGATTTCAACAGTAGATGATGTTTTATGTACCGTTGAGACTGTAACTACATATGAGATATGCTTGCCCCTAGGCCCTAGCCAAGATTACTTGGCCTAATTTCCCTGGTGTAGAATAACAGTTTGCGGCCTTTGGGTGCTTCTTTTGTAAAGTAAATTATATGCTTTCTATTTCTAGAGAACTGGTCGGTTGCCCTCCATAATTTCAATTAGTGTCAGTGCTTCAGCAAACTCTTTTGAGCCGATCATTTTCATTAGTTGTAAAAACAGAGAGCAATCAAGGAAGGAAAAAGCATAAGACAGTAACTTCATAGCGTTGGCCCTTGGGGTTCCCTTCCTTCCAACTCAGCACTTCGTTTTGAATTGAATGCAGAGCAGCCAAGAGCATCATTTCTGGCTGTGGTGGCCTATCAACTCATTATTTGCTGTCTCGCGGTCGCAGTCATAGGGAAGCACTTGCTTGAAAATTTTGAATTGGTAGTCAAAATTTGGTTTACTATTGTATCACCGTATTTACTACATACTTTTATTTTTAATTATTAGTTTAGGCATGGATAATAATATTAGCAATGAAATATTGAAGAGAACAAAATAATTAAACAAAGTTAAAACTCTCTCCGTTCTTCTGACTCCGTGTGGGGTGTGATCATCCAAAGATCTCGTAGTCTTGTGTCAGAGTCAGAGCTGAAACTGAGAGATGAGAGATCCCAATCCCGTCACCATCACCATCATCATCGTCAAGATTACTTACTGCTCGTAAGCCGCCATCTAATTAATTATCAAAATAACTAATCCTCACGCGCTTGAACAACAAGGAACACACACACGCACACACACTCTCTGTGACTGATCTCTCTCTCTCACTCAACACAAAACAAAACACACAATTTTCACCTTCTCTGCGCATTATATCATGCAAAAGAGACATATAAACCAATAACATTGCAGAGAAAAGCAAAAGAAAAACAGAACACCAAACGGCATAATAGAGTTGAGTCTGAATTAACAGTTTTCGGGGGGAGGAAAAAGAAGAAGAAGAAAAGAAACAAGCCGGAGAAAAATGAAAGCAGCAGCAACAAGCGGAGGAGGTAGAAGCGAGGGTGAAAAAGAGAAGACGAAGTTGAGAGAGAGACAGAGGAGGGCCATCACTACAAAGATCTTTCATGGGCTCAGAAAATGGGGAGGCTATCATCTTTCCCCAAGAGCCGATATCAATGAAGTTCTGCGTCAGCTCGCCCAGGAAGCTGGTTGGGTCGTCGAGCCCGATGGCACCACTTACCGTGCCAGACTCGTAAGTGATCACCTCTCTTTTCTCCCTTTCTTTCTCTTTAGTCTTTCCAAATTCCAAATAAATAATATTCGTTCTTTCTTTTAATTTATTGATTCATTGGCTGGTCTTGGTTGCTTTGAAAATAAGATAGAAAGTTGTCTCCTTTCATGGGTTTCTGCACTAAAGATTCAATCTTTCACATACCCTTTTTTTCATTTTTTTTCCTTTTCTTTTTTTGTAAATGTGTGAAGCCTATGAATCAATGCCATGTTTGTGGCGGCGCAACGCCTACTACAGGTAGCAGCGTCGTTATTGGTGGTGGTGGAAGTGGAGGAGATAGCTCAACCACGGCTTCCCCACGCCACGCGTGGCTCGGAGGTGAACCCATCCCCAATGCCAGCACCAACTCTAGCAACTTTGCTGCCGGTGGATTCTCCACGTCACCTTACTATTCAACTGACACTCCACTCGCGCTCTACATTTACGACAATGGACTTACTCGTGGCCCCCACTCCAGCACCACCAGTTCGATCGCTACCACCACAGTCACCTCTTCCGCCGTCCACGGTGGTGATCCGGCAGCTGTGACGCTAGCAATGCAGCATCAACAGCAGCAGTTTTACAACTTGCTGGAGGCGAAGGCGTCTAATCAGAACACACCTGTCAGCTCACCTCTGCGTCGTCTTTCTTAGTTTTATTGTCTCATCATTAGAATATATCAGAAAACTACATAAATATACGAATTTGTTTTTATTTTAATTTATTATAAAAGAACAAGCCGAAGAATAGGTGCATAAAATGGGAGGATTTATTGCCAAGTTATGAAAATTCAATAGGTTCAAAAAATGATGTGATGAACCATTTTTGTATGGTGTGTCGTAATAGTTAGTGGATGATCAATTTCTCGTATATGATATATCAAAATACTTTTATGTTTATTTTATAATTACAATCTGTCAATTTGATGCCATCATTTTTCTCATTATGCTCTTTTGCTATTAGCTTATCCCTAGTAACAACAAACAAATTTACCTTCAAAATTTTTAGCTAAAGATGTGAAATAAAGTCCAACCCTACAATTTTTCATTTGAAAATTAAATGATAAATAAGAAAATTTTCCCTCTTTTCGTTTTGGCCTGTACCTTTCATATCATTATTTAATCATTGTAGAAGGAAATAATTCTAAGAATTGGATTTCAGGGGGGGAAGGGGGGGAGGAATAACTTTCCAACAATAATGTGCAAATATCTAGCATGTAAAATCTAAATGACAGAATAAAACAAAGAATAGATTACGAGCAGACAAAAAATGGCCTGGATGTTCATATGAATGTAACAATAATCCCATCATGCAACAACAGGGTTAATTGTTATTGTTACAAGCACAATTTGAGCCAACTGCCCAAAGAAGAAAACATCTACTCCAGGTTTGAATGCCTACTTACAACAGTGCTAAAAGAACTCTCAAAATGTTAAAATGAGAAACCAAACCTTATTCCTTTCTAAATTTCCTTGAAACTGCACTACCTCGAGTTTAGAAGTTTCGTCTTCATCACGTGAAACCAGGAATCTCTCCTGGCAGCGGTGCCAACTCATTTTTACTAAACCTCTCCTCATCATAAAATGTAGCACGGACAACCCTACCCCCAAAGAACCGACCATCTAGGTCAATGAGCGCTTTTGTTGTTTGCTCTGACCTCTCAAACTGCACAAAGATTCTGACAGCTTCATCAACAGGGAAATTTGGCTCTGTAATCTCAAATATGAGAACCCGCGTGACTGTTCCATATTTGGCACACTCAGATCCAACCTCATCTTCTAGTTCATCGTCTACCTCACCAGGGCCAACCTATACGAAGAGAGCATGATAGTCAGAATTCATCTCCATTTCACCCAACAAGGTATGAAAATCACAGATGTGAAAGATGATGACAATAAATAAAGTTCATGTAAATATTATTGATTTGACAGTCAGATCCAACCTCATCTTCTAGCTCATACAAGTTCAAATGGATTTCAGCATAGAGGGTACTATAACTAAGAGATCAGCAAGAATATGGAAGTCAGCCATATATCTGTCATACAGGAAGGCAGCTCCAATTTTTTCAGGATTAAACATATATCCACAAAAAAGTAGGCTTACATCAATAAGACAATCAGTCCATAAACCAACAACCCTTGTTTAGTTAAAGAAGACGAACTACAAAGAAAATTGTAAAAAAAATTCTACCAAAGCTGAGTCCAATCTTCCATCGTACTTATCTAGTTATCTTTATGGAAAAGCAAATTTTCCAAGGATGCACTTGCCAATACACAAGTGAAAATTAGCAATTACAAGCATCGAGTCTCAGGAGTGTAATTTAGCTGTGTAGAAAAGAATAACAAAATGCAGCTATTTCAGTTCAATTTTCTCAATATTTAAATGTACTAGATGTCGCCTTTTCCTTTTTATTACCATTATCCTGAACAAACTGGAACAAAATATTGGTAAATGTCCTGCATGTGGTGAGTAATTTCTGAATATTCTCCCTTCCTCAACCCATTTCCTTGTTCCTTTTGGTGTTGGCAATCAAGGAACAAACCTACTTGACCACCAACTGTAAACCCAGTCAACATTCTTGATAATTCAGAGGGCAACTACTAACCCAAAACACAAACTACAAAAATCCAATACCTCTCCATTATCAATGTTAAGGATATGGAAATAAGTTACACCTATGGAAATATTTTTATACCAAGAACTACTTCCCACCAAATACAAGATACTGCCAGATTCTGAAGAGTAAGATACAATTCAGTCTCTCACCAAAAATATTACACTGAAATTTAGTAATGGTGAAGTGTGGGACGCTACAACCTTCCCCAGATAAATAAACAAGAAAGTGAATATTGCAGAGTAGAGGACAATTGTTTCCCATGAGAAAATTCAAAATGTTAGTCCGGCAAATAGCAAAGGTCGTACTTATTAACGGTTAATTCTACATTGAAATAATAACCTTGCAACCAATGATGTTATTTATGTTCTGAAGACAGAATATAAGCCTTAGTATAAACAATGAAAGACCCTACAAGAAAGCAATAGCCTCGACACTGTATAACAAGCAATCACACAAATCTTGCTCAATCCTCAAGAACATCATCATGAACCCTGAATCAACAACACTGGTTTTTGCATCTTAGCTGTCATCGTGCTAGCAGTTTGCAAATGCAATTATACAATAACAAACAATATTCACATCAGTTTGCATAATCCATACCATGTTCCGAAGCAGCAAAACTCGAGTAGGAGGTCCATTGAAGTTAACACTCTTAACCTTCTTCTCTGATTTGTTCTCGCTAGCATTCACAATCACACCAGCTCTCCTATCCGTCTTCCTGGCCATCAACGGCGTAGTGATCCCCTGCTCTTGTCTCCCAAGCCCTTGCCCTTCCTTCCAGCCCATTTTCGCCATCATCCTCTGAGCAGCAGTCATCTGGCCACCCGCACCAAGTCCCAGCCCACTAGTCTCCGACTTCCCTATAGTAAACCCTCCTCCCCCTCCGCCTGATTCAACATTTACGGGAGGAGGAGATGGCGACCTCGGTGGCACTCCCCCACTGCTCATCGCCGCGCGTCTCTTCCACGCCTCCTCCCCAGACATATTTAGCCTCGAAGCTGAAGCATTTTCTCTCTCTTCTCTCTCTCTCCTCTCCCTTTCCTCTTCCTCTTGCCTTCTTCTCTCCAGTTCTCTCCTAATTTCAGCATCCACCGCTTTCTTCTTCTTCTCTCTCCTGTAATCTTCGTAATCGTTCGGTCTAGCGGGGTCGTACTCCTCGATGACGGTCGAAGTGACGCCGACCAATGCCGGTTGCGGCAGCGCTGCCGCGTCGTCGGGGGAAGGTGCGATTGCCGGTGAGGAATGGGGTCTAGTCGGGAGAGAATTTTGGGTGGTTTTGGGTTTGGATTGGGGCTTAAGAATGGTTTGTGGTGGCGCGAAAATTGACGAGGGTTTTCGGAGAGTCGGCGGGGCCATCTTGGCACTGCTTGACCAGACGGTGGTGGTCGTGTTGGTGGGTTTGTCCTCATCGGAGGGTGGAGGTAGGTCTCCGTACAGCCCGCCTAGCATTTCGCAACGTGGCTTTTGATGGAAAATCCCGGGGAATTTGAATTCCGAAATTAGATTTTGGAGAATTAAAAGGCTGATTTTGTTTTGTTGTTTGGGTTGTCGGATGAGATTCGAGCTGAGGTAGAAGAAGATACTACTACCTACGAATAAGAAGAGACGAAAAAAGAAGAAGGGACTGGCGAAAACAACGAATACTGTAAAGTTTTCAGTAAATAAAGTTGCCAATTACTCCATTAGTAGCCAAATTTAAATATAATTAAAAATAGTGGAGATTATATCAAATTATTTTTTTATGTTAAAAAATTTAAGATAGTTATATATGTAAACGTTCCTTTACTTTTTCTCGAAATATTAATGTCAAATAAATTTTTATTATTTCATTGCTAAACAACCTGCTTTTCAATTTAATTACCGACATACTGACATATACTCAAATTTTAAAAAATACATATTTTTTTTCACAAAACAATTTGCACACCCATTTTCTTTTTTCCCCAAAATCAATTTATAAGCGTCTCTTTAAAAGAAAAGAATCACACTGTACCATTAAAACCCTAGCCCACTAAGCTGTGTGAGACTGAGAGCCCCATTTACTTTGCTGGCTGCACCATTTTCTAAAGAAATCGAGCACCCGAACAAAACCCGGTTTTTTTTAAAAAAAAATTTCCAAAACACTCTCAATTTCACTCTAATTTCTTCTATCTTCAGTCCACTATGTTCAGAATCACAAAATCAAAACCATTGGAGTACCTGAGCCATCAATTCCTCCAAAAATGCTCTGCCAGCGGAACCCCAAAAGGGAAAGCAAAGATGAAAGCGGGGCAGCAACTGAAACGCTCAAAAATCACCACAAAGAAGGGCTCATCACCGGCCAAAGGAGCAAAAGCGCACGCCCCAGATGAAAAGCAGCGCTTGTACGACCAATGCTTGAACGCGCCAACCCCTGTAAGATTCTTAACTCCTAAAGATAAAAAACGTGAAATTGAGAGAGAAAAATTGGGGCTAATCAGCAAAGATAGACAGAGAGAGATTGACATTTTGAAAAGGGGAGGAAAACAGGCGATGGGTATTAGTGATGAACCTATGATAATGGGAACCCCTGGGATGGACTTGATTTCCCTTGGATTAGTTGATGCTGATAAGATTCCTAAGTATGAGTTGACTGCTGAAGATGGAAAGAGGCTTGCAAAGGAGTGTAGTAGGGTTTTGATGAGGAGACATAGGGCCAGACAGGCGGCTGAATCCAACCTTTTGAGGTTGAAGAAGGAGGCTATTGAGGCGTTGCCGGAGGATTTGAAGAAGGCCGCTTTGGTGCCGGATTTGACTCCTTTCCCTGTTAATAGGTTTATGGCAACTCTTACACCACCTATTGAAGGATATATGGAGAAGGTGAGGGAGGCTACAAGGAGGAGCTCTGGGAATGAGAAGATGAGATGATTGAAGGTAAGGTGTTGTCTATGTGTTAGTTTTGAGGTGGGAATTTGATGTTTGTTCAGCGATTGTTGATATTGGATTCAGTAATATCGTTAATAGGTTTATGGCAAAATCAACCCTTGATTTTGCTGAATGCAATATGCTTGGAACTTATATGCTCATTTGTTAGTCATCCTTTGAAACTAAAAAATTAAAACCAAAAGATGTATGATAAATATCCAGCTAAAATGAGTAATGTAGTAAACACTACCCATGGTGACATGTTGTATTGTTTTTTCAATCAACTGTTAAAAGTTCTTTTTTTCCCCTCCTACCTGCTTTACAAGTTTCATTGTAAATACTGATTGTTATAGGAAAGCATAGTTTTTTTTTTTGGGGGTTTTGTATGTTTTTACCCCTCTATTGAGGCACGCACTATGTTTCAAATTTATTTCTAGGGTCTTTTTACAGTGCGATTGTGAGTTTAGAGGCAATCAACAGATAAACTTTATTCTTTGCAGTGTTCCGGCAAAAATAAAGGAACATACCCTTGTTATTTATTAATTGCAATGACTTCTTTTTTTTTTTTTTAAATTCATTTTCAGTAGACCTAAGACCATTAAAGATAGTTGGACTTGACTATTATAGGAATGTCATGTTGATTTATAGTAGCTAAACATGTGGGCCTTGTCATCAGTTGGGAACATTTTGTTGGATTCTAGAATTCTCTCTGGTTCATGGCATGTTGATTATGTCTTGCATCGATCATAACTTAAGCCTTTATTAAAGTCATAAATGTTCATTTGAAACTCCAATCAAATTTAAAACCTATATTCCCTACACATCTAAACTTTGAAATTCCTAATTTTCAGAACTTATAGCATCACGTTTTTTTTATGTAATTTAAATTTGTACATTCATAATAACCTTGTTGCTTGGACAAAGACGTGATTTTTGAGTTGTATATTTATGTTTTGCTTTAGTTTATTTCCATTAACATCCAACACTGGCCCTAGACTTATTTGAAATTTTTAACTCTTGCCTTCTCTAGCACCTGTCATGCTAATATAGGATATTATTAGAACTGTAGAAAGCCCATCCCTATTGGAAAAATGAGATGACTAAATTGTAGCGAGTCATGTATGATTAATGGCAGATGTTTAAACAGCACTAGTGATCTTGCAGACTTTTTATTAGATAAGGGTACGGCCCTAAATTTTTATTTTTTTTAACTTTTTTGATAGGAAACAGAAAGGTACAGCCTTTGATGATTTAAGTTTCATGGTAAAGTAGTTTCCCTGTATCTTTTTGCGCTCTTTTTTCCAAAGGTCTTTTGTAGTCCTAACTAATTAGTTCTTACAATACTTATCTGCATGAAGCAAAAAGTACTTCAAAATTTGAAGAACATTAAAGCTTAACTACTAAACTGCTCTGTGGTTGAAATGTAATTTCTTTTGGTGCAGGGAAAGCTAGATTACTCAAATTGCTGGATGAATGTTATCACTTGTGGTTGAAATGCTTTCTTTCATCGCCTCAAGATTTTTTTCTAGCACCAATGAAATGCAACGATAGTATTGTTGAAATCAGAAACACTAGCTTCTTTTCCCTTTTTGGTGTGGGTTAGTTTTTGTTATCCGACCTGTTTTACACTTTTTGGCATTGACAATTGCTAACCTTCGATTGTTATGTAGAAATTGCAGCGGTAATAAAATTTGGTCATGCATATCTGACTCCACATTTGGCTGGATGTCTGCCCAGAAGCATTGAGAGTTCTCCGCACTCTATAACGGAGGGCTCTCCTGCACTGTGCTCTCCTATGAATTCCTATTAAATAAAATTTTCTTATTTTTTGGCCTTATTTAGTATTGAGCTGCTGGGACTTTAAAGCTACGGCTGTTGTGAAAAGAAAACTATAACTATAAAACAAAACTTAATGATATATAGTAAACATGATTTTTAAATAACAATTTAACAAAAATAACAAAGATATGATTTTTTATCATAGAAGTAATTGATCAAAATAATTTAATTTTTAAGTTACAGCAGTTAGTGTATATTAAATATTTTAATACTATAATTTTTAAGTTATGCTTATCTAATCTCAACATCAAATAGGATCTTTGATTAATTATTTTTAAAAGCGACTTTTAAAAGTTAGCTTTTAATTTATTACTTTAAAATTTTCTTTAAAAAAATGCATATATGAAGAAGGAATATTTTAGGAATATCCTAAATAAGTACATTGAATAATGCGATTCTATCAAATTTTCTCTTTGGATTTTAGGATTGATCTCCCATTCCTGCTCTTTCAAAATACTCTTGGTTATTTTAGATTTTAGAATCAGAGAGCCATCAATTGAAATGCAAGCATTGTTTCTCAACAACATTATAATCATAGTATAAATGAAATAATTTTCTTCTTGTTCGCATTCTTAAGATCCGATTTAATATGTAGATATCATAATTGTTAAGGTTTAGTTACTGTAGACAGAACAACTAAAACGAAAATTAATAATGTATAATAAATAACATATTTAAATAATAATTTAAAAAAAAGTTAAAATATTGTAAATTTTTCTTACCTTCCAAGCCGTAATAAATGTTAGTAAATATTTTAATGTTGTATCTTAAAAGTTACTGCAATTTAACCTTAATATTAAATAGATCTAAATTTTGTTGAATTATCATTTACATTAGCTGAAACGCTAAATATTCATTTCGTCACATCGATAATTTTCCGACTCATACAGTAAATCTCATACGAGTTCTTCTCACGACTAGATTCAGTTTACATCAATGAGAATCTGAAAAATCTAGTTACATTATTTATTTGAGAAAATTGCCTCCACGAAAGGAAGAAGTTGATCCTCACATGATTCCTACCTAAATCTACAGCATTTTATTCAATTAACGCTACTAAAGTTCGGTCACTAACTAACAAATATGTTTGAAATCACACGGACCAGGTTCATATAACGAAAAATTCAAGACGTCTAGGTGAAATTAGACCTTTGAGATAATCCGCCGGTGTAAGGCAACACTGTGAAAACACAAGCAACAAAAATATTTAAAAACGGGAAAAAAATTCATCAATTTCATATGATTTAAAATGATACATTTTACATTCCATCATAAAAAAAAACTGTGCACCAACTTTTTAACTGTTAACTCTCAAAATTTCCAATAAGAATGTGTATTTTTATCTTTTCTTCTAAGCTTGTTAAAGTAAGAGACCAAAATCAAAACCATAAAAACTTGACGGATTAATCACTGAAGGTTCAATGCCAAGAAACCTGCAAATGCCAAAAAAAAACAAAGTGAAGACAAAGGAAATTCCTGTTAGCACTCATGCAAGAAAAACCAACTCACAATGGAATAAAGGACTTACATCTATCACTCACACCATCACAAAAAATTCTCAATGTCAATTTCCATGAAGGAGCATGGATCAGAAATGTCGAAATTGTTCAAAACCTGAAAGACCATATTAAACAGACAAAAATAAGTTGATAGCTAACCAAAATCTTGAATTCAAATGGAATGAGTCCCACTTCAATTAGCATCAAATTAGAATTTGGGGGAAAAAGGCAAAAAAATGATCCAATCAAATTAGTGCAGCGACAGCTGAACTTGGGAGTATATAACCAGCATCCAATCACAGATCAGCAAAAATAAAATAATCAGTATCAATATAACATGAAAATCAGCACATAGAAGACTGTAGTAAAAGTGATCATAGATATGAATTAATTATTATACAGCAAGATTAATCCACATATGATATATTTTTGAGGGATTGTTCGAAAGATGACATTACCTCAGGGTGCACAATCCCAAAAGTGCCAACATGCTTCCCCTTGTGAGTAATGCTGGCTTGTCTACCCAAAAGAAACTCAGGCTCCTTCATCAATACAGCAAGTACATCAATATCAGAAACAGGTCAAAGGATTGCACAAAGAAATGGCAGCATAAAAAAATACACTTACATCTGAACGTTGTATGTAGTACCCTGTATCATCACCAACTGGAACAAAAGGTGTCCCTATGACCTCCATTATTCTGTCCACTAGGCAATGAATCAGCTGCAGATAATTATAATAAAGATGTCCAATCATTTTATTAGCTAATGATAAAATATTCCATAGACATGCTGATCATTTTAGGCAAGAAAGCATCACTAAAAACTAATAGTGTTATAATACTTTTGATTAATAAATAGAATAACAACATTAAAGATCTACAATAGAAGAATTAATCTTTATGCATTACCATAGTTTTAAGTCAATTAACAATTATTTAACTCACACGTAAAATTTTTAGTGAGCACAGTGAGGTATATTACCTCAAACCCAGAATTGGCACCACAGTAAAGGGCTGCTAGTCGGCGACGGCATGATGCACCAACATCCTTCTTCTCATCCAACAGTACTACATCACCCACTTCATAAATCTAGAACAAAAATATAAATATCAGGAAAAAATTCCTCTAGCAAAACAATGAATTGAAACCCAGGTATCATGACAGAGACACACAAACATATGTATGCATTAATGCATCAGAAAAGATATCTTTGCATGTTTGAGTATAAGAAAGCAAAGGAAGAGATTTGTACGACCTATGCATCCCCTTTTAGCAACAAAATTTCCCCGGTGTATCAATCCGGCTTTTGTTTAATTCAAATTGCAACAATCAAAGTTCCATCACACAATAAAAGCTAGCAAACGTATCTTACTCCATCTAACGAGCAGAAATCACATCGACACTCAACATGACAGATTGCCACGAGAAAAATGCCAAAGTTACCTTTATTGGCTTTGGATGGTCTTTGTTGTGTCCAATGGTTTTCAAAATACCAGGCATCAAGGTCGTTCTAACAACCTGTGACAACAGATGAAGCAATAAGTACAAAGAGACAAAGAAAAACTAGTTCATGACATTCTTCAAGAGAAGCACATCAGAAAGGATAATCTAAACAGGGATGGGGTTTTGAGATTGGGAGCTATAGCTGATTTTAGCCTTGTATAGTGGCGATTGGATTCTTTTGTATATCACAAACAGTCTTAGCCTTTTGTTTTCTTAGCGGACAGCAGGTCTACTCTCTGTTTTAAATCTTTATAATTAATACATACTGAGTTTCTTATCAGAAAAAGAAAGGAAAATCCAAAAGGAATAGGAGAAAGACAAATGAGTACAATAAATTAAACATGCAGAAAATAGACTACTGGTTTCTAATACACAACAAGACTATTTCAACTCTAGCAGTTTAAGTGACCATAAACCTTTTTCATTTTTCAATGAATTCGCTTAACTTTGAATGTCCCACACAACTGTGAAAGTTCCACGATATTTCAAAACAGAGCTCAGATGACAATTTTTTATATTTTTGACAACAGCAAGTGCATATGAGTGTTTGTGTGCACGTGCACATGTACATATGAACAGAGCACAGCATAATATAAAAACCTCAAAATCAGATGTACGAGGATTTCCAACGACAGCAGTTGATTTGTCAGTTTGACGATTAAGCATGGTTGAAATCTCTTTGCTAGAGCATAAAATCCATGTCAAGACCTCCGTGAATCCATTCATTGCAATCTGAAAGGAAATACCATGGAAATTATGCAATGAAGAAAAAAATAAAAGTATCAAGAAGGTGCAGCCTTTTTATTAACTGAAGCACTCTCATTTCTGTACCTCCAACCTCATAAGGTCACTAAACTCGTTTAAGGCCAATGGTTTCACAGATGCAGGCTTTCTCTTAGGAATGTTGTTGTACCCATAAGCAATTGCAACATCCTAAAAAGGAAAATATGCCTTTAGATATACCAACTAGCTCAGAGAACTTCGGAGATGCATTGAATAGCTGTGTCTATCAGTATCAATACCTCCATAACATCACATGGGTGCAGAACATCACTTCTCGTTGGAGGAACAAGTACATTTATATTCCATTGATTATCAGCTGATGCAGATCGCTCTGCATGCAATTGCATTCTGTTCAATAAACTAGTAACCTGAGGGATAGGAAAAGATGATATCATTTCTGCAGGATGTATTACGTTCAAAATTACTTGAATGGAGCAGAAACAAAGAGGAATGTTTAATACTTCATGGAACAATAAAATGGAAAGGAATGATGAAAACGGGAATAAAAATTACCTCTTCTGCCTCCAAAGAGACTCCAATTGTATGATTAATATATGACAAAGAAACTTCCATATTGTAGGCTGACAGATCAGGATAAACATATGACCTCCCATCAGCATAGACCACTTCAACTGGTTCCACTTGGTATTTTCTCTTGCAATACTCAGAAAAAATTGTTACCTAAAAGACAGGAAAATCAATCTGCCATCAACTGCCAATCGCTGAGAAATTCATAGTAGGCAAAAGCAACTCTTACCATTGTGTTTAAAACAATCTTGGCCTTTGTCAAATCAGTGGCAGTACATTCAATGAACACGTTCTTTGTCTTTAGGGTGATTGCAGAATGGGCCCCATTAATAATTGGTGGTAATGACAGAACAGTCCTATCAGAGGCAGAAAGGTAATAAGCACTTTCCAAAACATAGAAAACTCATGGCAGTTAAAAAAAAAGGATAAAACCTATGAAATTTAGGGAAAACATAAAATCTAATTTAAGACATCAGGGAAAAGAGACACCGTTAATCATAACTTATGCTAAGATATACTAATTAGAAGCAAGAGTATAAACTCAAAATTTAGAAGTAACAAATTTTACATTGATAAATAAAAAGAGAAAATAAATGAAAGGATCAACAGTTGTCACAGAATGCTTTAGTTAATAGGACAAATGAACATGGTAATGATAATCACATCAGCATTTTTCAAGTAGCATCGTACCTATTCTGATCATATAAGACAGGGTACAGAGGAGAATTCTCAATTATGTGCAAATACTTTTTCAGTTTCAAATCTGACTGCAAAATATAGCCATAGAAGAACACATATAAAGGTCAGGCATATAGCTATACTGAAAGATTCCAATGGTGTGCAGCAAAAAAGAAGTCTTAATTATGACTCACTTTGTAAAACTCCATAAGCTCATCGGCTGTGAAGTCCCTTGTCTACATAACAGAACAGTACAAATAATCAATTATGGCAGAACATTACATGTAAACTGTAAGGGCAAAAATAGATTTCATGAAAGAACTCCCACGGCAGATTCAAAATTACCTGCTTCAGTGGCACAAAATTTATATGTGATGGTGGCAAAGCCTGGAGACAAAGAGGCAAATCAGTCTTAATCATTATGTGTCCATTCATTTTTTTTTTAAAATTATTCCCTTGAGCAAATAAGAGGCTTCAAAAAAAAAAAAAAAGATCTCACTAATATCAATCATTAATCCAACATCAGACTTGTCCAAAAAACCAAATACAAAAGAGATATTTATTTTCAGTTCAGTTTAATAGAAAGAACAAGTATTGCAGAGGCCCACCTCATACGTGAAAGGGCCTTGTAACGTGTCCAAGTCATGAGTACCAATTGCAACAAGGGTTCTTCGCCTAAAACAAGATGCATGCATAGATATTAGTTAAAAGAACCGAAATTACTTAAAGAATCATTTGAATAAGGAAAGAAACGAGGAAATGAGGTCCAACAAATCATTATCAAACCAATATCAATCAATACAGAGTATAGCGACATTTATCATTACAAATAAAGAGATATGAAACAATAACAAATAACAAAGAATGATGAAAAACCTTGGAACAAGCAGTGGCATATAAATGATAGATCAAAAAGCTCAAGCATGGTTTCTATTTTGAGGCTGGCATATCTACAGCCCCAAAGTGAAGCACATTGTAACAACTGCTCCGACAAGTGTACACAAACAGATATATAGAAAAGCAAGGACTAGCCACAAATAGAGAGCAAAATAATAAGCCACATATATTACCGGCAAATGTTCTGATGAAGCTTATCTTGAAGATCAATGAAGCTGTTATAACTAGCTTCATCAAAACTGATGTCTCTTAAAACAGCACAAAAGACATATGGACGAATTGAAGATGTCTGCAAGGAGCAAATATGAGTGACATCACTGTGTGAAACAAACATAAGAGTATTCAAAATTAAATAACCAATTAACTAGTACCTCAGGCTTCACATGCATTTGAAGCATGGAGTCTTTGCTGACATCTGAGAGTGTGTACTTAGGTATCTCCTGCTGCTTGTTGAAAACACGAAGAGCTTGAGCAATCCCTTCGAGGCAAAGCAAATCATATCTGCACAAAAGGAATAGAGAGAATTCATAAGTTATAGCTCCCTA
Source organism: Citrus x clementina (assembly GCF_000493195.1). Classification (NCBI taxonomy): domain Eukaryota; kingdom Viridiplantae; phylum Streptophyta; class Magnoliopsida; order Sapindales; family Rutaceae; genus Citrus; species Citrus x clementina. The sequence goes on from NW_006262688.1 coordinate 31,465,115, forward strand.
AACGACAGCACATTTTGATTTCTTCTAACTATACATTGAATTTAAAGAATACCTGTTGGCTGGAACTTCAATTTTGTAAATAACTTCTTCATCATTTTCGTCTCCTTCTTCATCTAAGTGCTTCTCTTTTCTAATGATCGCTTTTTCAGTTGTCTAATTAATAATTACGAGTAAGTTTTACAAAATGTTATATACTGATACAGCAAGCAGCTAAAAAGATAAATAGATTCAGCAACACATACCACATCGTCGAGCTCGATTCCGAAGCAGAAGCACAGATCCTCAAACTCTTCTTTTGCTACAAAAAAGATATGTGAAAATTGAAGAGTCAGTGGAGTTTGGATACATTGTCTATTTTGATGATCGAAGTTGGATTAGGGGTTAAACGAAAGCTCACTGTAGGATTTCCCTAAGGCGGCGAATAGACGATCCCTGCCCACGCTCACTGTAGGCATGGTAGCGTCTCTCTTTCTTTGTCTCTCTTCAACGATGGGCAACAAGAAGCGTATTTGTAAAAACCCTATCGATTTGATTGGATGCTGAATCCGACAACAACTTGGCGTCGCATGTATGACGAGAACTACAAATTGGCGGATCCGGGTTGGCTCCTGAACCAACTCACCATTAACCCGTAATTTTTTTCTTTTGTTTTTATTATGGAAAAATAAAGCCTCTTTACATCAAAGCAATAAATTGGTTTTCTGAAAAAAAAAAAAAAACGATGAGCCCATTTGATTTTGTTATCATTTTTACAAATTTAAATCTAATATTTGGCATGAATAAAATGGGTTCTTTTTTTTTTCAATTATTTTTTGTTTGGCACTTGATGGAGAGGGTTCAAATTTCTCTAAAGAGAGTTTATTATTATGTAAAGTTGAGCTCACGCACACACATATTTACATATATGTTAAGCAAGGCAAGAGTTCGGGCAGAGCCCAAGTATGGCAATTTTCGAATGTGGTCCAAACATATATTTTTATCATATGGGCTGGATTTAAAAATCTTTATTTTATATTTTATAATATTACCTATTTTTAATGTATTTTATAATTTCTAAATTTTATTTTAATGAAATTGGGCTTGAAAATATGATAAGAACTCCCTTCTCAATTGCTTATACCCGAGGACTCTTATTAATCGTAGAGTGCTTAGAATAAAATATGATCCTATCCCAACAGTCAAACTCCGTCCTGACTTGGATTACCTGCCTCTAAAGCTAGAAGTATGAACTTTCAATATATATGTAGTAGATTAATTAAATAAATATAATTATTTAAAATAATATATATTTTATATTTTTTTATTTATAAAATATAGATTTCGAGCTAGTCCTTGGGCTTATCAAGGAAAGCTTAGGTCTAGCCCTTCCTGACTCGCATCCATTTTATGTCTGAGTTAGATGGATATTTTTGATATCCCTAATTGTATATTTCAAATTTTCATTAGGCTTTAGTTGTATTGAAATTTAACTATATATTGTATATCGGGTAAGTCTTTTCACACCCTCAAAAATCATTATAAAATGTATTTTTAATTAAAATTACCTAAATAACCAAAGACAAATTAATTCTTTTCTTATTTTACGTGGAAACTTAATTTAGCACTTAAAAATATATGTCATGTCATGCACATTTCACAAACATTTATAAACACGTCATCTATGTGATGAAGTCGCGTATCAAATTTTAGATATATTTTTATTTATTCATTTACTTTTAAAAATATCTTATAATTAATTAAATAATTATGTATTTTAATATTCTCTACAATAGTTTAATTAGTCGAGTCCAAACATTTATTTTTAAAAGCACAAATCAATACAAAATTAAATTCAGTCAATTCACTCCAATCTATCGAACCAAAAGGCCCTTACAACATATTTGTCATGTATGCGGTATTTATGGCAAGTATCATGTGGTGGAAATAAAATGACAAAATAAAAACCACTTTGACAAATAATAGTGTGTAATAATGTCGCATCTAGGGCTAGATTAATTATGATACTAGTTTTTATACATTCATTGTCATACAAATTTTGTACCCTAAATTAATGTAAGCAATCAAATTTTATTAGCATTTGAGAATGAAAATCATAACCTCAGTTAGCAATATATAAACTATAAAAATAAATCATTTTAAAAGTCGTTTGAGATTGCTTTTTAGAGACTCAAAAGTGAATTTAAAAAATTAAAATCTAATTTTGATATTTAGTAAATTTTCTTAAAATTCACTTATGGTAAAATCATCTCATCCTACAACATATTTTAAAAAGAAAGGACGGAGTAGCTTTTCAAAGTCTGATTTTAGGAATCAATTTTATATTCAATACAATTCTGTGTATATTATAAAAATTTAAAATTATCATTGTTAATCAATAAATAAAATCATTAACTTTAAAGAGATTATTTTATTATTATCAATTATATCGAGATAACAAAATAAAAAATAAAATTAATAATACAAAGGGTATGCCTATTTGAACCCATTAATTTTCTCTCCACATGTTATTTTTAATGAATAATTTTATAATTTAAATAAATTTTGAAAAAAATTACTTAATTAACCCTTTCTTCCTTTTCTCTTCTCACATTCAGAAATTCTCATCAATTCATTCATATATTTTCTTTTAACTACAAATAATTGACATCACAAACTAAGAGTGAATATCAACAAAATTTTATCAGTTATGAAAGTTAATAAATATTAAAAAATTAATTTTTACGAAACATGAAAGCTAATGAATATCAGGAAAAAATTTCTTATATGTATGTAACATAAAATACTAAGAAAGGCAAAAAAAAAAGTTCAAAAGAGAGTGAAATTGAGTGCTCAGTATGCAGAATGTGAGGATTGAGAGAGAATAAGCAATTGTGAGATAGAGAGTGGAGGAGATTTGTAATAGCTTTGAGATTTTTAAATTTTGAATTTTAATAATCAATTTATTTTTTAAAATGGGCGTTGAGAGAAATTTGGTAGGTTCAAATGAGAGAAATTTGGTAGGTTCAAATGAGAGAAATTTGGTAGGGTTAAATAACCCCATCCTAATTTAAAAAAAAAAATATTTTAGTTATCAATTATTATATATGCACAATAAAAATATTTTATATGTATATTTAAAAATGTGAAAATAAATTTTATTCAACATTATAATCATCCAGTTATTTATATTATTTCAGTAGTTTAATAATACGCTTTTAAACCACAAATGTTATTAAATGTTGAACTGATTCTCTTCACAGCTAATAATTTATACAGTACAATTAACAACAATTATTTTAAAAATAATAACATTACCAAACTAGCCCTTAGTTATTGTTAGACAATTCATTTATTTAATTTGAGGTTAAAAGGAAATAATATTTGAACCATAATATATTCCATGTCCTAGTAAAAGCCTGAGTCATCATCGTGAATGAGGAAAAATAACAGCGACGTAAGAGATAAGAGGAGTCATGTGGACTATTTGGCGTTTACATTTAAAGGTATTATTGAATCCAGCCCGTTTGTACACATAATCCATGACTCTAACGTTACCCATAAACTATGCTTACTTCCAAGACAACAATCTTTTAAAATATAGGGTCATTTCGAATTGCTAATCTGAAAGTTAAGTTAATTTGGCCTAAACACGTGTTCATCGAGTTGACTTTAGGTTTCTTGGCGTTTGATTAAAGTAATGTTTTAAATTCAAAATTATAAATCTCGCTTTAATTAGATTCAATAGTTTTAGGTTTTATCTACATTAGTATTACAATCCAAGTGATATTGTCTCATGTTCAAAATTTATAAATGTATAATCAATCAATTTTTTTATCCTTTGTTTTACATTAGGTTCTTAAATTATGAATTACCCAATTAAGATATCATTTTTCAAAAAAAAATTCAAAATCTTACAAAATAATTAAGTAATCAAATCAAACCAAGAATTCAATTAGTATATGGTGTTCGCGGATCGGATTTTACGGATTAGACATCAATCCATATTCGATCCATAATTTTGCGGATTATAATTTTTCAATCCAATCCAATCCACGGATTGATTAAACTCAATCCAAATCCAAATCCAATCCATACATCTGCGGATCGGATGCAGATTTAACTCAATCTATATCCAATTCATACGTCTGCGGATCGGATGCAGATTTAACTTAATCTATGTCCAATCCACCATTTTGCGCATTAGTTTCCGAATTTAAAATTTTTAGTTCTCCATAAAAATAATTTTACTACCAATTAAATTTAAAATTGAATAAATTTTAAACAAATTAATTGTTTAAATAAAACTAAAATATTAGTTTAAAGTTTCAAAATATAACACACTAAGATTAATTGTTCAAATAAAGTTACAATAATACATTAATATAACACCGAAATTAATTGTTCAAATAAAGCCACAATTAATTGAAATGGCGAAGTTTCTGAAACCAAACACAATCTGATCCTTCACCAATGTTGTTGCACTTGTTGAAAAGTAGTGATTATGGAGCCGTCAACGATGGGAACTAGGAGAAGTACGGGTGACGATCTTGAAGGTTGTGATAGTACAATTGTTTGGCTGGAACCAATGATTGTGAAGTGGCTCGATGGACTCAAGGAAGAAGATGGCTTGCTCTTGCTGGAATCACGCGGCCGACGTCCTTTAAATCGATGTCGAGAGCGTATCGAACCAGTATTGGGTGTTGCTAGTGCATGTGACGGTGAAGAAGCTTAGGGTTTTTTGTTTGCAAATTGTTGGTGACTTGGCGTTATGTTACTTTGCTTTTGCTAATGCGTGTGACTTTACTTTTATTTTATTTTACAGTTTTTACAAGTTATATTTGTATATTTGATTATTTAATTATTTTTTATATACTATTATTATTGGGTAATGGGTAAGATATGTTATAATGCTTATGTAACTATGTAATGTCACACTTATAATATTCTTTAATTAAATTTATAATAATTTTTTAACTATATATATATATATATATATATATATATATATATATATATATATATATATTTTACGGATTCACGGATTTTTACGGATTTACAAAAGTAAATCCATATCCAATCCATCGACTACGGATTTTTAAATTTTTAATCCATATCCAATCCACGGATCCATAGATCGGATTTACGCGGATCAGATTTTCACGGATCAGACGAATTTTCATGGATCAGATTAGATTATGAACACCCTTATAATATGGTGTATGCTACGTATTACATACATCAAAAAGAAAGAAATTTAAATGATCACTTATCAAAAATTTAATTTTATCCATCTCTTTTATGAAACATATGAATTACCCAACTATTTTGAATCATAAACAACATATTTGTAACTAGAATATGAAACAAGACTTATAATACTGAAACATAAACTTAGTAACAAAAATATCGTAATATTAGGTTTAAAATACAAGTTATTAAGAATGTTGTCGCAACTTTCTCCTGCATCCTAAAATACCAACATGGCACTATAGCCATTGATTCAAAGTGCATTTGGATTTACCCAAAAAACTATCTTGCATCATTAGGCCTTTCCCACAAAATGCATTAAGTTGTTAAAAAGAAAAAAATGCTTACATGAGATAGAGATTAAAAGAGAGAGCCTCACATTAAATGCCCTCCCCTTAGCAAGTGGACATAATTCCTCCAACTTTAGAGGGGCAACACATATAGTTCCATGATTTCCAATTTGATGATAAGCACAAGACCACATATATCCCATTTATCAGAACAAATTTGAGAAAAAAAAAATGATTAACAATTTAGCAATGCATAAAATTATATAAAAAAAATAACATCCAAATTTTATTTTAGAGATATAATTATTATACTCTCTTTATTTCTCTCGCTCGCTCCCGCGATTGCAGGTGCTTTTGCATTCCTCTCTCTCTCTCTCTTCTTCTTTCTTTAGTTCATGCAATTAAGATTTCGATTCGATCTGAAACTCTATACCTTTTTCGAATTTCGACTCTTTCTGATTCGGCTTCTAGGGTTTGGTTTTCTTGCGGCGTGATTGGATCGTTTTCTCTTGTCTTGTTTTGGCGATTGGCGAATCGTCGATTAGGGTTTCGAGGTTCTCAGATCTGAATACGGTGACGGTTTCGTTGTTGATTTGCGAAGATGTTTTGGCGTATGGCGGGATTGTCCACTGCGTCTCCAGTGAGTTTTTTTTTTTTTTGCTGTTTCACTTTTTGAATCTTGATCTGTATAGGCATTTGGTTCTGTTTATGCATATACGGGAGAACATCATTTGCATATTGGATTTCATTAGTTTAATCGGATAATAGGATTGCATTTTATGCTATCTGTTATTTTCTCTTTGATGTTTAGTTGCTGAGGAAATTGAGGATATTTGAATGAATTATGCACATTTGCAATATTCAAAGAAGCATAGAACTGAAGATTTTGTGGATTAGTGTAACCTACTCTCATTTTGAATTGAAAGACTCCTTAGGTTTAGGTTTCGTTATAGAATAAATTTACATTTGACTTATTGGATGTGATTCTAGAAGCCATTATTCTAGCGTTCTAGCAGTCTGAGAAATAAACGCTGCTAGCTTTAAGTTGAGAGGGCAAAATAGGATTCTGTGAAATGATTTATTGGATTACAGTAGGAGATAGGAAGAAATATAATGAATTGTGATATGATTGGAGATATAGGAGTGGTGGGATGTTCTTTGTTTCCTATTAAAAAAAAAAAAAAAGAGTCATGGGATGTATGCTATTTGACTTTACTGATAGTGTTTTCCTGGTATTCTTTTAAGTTGCTTTTATCTATTCTACAATCAGAATGCTGAAATGCAAATCTTCTTGGTATGATAATAGTACACTATATATCTTGCATTGTCTTTAATGACGGCTTGTAAACCTTTGTATCTTTATAAAGGGAGGTCTACAGAGTCAAAATTGTATAGGCCACTGATGAAGGAGGAATTGAAATCTGAGGTGGTTTTAGGATTAATAATTGTGACTGCTGAGCATTCGATCATCATTTTTGCTTGATTTTGCTTCCGTGACGAGCATCTATTAATTTTTGTTGTACTTCCGTGTATTTTTTCCCATTAATTAGATTAAGAAATTAGTAAGATATATGAGCTAGGTCTTGCTTGCTATTTCTTAATCCATTTCCTTAAGCCTTTTGAGTCTGAGAACATTATTAGCCTCTGTATTTCAGTAGAACAATGAAGGGAGGAGATATGTTGTTGCCTTGAGGTTTGACTTTTGTGTTGTCTAATTCGAACTTAATCCATTTATTAGATTAAGAAATTAGTAAGATGTATGAGCTAGGTCTTGCTTGCTATTTCTTAATCCATTTCCTTAAGCCTTTTGAGTCTGAGAACATTATTAGCCTCTGTATTTCAGTAGAACAATGAAGGGAGGAGATATGTTGTTGCCTTGAGGTTTGACTTCTGTGTTGTCTAATTCGAACTTAATTTAGGACTGTTTGTTGTTAGAATTCTTCCTAAAAGAAATTAAATTAGCAATATCTTTTCTTCTTTGAAAATCCTTGTTCTTGCAAAATAGATGTTCTAATACAATTATAGTATCTTGCTACATTATTATGGCTTCTTAAATTGTTGGTTTTATTGTATAATTTGACAATTTAAATGTACCATTTCCTATTCACTTATGAGCCATAAAAGACTGTTTCCTGTCTTTGTCTCATTAAGTTGGAAGCAGTTGTGATGTACTTACAAGTTCAGTTGTTGTTCTTCAACCTCTGGATGGCAGAGGATGATTTGAACACTCACCATTGGATTGTCAATGTCATCTTCATCACTTTTCTATTTTTCTGTCTTGACAATTTGACAAATATATGGACATAAGATAAGTTTGAACATTTTTTTTTTGTGTTTTTATTTCATCTAATTGCAGGTGGAGACAATTTTGGATAAGGAAAATTTTACGTTGGAGGAGCTTCTTGACGAGGATGATATAATTCAAGAATGCAAAGCTTTGAACGGTCGTCTTATCAATTTGTAATTCCTGATTTCTAGAAAACTTTTTTTTTTTAAAGATCTTCTTAATATATGTTTAGTTTTTGGACATTTTACTCTTGATGATTCTTTAGTTTATTGCCTGCACTTCTCAGCAGTTTTTATCTTTTATTTTATTGGCTAAGGTGATAATTGTGTTCAGTGGATATTTGCTTCAGCCTACAGATTCCTCTTCTAGATTATATCCTTCATTAGTTGATCCTTATTTCTGTCTTTCAGTTTACGAGAAAGGGCTCAGGTTGAACAACTTATTCAATATATTGTGGTTGAAGCTCCTGAGGATGCGGAGAAGAGGAGAACTTTCAAGTAGGTTTGATGGATGAACTTGTAAATCTTGTTTCCACATTTTCTGGTATTCCAGGTTGGATTACTGTTGATATTGCTTTTTTTGTTGTTCAAATAGGTTTCCTTTTGTTGCATGTGAGATTTTTACTTGTGAAGTTGATATTATCCTTAAGACGCTGGTAGAGGATGAAGAGGTAAAAAGTCTGTGTTGTGTCACTTTATTTTATTTTTTAAAGCTTAAGTGACTGAACTGTCTGGTAATTTGTTGTTTTCTTGTCAGTTGATGAATTTGTTGTTTTCCTTTTTGGAACCAAAAGACTCCCATAGCACGTTGTTGGCTGGGTACTTCAGCAAGGTATATCATATTGAACTCTTAAGATAATAGCATCTCAAGTGAAAGTAAATGTAATTCTTATACATTTCGTTTCAGGTTATCTGTGTATTAAGTTATAATCCTATTTGTCTCATGTTGCCTTAATTTCTTTTTCCTAGGTTGTTATTTGCCTATTATTGCGGAAGACAGTTCCTTTAATGCATTATATTAAAGTAAGTTAAGGTTTCCAATTTATTTGATTTTATATCTCTTTCTGCTTAATTTGTGAATTGTGAAATATCTGTGTACAAACAACATGGTATAAAGTCCTTCTGATGCATATCAATGAAATATACCTTTAAAGGATGCAGATTTAACTTTTATAATTCACTCATTTTTGCACTCTGTAGAGTTTAGCAAATACTTTTTTTGTTCTTTTTTTTTTCTCGTTCTAGGTGGTGATCTATCTTTGTTCTCTCTTTAATTTGATTGACTAGTTAGAGTGTTCCATTCCAAAACCCTGTTAATTGCTGTAGCTGCATGCCCCTCACCTCTTTTTGTTATAAAAGAGTGTGATGGAGGGCAATGGAATATCGCAGTCTGCAAAATAAAGCTACTATCGATCCTCTCTGCCTGAGTTTTGCGGTCTTTGAGTTCAGCAATCATGAGAAATGTGGGATTGCAGTAGTTCTGGATGTGTCCCGATTATTTGATGACAAATTCATATTGAATTGGTTTCCTTTGGTTGAAGGTTGAAATCCTTGTTTTTTTTTTCCAGCTAAAGAATAAGAAATGTAAAGCTAGGAACTGAAGCAAGTTGTTAGCATTGTGATCTTTATCTGAACTGAAACTCAACAATTCCGATAAGATGAGTTAGTGAAAAATGCGTTCTTGTTTAGATATGAGAATATGACTACTGGCTGTTGCTTATTTAGGGATATTCGTCCTATGTGAAGTTAGAATTACTTTTACTTTGGGAGGTTGGACCAGGTGTATTGGGAATATGTTGCACTGATGGTGGTCTTTTTATCTGAATATGAATTAGTAGTGTTGCATACATTTAAGAGATACAAAGTTGCCTTTGATTGCCATCAGATTGTAATATTTCTAATCTTTTGGGCAATCTTAATGTTTATGTTTCGAGGGTATTGCAATAATACAAATTAGGAAAGAGCTTGTTTGTTTTTGTTTTGATTTTCTTTTTCCCCTAGGTAAGTTGTAAGAAATTTGGGGCTGAGTTTATGGATGGTGTATTTTAAGAATACCATTGAATTGTCTGTTTGAGTACATTACTTGAACGGTCCATACCAATTGATCTGAAATGCGTTTCTGTCAAGTTTTTGTACTTTCAATAATGATGGCAAATGCTTTTTCTCTTCATTTGGCTGGAGATACTGATCACTGCACTTTATGCTTCATATATGGTATAAAGCTGTTTCTTGCCTTCAATGAGTTGGCACATTTTTGTTCCATTCTGATGTGTAGAGAGCTGATCTGCTGTTTTTGCACTGTAATTTCAGGCTCATCAAGAAATTATGGCACGATTAGTTGACTTGATTGGTATTACGTCCATCATGGAGGTTGGTTGTCTTTCATCTTTGTTTGTTGCTTCTGGTATATAAACTTTTTGCTAAAGGTTATTCATTGTTACTTTTAGTGACAGCTGTCTTAAGTTTGTAGTGTATAACATTTGAATGCCATTTCTTGCCAAAAAGGTTTTAATACGTCTTATTGGTGCTGATGAGCACATGTACACAAACTTTACTGAATCAATGCAATGGATAGAGGATACAAATGTGCTGGAGATGATTGTGGACAAGTTCAGCTCTTCAGTAAGATCCTTTAAATGTTTTTAGTAATTCAGTCATTCATTATTTTATTGGTTATTTTGATTATTTATGGTCATGAATTGTCAAATTTATTGGATGGCTGGAGAGAAACTCTGCAGTCTTAATTTCCTTCCTTCACGCTTTCTTTCTTATGGAAGGATTCATGCGTATTTATGTTTCTGATGATACAGCTCTTTTACAATGGGAGTTATCACTCCCTTATTTATTTATATTGTTGTAATACATTTATGTTTGCATGGTCCTCATATTGGAGACTTTTGGAAATATTCAACATTAGATATATGATATCACAATTCAAAGAATATCTAGATGATATTCAATGTTTATTGCCTTTGATAGTATCCTTCCTTCTGCTAGCATATGTAAAAGTTTACATGCTATTTGCATAATCTGGCCTATTTGGTTATCACACTGTGAGCGAATGTTCATATAATCTATGTATATATTTCTTTTTCAGGATTCTCCAGAGGTGCATGCAAATGCAGCTGAAACACTGTGTTCTATAACACGATCTGCCCCCCCGGCTCTTGCTGCTAAAATTTCTAGCCCAAAGTATTCTTTCTTTTTTCTTCTGTGGTTGCTTGCTTAACTGCTTTTATTATGTCTTACATCCTTGATATTTATTATTTACTATTTGCTTTTTCTTGTGCTTTCATGCAGTTTTATAGGGAGGTTATTTCGTCATGCCTTGGAAAATTCTCGCCCGAAATCTGTTCTGGTTAACTCATTGTCTATCTGCATATCTTTGTTAGACCCTAAGAGGCTAACATTGGGAACATATTACATGTTCAACCGCCAGCTGACTCATGGGTCCACAGTTGCTGTCAATCCCGAGACAGTTGAGGGAATGCTAGGTAGACTAGGTAAGGTTGAACTCTGTTAAACAGTTTCACAGTTGTTGTCCCGATCATATATGAGGGATGCTCCTTTTGCAAGAAGGATATTGCATGATATATTTTAAGAAATGTTTGTATGGCTTGCAATTGATGTGATGCTGTTGACAGATTGATGTTTGTTTTCTTAATTTCTTTCTTTTTCTTTTTCTTTTTTTCTGAATAAATATCTATGAGCAGGATGGTCCTAACCTAGCATCTTTTCTGATTGTTAAATATATTATGTTAATGTGTTTTGGACTTGGACTGGTTATATATTTGAATATTTTGAGATAATTAACAAGTTCTGGGGCCAACTTTCACATCTGCAGGTGATTTGCTAAAACTTCTGGATGTGTCGTCTGAGGAGAGTTCTTTATTAACTACATACGGCAAGTTACAGCCACCCCTCGGAAAACATCGCCTGAAGGTAATTTTCAAAAGACTCTTCTAGTGCTAAGTGTCCTGTGAGGATTTATATATTTATTTTTTCTCCTAGTATGACCGATTATCGTAATTTTGTTATTGAAAATGTGCTCAAATAGGCAAACCAGTTATGTCACCAATGAAATATTTTCGACTGTATGCTGATAAGTAATTTGCTTCTCGGTACTGACTATTGCTTGAATTTGGATGTTTTCAGATTGTCGAGTTCATTTCAGTGTTATTGACAGTTGGTAGTGAAGCAGCTGAGAAGGAATTAATTCGTCATGGAGCAGTGAGAAGGATATTGGATTTGTTCTTTGAGTAAGTTCAGATTTTAAGGTCTAAACTTTAGAACTCTGCTGTTCAATCAGGGTTGTTCGGACCCAGGGCTCATTGTTTGGTTTAATTGTGAGTGTAGGTACCCGTACAATAATTTTTTGCATCATCATGTCGAGAATATTATCTTATCATGTTTGGAGTGCAAAAATGCACCCCTTATTGAACACCTTCTTCATGAATGCAATCTGGTTGGGAAAATACTTGAGGCTGAAAAGAACTTCACCTTGAAAGATTCAAATAAGGTAATTGCCCACTCATCTTTAAGTTACTATCATTTAATTATTGGATTGTTTCTTAGTATGCTTTTTGTTTTTCTTTGTATTTTTACTTTTATCTTTCCTATCATGTACTTGTACTTTTATGCTGTATACTTTGGATACCCTGATCAGAATTAGTTTATTCCATTCTTCCACAGCCAACAGTCCCTGCTGAGGGTAGATCGCCGCCCAGGATTGGAAATATTGGACACTTAACACGTATATCTAACAAACTTATTCAGCTTGGAAATAACAACAGTGAAATTCACGCATATTTGCAGGTTATTACTGAATCTTGAGTATTCTTCTTATTAGTTACAGTGAGTGGCAAGATTGCTTATTCTTGAAATGATTTCTTGCTTGTGGGTTGTCAAAGTCAGGAGTTAGTACTGTCCCTCTGCTCTGCTCTGCTCTTTAAGCTTGCTTAAAGTGATAGCAAAACCTTGTAGAGTTCCCAAATATTGTTGACAGTTGTTTCCAAATGTGAATTTTGCTTCCACAGGAGAACAGTGAATGGAATGATTGGCAAATAAATGTTCTATCAAAGCGTAACACACTGGAAAACATATATCAGTGGGCTTGTGGGTAGGTTCCTTATTTTCATGCAATGTTCTGTTGCTCTCACATCATAGTAATGCAGACCAACTGTCATCATTTCTGCTTTTATCAAGCTGAAGTATATATAGCTGTTTTAAAGTTTATGCTTCGTATTTTGGATTATTTCAACATACAAATTTAATGATTGCTGTCTTCAGATATTTTGTATATTACCAGCCATCACGTGCTTGGATCTATGTTTGGAATTTTCATTGTGTTGTTTGATTATGATTAAAATGGAATCATCTGATGCTCTACTATAGTATTGTGTTTCAGTGATGCTTTAATGTCTCAGTATTCAAACTCTGTTTCAGGATATGCTTTGGCTTGTTGCTTCATGTTACTTAAGTTGGCTTTGGAATATTGTCTGTGGGTTTTGTTATGGACTATTTATATTATCTGATCCTCATAATCAGGAGGGTCAAATAGATGTGGATCATTTTAATGTGTTATTACCCCAGCTTAATGGTGATATGATACATTAGGCTGCCTGATCTATCTGATGTTCTCTTTTGTGCATCCTGGGAAATTGTTGCTTGGTGAAGCAATGATTATTTATTAGATCTAAAATCTGTTATTATATAACTGTTAAACTGTGTAATTCATGCATTTTTGGATGATTTATGCATATTACTTGTTATTAACAATTTTGACCTGTAAGGTTTTGGAAGCTGCTGGTGGCTTTTTTTTTTTTTTTTTGAGTTTAGTAATTGTGACTTGATGTTATGTGTGAATATATATTCATCATTTTATTTGTTGTGGCAGGAGACCAACGGCTCTACATGACCGAGGTAGAGATAGCGACGATGATGATTACCAAAATAGAGATTATGATGTTGCAGCACTGGCAAATAACTTGAGTCAGGCCTTCCGATATGGCATTTACAGCAATGATGACGTTGATGAGGTGCCTTTTAAGTTTTCTCAAAAAATTCCGTCCAATTGATTACTTTCTTTTTTTGGGGGGGGGGGGGTCAATTGTATGCTACTATCCCTTTTTTTTTTTTAAATTTTTTTTCCAAATTGAAAAATCCTATATTAAGATTGAATTTCCAACTTAGAGCTCCACAAGCGTTGTAATCCCAACTTGAAAACTTTGAATTGGAACGTCAAACATAAAACTTGAAATTTAATCTGTTCAGTAGTAAATCCCTTAATGTGCTAGGTGTATCTGTGCTTCCCTGCCAGCTGTGATGTTATTTTTATTTTCTGGTTCTTAATAAAACATTATAGCATTGGCTAATATACAATTTGATTCATACGGATTTTTCTACTGTCAAGGTCACTTCATTTTCTTTTGTTTATTTTACTTTTTTGCTAACTTGCATAATTCTTTCTGCAATGTTTGGGAATATCCCATTTCATTAAGCCACTTTGTCAACCTGGCAGTAGTTATTAATTGCTTGCTTATGGTTTTCAGGCACAAGGCTCACTTGAACGAGATGATGAGGTACGTCTTGTATATATATTTTATGCTTAATTTTTCAATCTTGAAGGGACTAACTTGCTAGAAATTGGAGCAGGGCACTACCTGTTCCTTTCTCTTAACTAAACCAATCTCCTTACCTCAAATAATGTTTTATTGGTCCTTACTTCATTATCTTTTCTTATTTTTATTATTATTTTTTTGTTTTGATAAAGACACTACGAATATATGTATTGCCAAATAATGGACAAAATGCATACTAGTAGTGGACCATGTATCCATCAAAAATCAATCAAAGCTATGCAAAACAGTATCAATCCCCAAAAGTCTGAATTAACCCAAAAGAGACTGCCTAACCTTATACAAAAATGAGCAGAATACACTCTAAATACTTAAAACTGCCATCCTATTAAGATGAATGAAGAAAAATGAATTGTCCTGGAAATCCTGTCACTGACACCCAAAGCGAAGGTAAGGTGGACTCTATCCTGGAAGCTATCATAAGTTCATAACTGTCCCCTCTTGACTCTTTGAAAATTCTACTGTTTTTTTTTTCATTCCAAATCAACCAGCTGAAACTGCACTTCTCCAAAGAGTCTTAGCTTTTCTCCTTTTCTCAATCCCTTTCCCAAAAGCATCAATGCTCTCCATTAACAAAGCTTCACAAGAACATGGAATAGCCCAAGATAAATTTGCTTCTTTGCATAATTTTCCCAACAGTCTAGGAGCAACCTCACAATGAAGAAACAAATGATTAGTATTCTCGTCACTTCTACTCATCACAGATCATGAAGGCGAGAGGCACATGGATACTTGAGCTAAAGCCCAAAGAAAGAATCGAATTTTGGGTGGGGGTTTCGGGGGTGGGGGGTTGGGGGTGTTGTGTGGGTGTGTGGGGGTTAGGATCTTCTAGCTTTCCATATCGCCCTGAATGCTTTGAACTCTTCCATTGAATCATCATCAATTAGCCATCCAAATATAAGCAAATATTTTCAGTCTCATATTTAGTGCAGAAAGAACACTGTGTAAGAGGATGTTTGTGTATGGATGGAACTAAGAGCTTAGGGAGAAGAGGTAGGACTAGACAAACAAGCCAGCCATTCGCCCTATGTAAACTAGAGTATGGAAGTGGAACCCAATCCAGTCTGCTCTGCTCTCATCCAGAAAGCTCTCTAACATTAACTAGTACTAAACTCTCTTTAGCCTATCTGTCCTCTTTGCTACCTCTCAACAGTAAACTAGTCGCTTAGCTTTCTAACAAAGCAAGTAGCTAGCGTATCTCTTCCCTCTTTGAGCCAACCGTTCACTTCCTCTAACGAGTGAGGAAACTTAATGTCGGCAACATGTGAAAGTCAGTATGGATCTTCTTATTCAGGAATGTATCTAAGATGAGTCACAATGTAGCTAGATGAATCCAGAACGGGGGTGGTGGTTTTTTAGGATATGGCAGAAGTTTGGTGGATACCATATTATTGTTTGAGCAGTAGTTTTTCTTTTAAGACCTATTGGCGCATCAGCGTCATTAGATATTTGGTAGATCTACAAGAAGTGTATATTTATTCTTTATTTAAAAAGTTTACAATTAAAAACTTGTTGCGAAAGGAAAAAGAGGATATTTGTTAACTTACCTTTTATGTTTTCTGAACCCATAAATGCACAACTTCTGCTGTGCTACTTTTCTTTTTTTCTACTTTTTTTTTTTTAACTTCTACTTGCTTATTTGTGAGAAAGGGCAAATTTTTGTGAATATGAGAAGTTTCTTATGGAGAAAATTGGCAGGATGTCTACTTTGATGATGAATCTGCTGAAGTTGTTATTTCTTCTCTGCGTCTGGGAGATGATCAAGAAAGGTAGGTCGAAAGCTTTATCTGACCTTCCTTTCAGCTAAAATGTTTATTTGTGTTAATGAAGGTTTTTTTTATTTGTATTTCAGTGGATCGCTTTTTACAAATTCGAATTGGTTTGCTTTTGAGGATGACCGTGTTTCCCATGAGCGTGCTGCTGGATCACTGGCTTCTCCATCACCTAATACTGAGGAGACTGGTGTTACTAATGGTGGAGGTCATGATCAGGTTACTGTCGGTGAAGATGATTTGGACGATACTGCAACATCTGCTGCAGTACCAGTATCAAAGTCGGAAGATTCTGATGTTGGGAAGCTGCCTAATGATTCTGTGGAAACTGGATCGTGTACAACTGAGAAACCGCCTACGTGGGTTGAATGGCGGGAGAGTCCGGATTCCAGTAATCCATTGAGTGCTGATGAACCTGTTAGTATTCCGAATGGTGAGCTGCAAGATCAGGGTGGTAATGGTGATGTAAATGTTCCTGAGCCTTCTCCCTCATCCTCCAACACAGAAGATGCTAACATAACTACTACGGGTGAACTATCTAAATCAATAGATGAAAACCCCAGTTCGAAACCTTCCGAGCCATCAGAATCAGGCAGTCCTTCCGAGCCAGCAGAATCAGGCACTCCTTCCGAGCCAGCAGAATCAGGCACTCCTTCTGAGCCAGCAGAATCAGGCACTCCTTCTAATCCATCAGAATCAGGCAGTCCTTCCGAGCCTTCAGAATCAGTCGATGGGAATCATCCAAGTTCAGACCCTGCTGCTACTGAGGTAGTGAAGACAGTTGCAAAAGCTGAAGGCACTCCTGAAGTGACCAAGGATGACAAAGATGTGGTCAACGAAGCAGAAAACTGATGTAAATTCGCCAGAATCAGTTAATTGGGCTAACTCAATGCTTCACTCTATGGATAAGGTATGAGGATGAATATCAAGAGAGACTTGGTGACTGCTTTTAGAGCCTTTTGTACATGTTACTTTGGCTCCTTGTTCTTGAAGTAGGCCTGATGATTCTTTTCTCCCATCCATGGGAAATTTTGAGTTCCTAGTGCCGCCAACATTGAAGTGAAAGGGGGAAGAGCAGGTTCTGATTTGCAAACTTTTCTAGCAACTATTACAACATTTAATCGATTACTTAGCTTCTAGGTTCTCTAGCTAGGTGATTCAAAAAATGAAAGTGTCACGCACGTGGAGTTTCAACAATAATCTGTTTATATTTATATGATTTTTCTCATCCATAAGTGTGTTGTATAGGGAATGATTTTACCATCTTTAATCGCCTTTTCCTTTTGACGGTCTAATTGATCACAGTCTCATTTTATGGTTAAGAATGCTCTGATGATGATGGTGGCTGGCGGGAGCTCATTCTACCTCAAAATTGGAACTGGAATCTTTGTATCATTACTAAAAATAAAATTAAAGTACACCGCGTTTCCATTTCAATCAGGGTGCATGTGAAGGTTTGAGTTCTTAAATATAATATTACTGAGAAAATTAAAGTACATTAAAGCGTTTGCTTAAGAACCATTTGTTCGAATAAATTTCGCTAGAAAAACCTGAAAAAAAAAATGACTGAACCTGCCATAAAAAGCTTGTATTTTTGGCTAACACCTTAAAAGGAGCATGAAAATACAACTTGACCTCTCCGCAACATTTCCATTTTACCAATAACCCAGTCATCAAGGACATGGCAATATGTGCCTTCAGCTCTTTCTCTTCAAGTCAAGTTGAAGAAAAATACAATAAGGAAAAGAATCGGGCAAAGCCGTGGAGGGCTCAGAAAACTGAGGATACAAGGGCTATATTGGAATAAATTATATAATGGCAAAACTACAGAAACAAACATGTTATTTCCTTTTTGTGATTTCTCAACTCTATAGCAGTCAAAATTGGAGATTAGAAAATCTTCGTGACCACGGCTTATGAGAGTTTTATGGGGTGAACCGAAACCCCATTCCGAGCAGCAGGAAGATGCCCCCATCTTCCAAGACGAGGTTCCTGTTGCAAAGGTACTTATAGCATCAAATCTGAACTGAAATGCAAGAACAATAAACTTACAAATAACAAGCAAAAACAACCTAAATAAACTAGAATGAACACAAGACTGACTTGAATTAGAGCTCCAATGCTAAATCTAAAAGGAAAAAAAATGCATTTTTTTAATAAAAAAAGTCATATAAGATAAACAATGATACCTGCCCTACTCCAGCAATAAGGAACTGCCCTGATTTTGCAAAAGCAAGGGAATTCACAAACCCAACCTGTGTCACAAACAAAATTTTGGTAAGCATTTTAATCTCCACACGCATCATGTCAAATTACCTTAGAAAACTGACACACAAATAGCATATTTATGTACACAAGAGAACACAGAGAGCAGCAGCAGTTGTTTGGAGGCACTTAAATATAACCATGTCCACATTGAGGGCCCAATTGACAAGTAACACATGAAAACCAACATACCAAAGACTCCAACCAACAGACACAGTAATGTAGATGCAAGTGACCTAGTCAGCAGAGCTTTCTCAATAAGTATTTCAATTCTTATCACTGTTTTCCTTTTCAAAGACTATTTCCATCCATTTACAAAACCCATAAAATTCCAAATACCCACAAAAGGAATATACTTTGAAATGACCAGAAAACTATCAAGACTAGGGAGCTTAATACAAATATCAACATGTGTGTAACAAAGTGAACACATGACTGATATCAATAGTTTTTGAGACTTTCCACAATTATTTTTAGCATAAAATAGATTTTATGTTAATCATAGAGCTCTATTAACATTGAACACAGCAATACAACACTCAGATATCAAGCCAAACCTTTGAGCTTTTGTTGTAAGAAAAGTCAATTGAGGTCCATTACAAATGGTGTGAACTTACCAGTGGAAGGTTGTATAAGGGTTGAATGTCTTTAGTTTCACTTTCAATGGCCCATAGATGGACAGAACCATTACCCGCTCCAGAGGCAGCAAGATCACTGCCTCCACATACAGTGACTGAACTGACCCAGGAATATGCCGATGAAGAATGATAACTTCCAGGATTGAGATTCCCGTTCTCTGCAGGGATGAAACAAAGCATCTTAGCAGAGTTGTGTCTTTTCTTTTTTAGATAAGAAACAGAATCTCAATTACTTGGAAACACAAATTAAGATCAGATACAAAAGCAGCATGGTCTATCTACTTCCTCCCTCTCGCTCATGATGAAACAAATATTATATTGACATCCCAATGGCCACCAAGCATATAAAGAAAAAAGAATCTTTGCAATAAAAAATCTTTTTCTATTTGCTCTAGCATCGATTAGATGAAATACCAAACAGAGGACAAAACATTCATCCATTCATTTCTGAATCGTGTTGAAACAATTAGAGTGTGTACTTAATTATAACCATGTTCAAGTTTCCATACGGACATTCTGTCTACATTGAGAAATGAAATTGTATCTTTATCTACAGACAACAGCTAATAACTAGTACAAGAGTAAGTTACTGCAGTTTACCTGAATGTCCATTGGAGATTTTTCCTTCATCTTGCTCAAAATTTTTGAGGCCGTCCAACAAAGGATGAGCATTCTTCACAATGTACACTGGCTTCTTTCGCAGTAAGCTCCATAGCTCAATACTTCCATCATCAGAGCCAGACAAGAATTCATCATTACTGATAAAACAACAACACTCCAGAGATGACGCAGGAGCACGAAAAACTAAACGTGACTCCTCAGGGACCTATTTAGAATGAATTATAAACTCATGTCATGAGCAAATATACAGTAAAAAAGACATACCTGGAGTAAAAAGAAAAAGATGGCTATAGAAGTACAGTTAACGAAGATTCTAAAGCATGAGTTATTCAAGATTTCTAAAGCATGAGTTTCCACCATAATGCAAATACTTATTTACTAAAAATCAAGCTCACATGAGCGCGCAGCACAATGTTTCACATTGAGTACAAGTAAATAGCACAAAAGCAGCTAATGGTCCATAGTTTTTGACTTGGATAGAGTAAATCTTCAATTTAGCAATAAAGAATCAATTAAGAGAAGTACTGCTTACCTTCCACAATTGCATACTCCGATCACGTCCCACTGTTAAAACTCGCTCTTTGCGTAAGCAATCAATGGTCAGTACTTCACTTTGATGACCAAATAATGTGCTTATGTAAGCTCTG
The DNA here is from genome assembly GCF_000493195.1 of Citrus x clementina. Taxonomy (NCBI): domain Eukaryota; kingdom Viridiplantae; phylum Streptophyta; class Magnoliopsida; order Sapindales; family Rutaceae; genus Citrus; species Citrus x clementina. The sequence goes on from NW_006262688.1 coordinate 31,485,498, forward strand.
TCTTCTGCGTTCCATATCTTGACTGTTCGATCAAATGAACCAGAAAAAAGTTCTGAAGTCCCTTGCCTAAAAGTCAAACATGACACAGGCCCTCTGTGACCTGGAAATGCCTGAAAAGCATGATTTAAAGATGAGAATAGCAAGACAAAAGTGAGAACAAAAAGTCTTAAGAACCAACAACTGATACTTATGACAGATTATGACGAAGCATTATAAGATATAGTGCGTGAAAGACTGAGTAGCAGGGATAGCCTTCAAGACCTCAGAAGCTTCCCAAGTCCCATTTTTTGGACATTGGAGCAGACACTGGAATATTGACGTATACCAAATTTATCTGGCAGAGAACATAGCTAGACCATTATAACACCAAGGCCGTGTCATTTTTGAGTTTTGTTAATATATATATATATATATATATATCAAACAGCGGATACAGGTCCTTGCTAATGTGATAGGAAGTTCAGCTCAAAGTCTATTTCAAATGTCCACAAAGTACCCAAGCTGAATCCAAATTAACTACTATTGTCTGATTTGACACCTTAAAAATAACCTAAGTGACCTGGAGAATTCCCCAATTATTGATGAACAGAAGCATATTTACCTGTATATGCTCCTGAATACGGGTGTCCCACAAATGAATATGGCGGTCCAGGCCTCCACTTGCTAAATACCGACCATCAGAGCTAACAGCCAATGCTAAAATATGTTTACTCTGCTTTGTAGCCCGGCCTTGTGGATCTTTGGCCCCATGGGACTTAAGCACTTCCTCGCTAGGCCATAAATATTTTACTCCTTTTCCGCTACTTACATCCCAATGTAAAATGCTGCCATCCTTGGAAGCTGAAAAGCCCTTTGAATCATCCTCAGATAGAGCTACAGCAGTAACAGATTGCCGATGCTTCAATAAGCCCCGGAACTCATCAGTAGCTTCAGGCTTTTGAACCCTGAATGGTGTGCATTAAACAACATAAGCTGATGCCAACTAAAGCACAACAATACCCATCAAACTCTACTAGAAAATCCATTGATTTGGAAAAAAAGACAATGCAAGAATCAAGAAATTGAATACAAACTACTAAGTGGAATCAGAACCTCACATGAACCTGATGTATACTTAATTCAATCCTATACTTCAACCTCCTCAACGTACTTACTAAAAATGTTAAGCATTTCATTAGTATTATTTACCTTGAAGCAATGACTCTTCTAACTCTGCCACTCTCCTCCAACTGCTCCTGCTGCAAAATCTTCGCGACAAGCGAATCCCTTTCGCCTTCTTTCTCTCCCACTTCTCTTCCCTCATCTCCATCTTCTTCTTCCTCCTTTTCCCTCCTCGCAATTTCTCTTATCTTCTCCAAATACGCCGTGGCGACCCTTTTTCTCTTCTCATCCGCAGTCTCCTCCTCCTCCTCCTCGCCCTCGCTCTCCTCCGGACCGGATTTCTCAACTTCGTCGTCATAATCTTCTGAGTCTGCGGACTCAATATCATCGTCATCGTAGTCAATTTTTCTCCTTTTCTTTGGTTCCCCCGCAAAAAATGGATCTTGATTAATCGAGAATTTTCCCTTGCCCCTTGGGGCTGGCCCCTTTTTCTTTGTGTTTTTATACTTCATGATTCTACCAGTGTGAGAATAGAAGTTTCAAGTATTTTCAGTTGCGACTCTATTTGGATGTCCGAAAGTATCGGAAAAAATGCCGTTGAGATTGGAGATGTGACTCTAACGAAAATTAGGGTTTAAGGTGAGGGTTTTAAGTAACCACCAGTTGGAATATCAGGATTTAAGCGGCAAGCGAGGAAGAGAGGAGACCATATATTTAGGGTCCATTTAGTTTGTGGACTCGGGTAAGCGTTTCGGAACTCCACGTACGGTTAATTTTATTTTATTGAAGTTATATCCCAATCTAAACCAGTAATCTATCAGAGGAAGATTATATGCTATTAATCGTGGGTGTCAATTAATTGAATTAATAAAATTTCTTGTGTTTGATAAAAATAATTTAAGTCCCACTCACGTCATCCAAGCGAGGATCCATATTTTATTTTTTTCGAACCCAAAAAAAAAAGAAAAGAAAAAGCTATATGAGATATTGTTTTTTGTGTTTGGCCTATGTATTTTGGACCATTTTGAAAACATTATGAGATATTGTTTTGTTTTGATTTGAAAGTAAAACCATGTGAATTGCGAACCCATGTTATCCCATGAAAAATTGAGACATGTTGTTTACTTGAACTTAAAAGTTTCATCTGAGAGAGAAAGAGATATGAGATGTAATTATGGGGGTGGGGAATCTTTTCTCTCACGGACTGACTTTTGCAACTCTGCTACCCTCTTTATGCCATTGCCAAATGCCAATTTCATGCCAAAATTTTGAGTAATTATTTTTTAAAGCATGTTAGATTGTGGATGCACTTAGTTTATGCCAAAATTTTGAATAATTGTCTTTTAAAGCATGTTTAGATTGTGGATTCACTTAGTTTGTGCCAAAATTATGGAATTAATTATTAGTGCTGATATTTGCCCTGGGTCAAACTTTGAAACTTATACAAATGACACATTTTTTTTTTTTTTTTTTACTTCTTCATAAAAAATTGTCGTTTGACTTAGGCAAAAACAAAATAGAAGGCAACTGCTTTTCTCTTCCTCCTCGTTTTCTTTAATAGATTGAAGAAGAAAGGGAATGTTGATCATGGGTTAATTTCTTTGGGTCAAAACTTGTCAAATTTACTTAGGCTTGCTTTGTTATACAAGTTTGGTGGTATATATTTAGACCCAGATGTTATAGTCTTGAAGAATTTATCAAAATTGAGAAACACAATCGGAGCTCAAACAGTGGATTCTGAAACAAAGAATTAGACCAGATTGAATAATGTTGTGTTGATTTTTTATCAGAATCATCCTTTGCTGCACAAGCTCATACAAGAATTTACACTCACATTTGATGGCAACAAGTGGGGTCACAATGGTCCTTATTTGGTGTCAAGAGTTGTTGTTAGAGTGAACGGGAGAACTGGATTCAACTTCACCGTGCTGCCACCTTCTGCATTTTATCCGGTTGATTGGAGAAGAGTTCGAAGTTTTTTCATGCGGCCTAGAAATGAGCAGCATTCAAAATTATTGCATAAGAAGCTCGAGCTTATTAACAAGAGATCGAATTGCAATTTCTATATGGCATGATTACACACGCAATGGATGATGTCTATCATGTAATTGTTTATAATTATTTTGTTTAAATTATATGTGTTGTAATATATATCTTAATTATAGTGTAAAAATAATGATAATGTAAGACTTTTTTTTTATTTATTAATGCTAATACCAAAGCTTTGTCTTCATGTAATTTTTGATATTATTTTGTTTAAATTATTTATGGTATGTTTGTATATGTATTAGTTAAACAATTATTTTCTAACAATAAATATGTCTTAAATAATTAGTAAAAATTATTTTTGAAAATGATATTACTGAATGCATATTCTTTTTATCATTTTCAATTACATCTATCGAACACATATTACTGTTTTCAATTTCAAAATATAGAATACAAAAAATAATACCAAACGCATATTTAAATTTAAAATACAACAACTACAAACATAATTTTCATTCTCATTTTTATTTTAGAAAAATTCAATTTCAAAAATAATACCGAACCAGCCCTAATGAATCACATTTATTTTGTTTTAATTTTCGCAGATTTCTATGTGGATATCAAAAAGATCTTTGAGACACTGTAACTATTTGTTTATTCATTAAATTTTTTGTTAAATTACGGAAAACACTATTAATGTTTTAATATGTCCAACTACAACTACATTACAATAGTTGCAAGTTACCACCCATACCGTACACAGTAATAGTTTGTCCATTCTGGTAACAAAGTAATAACGGAAGCAATAGCTAGATAAGCAAATGGGAAACGAATTGCGAGAACCATATATACACTCAATACCTGTTTCATAGTTGGTCTACATGCACCTACGGCATTAAAGAAGAAAAAGTTACTAAATTAAACAAAAGTGAGAGAAACAAAACTACTCGTACCACCCCGGCACCCCTCCTGGCATCGGAACAAAAATATGCACACATTTAATATTAATTTGAACATTTTTAACCTCAACCCCTGCCTAAAATGCCAAACAACTGTAATTCTGCAAACTTTCTAAATTACAGAACAAAGAATTCATAATCGAGGCATTATGATTAGTTCAATCATGTTCTAAGAAAGTAGGTAGGTATCTATGTGAATGCTTAGTCTAATCATGCTTCTATGTTGGAGTGCAGCCTGGCTATTTTTGTAACAGTGTCACTAACTGCTGTGCAGCCATGAGCCTGTCTAGTTATCAGAACTGGCAGCAGCATCCCCTTCTGAGTCTCGCCGTTTCTTCTTCCCCTCACCGTGCCTTGACCTCCTCGGTGCCTCATCTTCACTCTCACTCTCATCGTTTCTGAAGTTTCGTGAACCATATTGATCTTCCTGGTTAGCCTTTGATCCTTCCTGCTGATATTGCACCTCGTCATCTGGCCCCCTGCCTGGACCTCCCATTTCTTGAGCTCTGCCCTGATCTGATCCTGCACTATATCTGTCATTACGGTCATTAATAGAGCCCCTCACATCTCTCTTAGCAACACGGCTACTGTTCTGAGAGGATTGTGGCTGGTTCGGGAACGGTGGGGGCACGCCAACCGGCCGTCCACCTCTAGGATTCGTAGCTGCAGGTCCCATTCCTCCCATAAAAGGAGGCCGTCCTGGTCCCATCATCATCCCGCCGAATCCATTTGGTGGAAATACAGACCCTGGTTGAGGAGGTCGCCCAGGAAACATCATGCCACCTGGGCCTGTGAAATCACCAGAGAACCTGGGACCATATGGAGCAAAAGGACGAGGAGCCACACCGAAAAGATCTGGCATTGGAAAACCGTCCGGTGTAACACCATATGAAAATCCATCAGCACCTATCATCATAGGGGGAAAACCTCGCATACCAGGCACGGGTCTCGCCCCACGGGCTAGTGGCATTGGACCAGGCCACATCATTCCTCTGCCCCTCCCTCTACCCTGGCTTGCAGTTCCTAAGCTCTCTTCCTCCTCTTCGCTTTCCTCTTCTTCCTCCTCTTCATTGTCCTCAAATGGGACTATGTCTGGATTATCCCCTCCATTGTCTGGATTCACTCCCTTTGCTTTTTCCTCCTCTCGTTTTGCTTCAGCTGCAACTGATATTGCCTGTATTACAAAATAAAGACACAAAAATATGCAGATCCATTTAGCTCGAGCCTTAGGGCATCTTAACGAAACAATCAAGAAACATTAACAATGTATTTAGACTACTAAGATCTATATTTGTCCTTAGCTTTCTTAATGACACCTAACCAATTCTGGCAAAGACCTACAGTCCACTTGGTCATACAAAGGAACCATTTTGGTTGCTCAAGTATTAGGCACACAGAAAGTCTTGGATGAGGAAGAATTTGCAGCCAAATATATAGGAGCGATGTGTAAGGAAAATATACTAGGAGAAACGCCTTACTAAGATTAATGCCTTATATGTTTATAAACCAAGAGCGCATTTGCATACTGTTTCACACAATCACTCATGTAGAAAATAAAAAGATACAAGTCCTTTTTCCAATTGCAAAAGCAAAGAACTTGAAAATTGACAATTCCGTTAGGGCACATCCAATATTCTACTTCATGTCTCATGAAAGTACCAAATTTATTTTGGATTTTTCAAGATCTAGGAACATACCAGGCTGCGTTTTAAAAACAGTATTCTAAAGTATAGAAACAAGGAAAACCTATCTGCTTTGGTGCTAAAATAATGGGAAACATAATGAACTACTTTGTAAAGAATGAATTGGTATTCATTTTAGAATATCTTTTTCTAAAATTTGAAAAACAAATTTTCCACTCTTCAAAGTACTCTCCAAATACTTGCTACCAAACCTACTTTTTGTTGTGTTTGATTTCAAATGCGATTAAAAATGCTACCAAATGACATCTCAGCTTCTTTCATTTTTCTTCTACATCTATACTACTCTTGACAATTTCTGGCCTATTTCTTCATGTCAGATAAAACATACCATAAGTTCACTATCTGGTTCCAGATAAAGCAAGGCAGCCAACTGCTCACCAATAGAGGGCTCTAACTCCTGACAATCTCTGCTAATCTGCAACGATACAGAATAATTTAAAAAAAAAAAAAACAGAGAAATTAATTGGAGCTCATATAAAGATTTCACTAGTAAGAGGAAAAAAATCTTTTTGAAACAGCAATTGAGTTCAAGGGACCTGTACGTTTGTTTGGGTTTTTGTTCAGATAACTTTTTAAATTTCATTGTTCAATTAAAATTTGAATCTAAGAAAATAACTGCATCCCACACCTCCAATTTGAGGGCAGGATCTTCATTTCATTATTGTGATGTATCTCATAGGATATTACGTCAACATGCATTCCGAACTAAGTTTCATGCCCGTACCAGTCCACCACACAAATAGCTCATCTTAAGTGACTTTGTTGATGACAATAGATTCATAAAACATTCATGTTTTATGATCCCAAGTGAAGGCAAGGTGTCCAATCCTAACTGATCTCCAGTCCAGTCAATAATCAAAATCAATCTCAGTACGACCAACCAAGCAGGCCTTAGTCTAATAGTTTGATTATTTAGTAGTTGCTGCAAATTTTTTTCAGTTATATCAATTGTCACGTATAAGTATGGTGCGCAAACAGGTGACTACCAAAGTATTCTTTCTACATTGTCATTGGAGGAGCAAGTGCAGAACATAAACTATCTTAAATTGAATTTTTGTACAATTAGTTAGTAATTAACAAAAGATTCAGTCTTTTATATTACTAATAGCAGTACTTTGTCAAAAGAAATGATTAATTAGATACCAATAGTAGGAAATATATTTGGTTCAACAGGAAATATCAGCAAGCCTGAACATGTGTTTCATTGTGCAGCCATAGGTCAGTCCAGCATTTCTCCAGTTCAATTTAATTCTTGCTAAATAATTGTTAAACTAAGCACTTTTACAAGTATGTTGAGAAAGAAGAGATAAGAAAAGAGAGAGAAAATAATCACATGAGCAGAAAATTCAAAAGAACATGGAATTCAGTATAGATGAGTACCTTCACTGGTAAGTTCTCATTATATGGATTCCTCAAATGACGAGTTTTATGGAAGGACAGCTCACATAACTGAAAATAAGAAATTATAAGTTGTCATCATAACCTATAATCATCAACAAACATAAAACAATTCATGTAAGTATCAAATTCAGAGCCCATTTAGTTTGTGCTACAGCCTAACCATGTTTATGCAGGAACAGAAGATCTGTCACTAAATCATAAAAGATCTGAATCAAAGGAAATTCACTACTTCATATTAGTTCCATTCCTATCTTTCATAGACTGTGACCCTTCAATGCCAATGGACAATAATTAGGTACTCATTTAATAGTTTCTATTTTCTTATATCAAATAAAATAACTCGTAGAAAAGGGGGACATGCACCTTCAACCATTTAACTGAGAAATTCCTCCCATAATGTGCAGTTCCATGTGCGTATTTCCAGTTTCCCCCACCCACAGACCCACCAATTTTTGAGGTCATCTTCGCACAACCCTAAAAGATCAACAGTTCTTTCAATGTTAAACACCTCAGGGGTGAAATAAAAAAATCTTGATTGCAAAGAATTTTTTTTTATCAAACTCCAAACTACCTGGAAATGCCGAGTCCGGTTGACTGAGAAGATCAAAATCACATTTTCAGCAGAGTCAAAAGCTTCATTTAGTTTAGCTTCGTTGCTCCTTTGAGTTGCCCATACTCCTTGTTGTACAGATAATTCAAGATTTTCACGGTTGCAGCTTTTAACAATAAAATACCTATGGTTCATGATTTGAAATAAAATAAGTATGTATATCCAAATTCATCAACAATTGAACATAACAGGAAAAAATTGCTTTAATTGGAAGCAAATAAAATAACTCATATAATACATAAAACTTCTTTAAAACCACACTCCAAGAGCATAAATATCCAAATAAGAAAAACGTTCATTCAGCTTGAATTGGCATAGAACTGCTAAACCAGCCATCCACAAGACAAATACAAAAAACATACAGATACCCCACTGATATGTAATTGAATGCATAACAGAATACAACGAACATACTGTGGTCTGTAGCTAGTTGACTGATCCGACTATAGACAAATTTAAAATATTTAACTCTGCAGATCCCTAAACTTCTCTTTTGAAATTTGTAATACTAATCATAATACAAAAGGTGCTGCTGTATTGAAATCTAATTTACAACACAAGACTATGGCAGAGAGTTAATGCAAATAAAAGAGAAAGAAAAGATAAGAAAAACAGAGTTGAGTATCCATAACAGTAAAAGACTAAGATACTCATTGGCTTCTTTAAGCAAATTACACTTTAACTAAAAATATATTGATATCATTATATCTAAGCTGCTAGGCAATCCAAATTGTAAAATAACAGCCAAATAGGAACAACACTTTAACCAGTAAGACCAAGCTAGAAGCCACTAATGAAGTCTATAATTTATGATGAAACCATATGGACTAAAATACTAAATTAAAAAAAAATCAGAAACAATAATGATTATTCATTTAAACCAAAAATGCTTCAACACCAGCATAGGGAATGTTATTAGCTTCATGCTGTACATTTCTTCTCAAGCAAACAATGCACCATGCCATAATTAACAAAGCAAGAAGCAGGGAATGCTATGAACTCAAAAGGCTCTCGATCAACAAAACAAATCCTGAATTTTTCTGCCATGGAAACTCTCAAGGGTTAAGATGCTATCTAAATGATTTCTTCTTGATTCTGACATGACAAAATTAGTGTAATGCTGTAATAAAGCCAATTAGACCCACAGTTCTCTCATCACCTAACCCACTGATTAAGCAAACAAGCCTGCGTTTTATAGACGGTCCCTTTCACCAACTGCATTCCTACAAAATTCCATGTCAAGGATTACTAAACCAAACAAGTACAGTATATAATGTTTTTCTACACAAAGTTTCTTCCTTTTAGGTTACCTTACCCTCACTTTTACATCCAACTGTTACTAGATTTGAAAGATTGAACCTATTTATATAGAAGCCACACAACAGAATTTGGTACTGTTGTTACTTTCCTATGACCCCGGTACTCTGCACATAATTTTAATAGAAATTACCTAGATGAACCACCTCCTACACTCAAAAGGTTTCCGCAGACAGCCTCCAACTCCTCCCTTCAAACACCCTTCATCAATCAGTTGAGGCAACCAAATCATCATGCATATGACTAATTTCTCACTAAAGATCTGTTAGTATCCTGCTAAAATGTGAAAAACTTAGTTCCCGGCTACAGAAGAACTTTTAGCATTCTGAGATACTAGGAAAAAGCTCACTTTGGCCTCCATAAAACCAGCATATTAGCATACATGTGTATCTCTAAGAAAACATGTAAATAGAAGAGAAGACAATAACAGAACCAATAAGCCAAAAACATCAAGGCATGGACTAAAGCATAATCACTTAGAGATCCAGTGAATGAATTAATCAAAGTAAGAAATTTGTGATACTACTGATAACATTACGATGCATAAACACAAACAAAAGGAAAAAAGGAAAATGGGAGAGTGTAAAGTAGTGAACATCATCATAGCTGTGTACATTTAAAAAGCTGGAGTTCATGATCATAGGCTGATAATAAAACAGGCATCTCAAAAACCACCGCTGACTCATTGCTGCCAGGAAATTAAGTGGTTGCATGGATGTGTTTCTTTTCCTGTTTTCTAAAATAACAATTAGTTGATAACATGTTTGATCAAGTCCCTTTCAGAATTTGGTTGAAAAAACTTTTTAAAAATACAACTAAAATTGAAAAAAAAAATTGTTTTCAACCATTATTGAAAAAGAAATTTCCCAGCAAACTGCAACTTTTAACTTAAAACCACTATTTTATCAAAAAACAACGCCAAACATGTTTTTGCAACAGCATTTTTCCAATTATAAAAAAATCTTTGAAACAATAAAAAATGCACCAAATAAGTTCAGCTACATCTTGATCAATGAGGAAAAAGGGAAAAGCAGCAGATAATGATGCCACTCCACAGCTCAGTCCTCAGAGAATTATTTAGATCAGGATCTGAACATGGCATAATTGGAAACTTCCGTAGCAGATGCTAATAAGTACAGGCGTTACAACACCATGCATTAGAAAGTAAGAAAAAGTTATATATCAAATGAAGTAATTAAGAAAGGAATACAATAAATGAGAAAATAGAATTGCATTACTATCAAATCTTATTCCCGTTTGCTATAAAAAAAAAATATACTTCAAAATAGAGATAAAAGTTAATTGTCAGCCAGTAGGAAGCTAATTACAGCTAACAACAGAAGTTGGCTGGGTGAACCTCTCATAACAATGTCCAAATAAAATACAAAGATTGATTTACATAACCCAGTTATAGACCTCAGGACTCTGAACACACCTAGATATTCCTTGGGGCAAGGGTGTAGCATTTCTGTTCGTCTGATTAGGTAGGCCATTTGGAAGGTTTTGCATCTGGGTGGTCTGGGTGCCCTGTTGTTGTGGTTGTTGAACCAGCTGCTGCTGATGCACATTAGCCGACTCTGCTGTAGAAGATTTTCCAGCCGCACCTTGATTGACAGCATTGGGACCTTGTGAAAACTGAGATTTATCTATTTGATGGGAGAAAGCACCTCGCTGTTGAAAAAGTTTATTAGGGTTGCCATGATTGTATGAACTTATTTGCTGAATCTTCTGAAGCACTTCTTCCACAGAAGGTGGAGGTCCAGGCAACTTCACATGCCTATAGCGGCAATCAGGACCATTTGGACAAAAACCCAGCTTGTACCTACAGCATGGAACTCTCTCAGATTAAAACGAAAGGTAACTTGAGGGGGGGGGGGGGGGGTGTGGGAAGGAACACACAAACTTAATGCGGTGTTATAAATTTGCTTTCCACTACACCGCCTTCAGAACTAAAAATCCCATCTTAACACAAAGCCAATCACTAATTACCCCATTTCCATATTGATAATTATCACTAATCCACTAACAAATACAATTTCATCAACAAAAATGCAAAATTATAATGATCGTCAAATAAACAGGGCATGCCTAAAATCAACAAAACCAGAAAAATTAAATGCAATAGTCATACCCCACATTCATCAACAACAAGAAAAACAAACAGACGAAGCATATAAAAGCTAAAGACAATATAAACACAAAAAAAGGAGGGTGCTAAGAAAAGGAAGGGAAATTTATACATGTTACACTCTTTGATATCCTCATTAGTGTGCTTATAAACGCAATCCTGTTCACGGCACTCCCCAAACAATCTAAAAAACCGACAGACTGGCATCCGAGACTTATCGTATTGATGAAGAAACCCACAAGCGTCACCTTTCATACAAAGACTACGCAGCCAGTGCCGGCAAACCGTCTGCCGGAAGCTCCTCCGCCCCGAATGGTGTGGTACCGGCGCCGACGCATGGTCGGGAGCCGCCCCGGAGGAAGAAAGGGCAGCGTGGTTGGCATTGGCCGCGGCGGCGGCCGCCGCAGCGGTGGAATCGGATTGGATCGCGGGGTTGGAGGCGGTGGGCATACCGGGGCCCGCGTCAAGGCCGCCCTCGAAGTCGAAGCTGAGACCTCCTTCCGAGTCCTCCATTCGAGAGGGTTTAATTAATTATTAGTTTGGCGCAATTGGGGACGGATTGGTGAGAAATTAGGGCTTCTTCAAAATTGAATTAATGTGAGATTGGGGATAGTGGAGTTAAGATCAAAGGGTGATGTAAAAAGGAGGAGTTTTGCAGTTTAGAGAGTAGAAAGACTCAAGAGTGATTTGGGCATTTGTACGGTTTCTTTGAACTTGAACCAGGGCCTTCACTCTTTACTCTTTAAGACTTTAAGCCATAAAAATGACAATGGCGGGGAAAGAGCAAAAATAATAATTTTAATAAAGAATTTGCCTTTAATTGAATTTTATGTTTTCACCATTCACAATTATTTTTATTATATAATTTGTTAATTTTCACGTGGAAGTTTTGGATATTTGACGAGAAATTATAAATAAATAATGTCTTAAAAATATTTTTTTTATAATTAAATAAAATTGAAAAGAGAATGCAAGTTGGGCTTAAGAGGGATAAGGATTTGGTCAAAAGGTGTACATCCACCAGCAGCAGTAGACCGGTAACGGTTTGCATTTTAAATTCTAATATATTCCTAATTGTTTTGTTTAAATGTGATCATCACAAATCTTAGTCAAATTGGGATTCTTTTTAGAGGGACAAATATTACATGAAAATAAAATGTAACTCCTAATTTATACATTAATCCTTTCCTGAGGATTTCTGCAGATCATTTCAAGGCCAAGCATATGATAGATGATATGCAATTCTTATAAGCTACAAACTCCGTTTTTCCTTCTTCGTCATCGTCTCTGCTCAGCAAATAGGCATCTACAGCTTCATTAACTGCATCAGCTAATGTCTCTTCAACCCAACGCTTCAAGCTCATTTCTCCTGCAAATATTTCGTCTGTGGGACTTTTTTTAGTGAATGTGGAAACAACTCCTTCTGATCCATACTCTTCATTTAAAACTTTAGCCATCATGGAAGTATCATAAAATTTACCACAAGATGGTGCAAATTTTATAGCAGAAAATAATTGAAACTATGTTTTCTTTGTTGTTTATCAACACTGTTTCGCATTTGGTAATTTTACCAGGGAAAAAAAAAGGTTCCTGAGAAAGCTACAGAGAGAAATGATTATGGCATTTTCAGAATTTTAACCAAAAAGAATCATCTGGGGCCGTATATCGAGTAGTTGCCAGTGACAAGGTTTGTTTGACAAAGTTTACTCGGTCTAAAAGTATGGCCATGCCAAAATCACCCAAATGTGCAACCATATCATCATTCGGTAGAACATTGTTGGGCTTCAAATCACAGTGGATCACTGGCATTGGACAGCCGTGATGAAGATATTCCAAAACATAAGTTGCTGTAAGCTAACAAATCCAGCCTCTGTTGGCTATTGAGCAGGTGCTCGTGGGCATACAATCACTCCTCCAATCTCCTTTAAGGCTACTGCAGTATTAAAGCCTTGAAACCAGGATTACTGTCACCATTAATGATTTTAACAAGATTTCACTGCCTATTCCTCGCATAACTTCACATTCAGCATCAAAACTTTTAAGTGCTCTAGTTTCTTGCAAACTTTACTGCAACACTCATTCCATTAGCTAGTGTTGCTTTGTATACAGAGCAAAAAGTCCCTGTAACCAGTTGCTTTCATCAAATCCATTTGTTACTTGTTACAGCTCATAATATGAAATTATTCTCAATGTTGCCAATTTAACAAATTGTTCTGTCGGCAGACTCTTGTCCCTCTCATTGCATGTTATAAGGATGACAATGAGAGCCAGAATAACCATTGTTGCCACTAGGGGTGGGCATTTTACCCGACCCGACCCGATAAATTTCGGGTTCGGGTCGGATCGGGTCGGGATCGAAACCCGATCGGTTTGAAATTTACAAACCCGATCGGGTTGTGATCGGTTCGGATCAAACCCGACCCGATCCGAATACTCGATCGGGTTCTTAAAAAAAAAAAAAAAACGTACTGACCCGAATTGACCTGATTTCAACCGACCCGAACTGACCCGAACTGACCCTATTTCAACCGACCCGAATTGACCCGAATTGACCCGAACTAACCCAAATTGACCCGAACTCAATTCTACCCATTTTAAATCCAACCCGATCCAACTCGAACATAACCCGAATTAATGACCCGACCCGAACCGACCCGAATATAGTTCGGGTCGGTTCGGGTCGGGTCATTAATTCGGGTTATGTTCGGATTGTTCCTTGTCTAACCCGAACAACCCGAAACCCGATCGGGTTGACCCGAACCCGATTTTGCCCACCCCTAGTTGCCACAATTTCTGGTCTCAGCGCAAGCTTAGTGGCTGTGGATTTATGTGTGGAGCTAGTCCTGCAAGGTGGAACTTGCAGCCGAGATGAACCACAGAGTTCATGATTATGCTAGAATGATTCAGCAAAGAAGTTAGCACATGGTCCTTCACTTGGAATTTCTCCTTCTAGTCCATTGTAAGACACATTAAAGAAGTTAAAATCAGAAAGTTCTTCCAATGATTTGGGAATTTCTCCAGAAAGATTGTTACCAGAGCTATCTAAACTTTCTAAGCTAATTAAGCTCCAAAAGATGGAGGAACCCCCAATGCTGCTTGGTGTATAACCTGATAGTTGATTCCTTAATAAATGCAATTATATCAAAACTTTCAAATTCCCAATATTTAATGGAAGAGAGCCACTTAATGAATTCAAAGAAAAATCTACTACTAAGAAATACTCAAGGCTTTAGAAGATTGATGGTATAGTAGAACTCAACCTGTTGAAGCTTAAGTTGAAATGCCTTAGAGAAGTTAAATTAGCCAAGCAAGTGGGTATCTGGCCTTGGAGTTGTTGAAGAAAAATATAGTTTTTAAAATTTTATAAAAACTTTTAGGATCGCTCTCATACAATATATAAGAATTTGTAATTTAGAAATCGTACCTTTGAAATCCGATTTGCCTTTTTCCGCTTAAGTGATTTAGTCTCCCATATCACGATCTGTCACTACTACGCCTATTAGATCATGATCCGTCACCACCATGCTTGTTAGATCACGAACTGTCACCAATAATCTTCCAAGTTATGACTAATGTTTGATCTGCACTTGACGTGTGGACACCATTATCACTACCAAAGCAACTAGCATGAAAAAAATTTTCTCTCAACAATAAAGAGAAAAATCTTTTTCTTTGATTTGTATAAATAGGCTGCTCTCTCTTTTTTCTTTAGAGAAAATAAGTTTTTTTATATCTCCCTTTAGTAAAAACCCTAAACTCTAAATAATGAAAATCAAAAGACACGATACTTGTTTTTTCTATAGGGGGCACATCTTGTAAAATAACATAAAATCCCTTACACACAAGCATATTAAATAGAGCCTCCCATTAAATGATATATTTAGACTTTTGACCCAAATAACTAGTTATCTTGCTTATTAATCCAGTAGTGGTGCAGTCAATTAAATGAGCTAACCCGAAGATCATTTGGGAACATACAATAGTGGCTACAATAATTAGGCCTGTAATTAAACTAGCCCAATTATTTAATTCCAAATCTACTCCACTAAAAGATTGGAATTGATTTCCATAATTGTATGCTCGAATAATAATTCGTCCCAAGCCACATTGATTTTTTTTATTGCACAATCCTTTGTACCACATCGTTAATTAAATTGATATCTCAACTATCCAATCAATTTAATAACATCTTGTTCCTTGATACTTACTGATTTTCTCTAATGATCATTTTCAACATACTAAATATATTGACACACTCTGGCCAGATAATTCTATGATCAAGTGCCGAAAACCCATCAAAAGATGTGTTGTACAAATTCAATATTGTTAATCTATAACTCCAATACTCATATGTTGTGTTTACTTGCTGGAGTGGGAGTGAGGAGTATGGATTCCTCCCACTTCAGCGTTTACTTACTTAAAATGAGGAGGGATTGGGAGTCCTACTCCGTGGGCCCCACTCATTTTTGGAGTGGGGAGTGGGAGTGGGACTCCCATTGGGGGAGGTGGGAGTGGGAATCCACTCCCACCTCTCCCATTTCTACCCTTTTTTATTTTATTTTATGTTTTATAATTAATAAAATAAAATAAATAATATTATATTTATTTAAATAATAATATTATATTTAACTAAATAATAATTTACATTGATTTTAAGTTAAAATTATTTTAAAATAATAATATTATATTAATAGAGAATTAATAAATATAATATTATTATATTTATTTTAAAAATAATAGTACTATATTTATTTAATATTAATAATAATAAATACTTTATTCTAAGAAAATATTAATTTTGTACTAAATAATATTATATTATTATTTTATATAATAATAAATTTAATATAATTAAATAAAATAAAATAACATTTCATTTTATATTAAAATTACAATTAATAATTTATTGTTCATAATTAAGAATATTAATAATTATAATAAATTTAAAAATATAATAAAATAAATATTATTCATTAAATATATTTTTTATTAGTTTTGTAATTAAAAACTATAATTCTTTAAATAAGGATAAAATTGTAATTTGAAACTATTTACTCCAAATCCAAGACAAAGTAAACACATAAATTGGATTCTGATCTCCATTCCATGCTTCCATTCCAGTGTAAGTAAACAACCTACTCCCACTCCCACTCCCACTCCACACTCCCAATCCTAGGATTCCCACTCCCTAGAATTCCCAATCCAATCCAAAAAGTAAACGCTACCATAATTACTCTCACCAAGATACATTGTCGTGCCCATTGGTAACTCAAATGGAATAACGATTACAATCATGGAATCATAACTAATTCAAAATTAAGATTACAGTAAAATCAATGCCTATGAGATTTAATAAGTCTGACAGTTATTTCAAAGTTAATTAAATATCATATGTGATCATGTTCAATGTAGTTGTACTACATCAATAAATTTATACATGATTAAGACAAATCATCCAATAAATTCATTACAGTTTATACCTAAATAAAGTACCCAACTTTATTTATCAACTGCAAACTAAATTTATTTAATCATAAGATAACTTATATTTATGTCTTCTATGAATCCACATGGTGATCACATAAATACATATAATATGATTAAATGGACTTTGATCAAAATATTAATGCAATTAAGATATTTGAATAAAATACTTTATTAATTTTATTAATTAAAAAAATATTTATTACAATTGAATAAATACATATGTTTTTAAAGAGCATATTTTCCCAACATGAGTGCCTTGTTATTTAATTGTAAGGTATCTAAGCTGTCTAATTTACTAAGATCATTCGGGATGAATCCTTATAACGTATTGTAAGAACGACCCATCTTTGGAGCTTGTGCAATTTTCCCACTGTTCTAGGAATAGTGCCAGCTAGTTCATTCTGATCAAGGCTCAAACCTATCGTGCTGCTTAAGTTACCGATTTATAGAGGAATTCCACCACTAAGTTGACCAGAACCTGCAAAAAGGTATTCAAGAGATGCAGAGAAATTTCCGTTTAAATTCGAAAGGACGCCTTTCGATGGATTGCTTTCTATGGCCAGGAACCCTAAGTATCTGCAATTGGTCAAAGAAGAGTAGAAACTCTGTTGTTGAGTGGAAGATCCAGTTGCAAATGATTACATCCTAAGGGTAAAATCTGGAGTTGTCTGCAATTACCAGTTGTATCCGGAATAAGGCCAGGGAATAAATTATTTGGTAGCTAAAGGACAGTGACCTTCCATGGATTATTCCACTCAGATTAGTCCCTATTATGGGTGCGTTTGGGGCAGCTGTGCAGTGGAGTCCTAGGAGATTTGGAAAGTAGAGACCAATGGTTGATGGAAGATAACCCAATAAATTATTTCCACTGAAGTTGATGGCTTCTAAATTCTATGATGTTATGAGACCAGATAAGTTGTCATCGAAATCTAAATACTGAAGATTGTGTAGGTTCACTTTCATGTGGTATTTCCGCTGCCCAAAGTAAAAAATATGCATTAATTTATCAAGCTCTGGCATGTATTCAAATGCTTTATCTATAATCTAAAAATTCCAAGTAAAAATTTATGTCGAGCTTCTTTAAGTTGAATACCAATTAAGCTTAATAATTAAAAGAAAATTCTATGCAGTATCGATTGCGGCCTCAAGTTGTATGCAAGTTGATGCTTTTGAAATTGAATAGAGTATCAAAACGTTCGGTTTTAAAAGAGATTCATTATTACTAAAGCTCTGTAAGGAGCAATAGTGATAGATAGTTAATTTCTGAATCAAAGGCATGAGAGTTTGGTAATAGTGAGGAAAGTACAGTTTCCGATACTCTTTGGAATTGTTCATGTGATCTTATTTCTGCGAAAGAACAGCACTCCAAGTGACTGATGAGGCCGGCACAAATTGACAGGGAGAATTCCTGATAAGCTGTCACTGAAAACGACGATCGATTTCATAGAAGAAATGTTGATGGATTGTGGAAATTCACCTGCAAACAAAATCCATATTGTTTAATTTTTATAAAGAATTAAGCAAACCATTGTAAGTTAGTAAAAGAACAAGATTGAATTGTAAAGTCAAAATTTGTTACCCACAAGATATAATGCGATAAGCTGAGATAAGTTTCCAATACTTTGTGGAATCGTTCCTGTAATTTTGTTAGCAGAAAGTACCAATCCCGAGCTTTTTGCAATCACCTAAACATGAAAGAATTTGGCTTGTTATCCATTTGAAGAAACGTCAAACGATTGTGTAAAACTGTTACGCATTTTGTAATAATGTGGCCCAAGAACCTAGTGGATATATTCCGTTTTAGGCACAAAATTTATCATTAATTTTGTTATTATACTGTGCAACCCAAAACACGTTTACTTAATTTAGAGAGCTCATGAATTTTAGATTAGCCCACGAACTCAATCGCTGGTAATGAAGGATATTACATACTTTTCTCTTAGGAACCTTGCATCCTCATGAGGGTTATTAGAATAAAACGGAACGGAAACCATATCGTAAACATATTTATCTACACATCGGATTTTGAATCGGCTCCAATATTAATTGTAACACACATGGGTCTAACCACTAAGTAGATATTATCTAATTTAGGCAAATAACCCATCATACTTTTTTTATTAGGATTTATAATCTAAAACATATCTACTTAGCTGGAAAAGTCCATGACTTATAAATAAATACAGAAACTCTCTCGCCAGGAATGCAAGGTGTCACCCATTAAACACAAACCGTTGGGAATTAAAATAGGACTTGGATCAAGTGATGAGCTAACTTATGCTTAATTCTTCATAATCTTTTGCCACACATACATGTAGCAATATATGATTAAGATTTACTTAATTTTATATTCTTGTTATTTTGTATATTTCTAAAATGTTAGTAAAAAGGTCAGTAAATTTAAATTCATTAAAATAACTTATTTAAAAACATAAGGGTAAATGCTTGTTAGTCTCCATATTTTGAGTTAAATGTCCGTTTTTACTTTTTCTTTACTTCTATAACAATACCCCAGCAACAATATTCTTGGAGATATTAAATAAAAGAAAAAATATAAATTTATCAAATTAGCCTTAAAAGTAAAATAAAAAATCAATTGCTATTATTTTACTTTTAGGATCAATTTGAAAATCAATTTTTTAATGAAAAATTATCTGTAAGATTGTTACAAGGTATTAAATATTACTTTAAATTGATTGGATCAATTTATTCATAAATAATAATTAATAAGATTGTTGTAAGGATATGAAAAATACTAGTTATTTCATATTGATATTTATTTTCTTAATTTCCTAATAAGTAATTATCAGTTAATTTTTTAAAGAAATTTATCCACCCAAAAAAAAATATATTAAAGATATGTTAAATGGAGGCCTTATCCTCAATGTCCATTTTTGTTGATACGATTTTTATTTAAAATGTTTGTTTTTACCTCGATGTACTAGCAAGATGGAGGTCAAATGAAACTTCCAAAACAACGAAAAAAAATGTCACGGTCCAATAGTCTGTCTAGTCGATGAAAAGCTGAAAGAAGGCACCATGCCTAAAGGAAAATCTTATAGTGTTTGGAAGAAAAGAAAATTTACAGAGAAAAAGAATATTCTTGAGCTGAATTTTATTATCAGTATTTCATTGTAATCAAAAAAGAAAATACAATCTGTTTTTATACTAAGCTCGTGAGCTTAATTAACTGCGTAAAAACTAAAACAAAAAACAACAGAATAAAAGATGCAGGGCACAATAGACAAGTGTAACTAATTAAGCTGAGCTGTCAATCGATCTAGCACACTCTCAATTACTCTGCTGATTTGGCTTCCTTAATCATTCTTTGCTTTGACTGATCCTTGACTAAGAAGCTGAGATGTGCTTCCTTAATAGCCCCCCTCAAACTCAATGGGCAAGGTTGAACATTGAATTTGCTTATGAAAAAATTGAAGTGATTGAAGGTTAAGGGTTTTGTTAAGACATCTGCAATTTGTTCTTCACTGGGTATATAATTGATCTGCAATTCCTTGGCAACAACTTTATCTCTGATGAAGTGCATGTCTAGTTCAATGTGTTTGGTTCTTGAATGATAAACTGGATTCTTTGCAAGCTCAGTGGCACTCTTGTTATCACACCATATTACTGGAGTTAAAGTGCACTGCATATTCATTTCACTAAATAATGATTGAAGCCAAGTAATCTCTGCACAAGCTGAAGCAAGAGCTCTATATTCACTTTCAGCACTAGATCTAGTCACAACTGATTGCTTCTTAGAAGACCATGAGATTAGATTGTTTCCCAAGTAAATACAATATGCACCAACTGATTTCCTGTCATCAATGTCACAAGCCCAATCTGCATCTGTGTATCCAGTTAGTGTTAGCTCTCCTTTAACTCCAAATTTCAGTCCATAATCCTGAGTTTCCTTTAAGTATCTTAATACTCTCTTACATGCCATTAGATGCTGTAAAGTTGGCATAGCAACATACTGACTAAGCTTATGTACTGCAAAGGCTATCTCAGGCCTTGTAAGAATCACATACTGTAAACCACCAACTAAACTTCTATATGCTGAAGGATCATCAATAAATTGTCCAAGTGAATCATCAACTTGTTTCTGAAGTTTTGTTCCAGTAGTCATTGGTGTGTCACAGCCTTTACAGTTCAGCAGCTCTGCTTTTGCCAATAAGTCTCTGATATATTTTCTTTGAGACAAGAAAATACTTCCATTGTAGTAAGAAACTTCAATTCCCAGGAAATAAGACAAAATCCCTAGATCCTTTAAAGCAAAAACTGAATTGAAATGAGAAATAAAATCTTCAAGAGCTTTGTTGTTAGGACCTGTAATTAATATATCATCCACATAGATTAGTACCATAATCATAGATCCTTTTTCCTTCTTCAGAAACAGTGATGTATCTGCTCTTGAATTCTGAAATCCCCATTTAATCAAGGTTTCCTTGAGCTTATCAAACCATACTCTAGGAGCCTGCTTCAGCTCATAAAGTGCCTTATTCAATTTGCAAATATGACCAGGTTTGTGAACATTGATAAAACCCTCAAGTTGCTTCATAAACACATCTTCAACTAGATCACCATTCAAGAATGCATTATTAATATCTACTTGCCTTATTTTCCAGTTGTTCATTGCAGCCAAGCTTAACACCACTCGAACTGTAGCTGGTTTAACTACTGGACTGAAAGTCTCAAAATAATCAACTCCTGCTACTTGTTGAAATCCCTTTGCAACAAGTCTTGCTTTATGCTTGGCAACACTCCCATCAGTATTATGCTTGACTCTAAATACCCATTTATTGTCAACAACTTTCTGTTCAAATGTTTTAGGTACTAGAATCCAAGTATTGTTCTTCATTAATGCATCATACTCATCTTTCATTGCCTGATACCATCTTTGATCTCCTAATGCTTCTTCTACTGTATCTGGTTCTCAATTTGATAGAGCAGTACAATACACCTTTGGTTTGAATATACCTGATTTAGCTCTAGTGATCATTTTGTGTGTAGGCTGATGAATAGGTTGCCGGTTCTGTGAATGTGTGTTGGTTAATATGTCATGTGGCAAAATTGGATTTTGAGGTTCTGGTTGAGAAGTTTGAGCTGATACAGGTGAAGTGTTTATAATTGGTGTTTGTGTGTAGTCTTGAGAATCAAGTAAATCAAGTTGTTGATTGTGTTGAGCAGTGATTGTATGCTCAGAACCTGATGAAGATTGAGTTCTGTTACTGCTGGTTCCTGCTGAGAAAGGTTCTTCAGAGCTGCTATCAGGAATATATGGCAAAGCAGACAATTGAAATACTAGTTGTTGGCTTAGTGTTTTGACAGACTCAGTATCATAAGATGAGGTATTGGTTTTATCATCAAGAATGACTGAAGGAAAACATGTTTCATCAAATGTAACATGTCTGGCAATATATGCTCGACCTGAAAGATAAAGGCATTTATAACCTTTGTGTGATGGACTGTACCCAATGAATATACACTTGCTGGAATGAAAATCAAACTTATGTTTATTATAGTCTCTCAAGAATGGATAACATAAACAACCAAAACACTTAAGAAAACTATAATCTGCTTTGTGTTTAAACAACTTCTCATATGGTGTTTGATTCTTGAGCACTGGAGTGGGTAACCTATTGATGTGAAACACTGCAGTATGAAAGGCATCCCACCAATATTGAAGACATAAATTTGCTTAAGCTAACAAAGTTAAAGCACGTTCAACTATATGTCTATGTTTTTTTTTCACTGATCCATTTTGATGATGTGTATAAGGGCATGAATGTCTACAAAGAATGCCGTTTTGATTTAGAAAATCTGTAAACACTCTATATTCTCTCCCCCCCTCCCCCAATTAGATTGCAACATCTTGATAGATGTGTTGAACTGATTTTCAACCTGAAGTTTGAATAGCTTAAAGACTTCTAAAGCTTCTGATTTAAGCTTAAGGGGATAAATCCATATATATCTGCTATAATCATCAACAAAGCTAATGTAGTACTTATATCCATTCCTAAATAGAACTGGTGAAGGCCCCCAAAGATCTGTGTGTATAAGTTCTAGAACATGAGTAGTTTTGGTATCTGTAGTTGCAAAATGTAATTTATGGGATTTTCCTAATTGACAGGCTTCACACACATTATGACTGGAATTTTTAAGTGACTTCAGAGAGACTTTAGCACAATTACAAAACCTCAGCAAGTGTATAAGAACATTCAAATTTGGATGACCAAACTTTCTATGCAACAAAGTTAATTGATCAATTGTTTGAGTACAATTGGATGAAACAGAATTGAAACATGTCTTAGCAAAAGAATCACAATTATTTAAGGTCTGATTGTTTCTGTCAACAAAAGACAACATAGACAGAGGCTTATTTGAATGAACAACTGACATATATGACTCATGAGTTTGAGTATTAGGTGAACTGGGTTTAAGTTGCAACTTGTACAGCCCTTTCTCAGCAAGCCCCTGCAGCAGAACTTGTCCTTTCATTTTGTCCTTCACAAAACAAACATTACAATAAAATTCAACATAGATGTTATTATCTGAGGTTAGTTTGGATATGCTTAAAAGATTTTTGGTTATAAAGGGTACAAGCAGCATATCTTTTAACAAAATGCAAGTAGTTGTATGACCAGATCGAAGAGAAGCATTACCAACATGAGTGATAGTTAGGCCTTGACCATTTCCTATGATGAGTTGATCATTACCTTTGAATTCCTCTCTGATGTGCATATTGGTCATGTTGTTTGTGAGATGATATGTAGCTCCACTATCCAAATACCAGCCTTCATCAGCAGGCCTTTCAAAATTGGTCATGTATGCAGCTCCAGGGGAATATAAAGCATGAGAACCAGGCATGTATACAGGAGACATACCAGCAGAATATTCATCAAAATTAGGCATATAACATGGCATGTAATTAGCTGATTCAAAATTAGTCATATAAGCAGACTTTGTAATTTTTCCTTTGTTATTGGCTCTAGATGAAGCTGGAACAAAATCGTCATTAATCTATACCAGCAGACATCCGCAAAGAGTCCAGAAGTAGAGCTAATCGGGCATATTGTCATTTCATAAGAAATACTAGCAGCATTGGAAGTGAGTTCATAGAAAAATAGGATGGCAGGTAGGAGACATCCATTGAAGATTGGTTTTCCTTTCATATGGAACATGTTATGGCCTCTGCCATATCCACCAAACCAGAGTATCTTCCATCGAAACCATTAAATCCAGGAAAATTTCTAGAAGGAAAACCTCTACCAGATCAGGTCCTCTTCCAATATGATAAAGCCTTGAAAACCTCGGGTATAACCACCTCTTATATAGTTTCCCCTTGTTTGTGCAAAATGAGCATTGAACATGCCTGGTGCAAAATTAGCATTGAAAACAGTTTTAGCATCTTGCTCTTGTTGCTCAATTCTAGATTCATGAGTGAGCAACAATGCATATGCATCATCAAAATCCATTTTACAAGCAGTGATAAACGAAGCTATATCTAGGAAGCCTGATCCAAGACCATTAAGGATGTGCATCAACAATTCTCTATCATTCAAAGGACTCCCATCACAAGCAAGCTTATCAGCTAAGGCTTTCATTTTCATGCAATAGTCTTCAACATTCATTGATTCTTTCTTTAAAGTGTTTATTTCATACTTGATCTGAAGTACCTTAGCTTCAGATTGTACTCCAAATTTTTTCTCAAGAGTTTTTCATACAGACTTTGAACTATCAAGATTAATAACAAGACCAAGTGTACCTTTACTTATTGAAGATAAGAGCCAGCCAAGAAGTGTTTGATCTTGTGATTTCCAGGTGATAAATTTTGGATTCTCAATCAGCTGTGTAGATCCATTGGCTGTCCTTCGAGTGAGATACTGCTCTAGTTCAGATTTTGTTCCATTAATGAAACCTTCAAGTCTATTGCCTCTTATGGAAGTTAATACTTGAGATCGCCATATTAAGTAATTGGCTCGATCTAGCTTCACGGGAGTGTTGAATGAAAAATTGGTTGAGCTTGTTGAATTAGTGTTTGTGTTTACGATTGGATTATTGGAGCTAGTCATATTGATCTGGCTCTAATACCATAAAGGAAAATCTTATAGTGTTTGGAAGAAAAGAAAATTTACAGAGAAAAAAAATATTCTTGAGCTGAATTTTATTATCAGTATTTCATTGTAATCAAAAGAGAAAATACAATATGTTTTTATACTAAGCTCGTGAGCTTAACTAACTGTGTAAAAACTAAAACAGAAAACAACAGAATAAAAGATGCAGAGCACAATAGACAAGTGTAACTAATTAAGCTGAGCTGTCAATCAATCTGGCACACTCTCAACTACTCTGCTGATTTGGCTTCCTTAATCATTCTTTGCTTTGACTGATCCTTGACTAAGAAGCTGAGATGTGCTTCCTTAATAATGCCCTATCTTTCGATATGATTTTCACTATCAGACAGGGATATGGCCCGGTCGTTCAAGACGAATATCACTATCAAAATCCATTAAGCCGCGGCCCCCAATCCAAGTTCATGATTATTGTTTTCCATCATTCATGGATAATAAGTATATGCTTACATGGTTATTGACCTTGCATGTAAGTTCTCTATGTTCCGCATAATTATTAGCTCAGAATTGAGATGTCGGTGTTAATGCTATGCATGAGTCTTCGTGATACGCCTGGCTTTAATACATATATCCTGAATAGTGATCATAAAGTTTCTTTCGGAATACAACTACGATATTACTTTCATTTTACCAGACCAGCCACTTATTCCTTGTTAATTTGTAAGGTAAAAACCCACCACTGATGCAGGCCGCAACAAGGCTAGCATCCCCACTCCGACAACAAATTAACCCAACCCCTCTGACAGTACTTGTGGCTAAGGTATTAGCAACTGAAAATTTAATTCATGAAGAGACAGACACTGACGCCAACCAAGCACAACTTCCTACCAGAATCGAATTTGCCCCGTTGAGTCAGCCAAAGCTGGCGGCATCAGCAGTATCAAGCTTGTTGAACATCTTTTAGGAACTTTGTTTTTATGTTCTTGAGATCAACCAAAGCATCTTTAATACTCATTCTTTCCTCAGGAATTTCTGCCGAGCATTTCAATGCCAAGCTCATAACGGATGACATGCACTTCTTCTTAGCTGCAACGTCAGCTTCCTCTTCTCCGCTCAGCAAATTGGCATCTATAACGTCAGTAACCGCATCAGGTAATGATTCTTCGACCCAATGCTTCAAGCACATTTCCCCTGTAAACATCTCATCCGTAGGCTTTCTTCTAGTTAATGTTTCCATCATTAAAATGCCAAAGCTATAGACATCTCCACTGGTAGAAACAATTCCTTCTGATCCATACTCTGTATTTATTAAACTTCAGTCATCAGAAAGTTCCATGAGAAATTTCTATATATATGCTTAGAAACTAGAACATTCACCTGGTGCCATGTAGCCAATAGTTGCCAGAGTCATGGTTTGTTTCATAGAATCAACTCCATCTAATAGTTTAGCGATTCCAAAATCACCCAAATGTGCAACCATATCATCATCTAATAGAACGTTGCTGGGCTTCAGATCACAGTGGATGATTGATGTTGAATAGCCTTGATGAAGATATTCCAATGCAGAAGCAACATCTATCATTATGTCCAGCCTCTGTTCGATATTGAGCAGATAGTTATGAGAATACAACCACCTCTCCAAGCTCCCCTGAGGCATGTACTGCAGTATTAAAGCCTTGAAACCAGGATTACTGCAACTGCTAAATATTTTAACAAGATTTCGGTGTCGAATTCTACGCATAACTTCACATTCAGCATCAAAACTTTTAAGAGCTCTATCTTCCTGAAAATTGAATACCTTTATTGCGGCATTCATCCCATCAGCAAATGTTGCTTTGTACACAGAGCTGAAAATCCCTGTACCGAGCAAGTTGCTTTCACTAAATCCATTTGTAGCTAGTCGAAGCTCTAGGTATGAAATCCTTCTCAATGCTGCAGTATTCAACAAATTGTTCTCTGTTGGCCGACTCTTGTTCCTCCTGCGGCGTCTTAAGAGGATGATAATGAGAGCCAGTACCACCATTGTTGTCGCAATTGCTGGTAAAATATATCTCAGCACAAGCCTAGTGGCTTTGGATTGTTGGGAGGAACCAGTTTTGCAAGGTGGGACTTGTAGTCGAGATGAACCACAGAGTGCAAGATTTTGCATAAACGATTCAGCAGTGAAGTTAACAAAAGGTCCTCCACTCGGAATTTCTCCTTCTAGTCCATTAAAAGAAACATTCAAAAAGCTAAGATGCGAAAGTGCTTCAAAGGACTTGGGAATCACTCCGGAAAACTTGTTATCAGAGAGATCCAAACTCTCTAAGCTGATCAAGCTGCCCATTGATTGAGGAATAGAGCCTTCGAATCCATTTGTGGCTAAACCGAGATAAGTTAGATCTTTTAGACCACTAATACCGCTTGGGATAGAACAAGATAGCTGATTCCCAGATAAATATAATCCTGTCAAGACTTTTAAATTCCCAATATCTTGCGGAAGACAGCCACTTAGCAAATTAAACGAAAAGTCTACCACTAGGATATACTCAAGGCTCCAGAACGTTGAAGGTATAGTGGAATTCAACCTGTTGGAGCTTAAATTGAGATATCTTAGAGATGTTAGATTAGCTAAGCAAGGGGATATCTGGCCTTGAAATGCATTACCCGGTAACAGTAGGGTATTTAAGCTTTCTAATTGACATAGCTCAGATGGGATGGGCCCTTGAATGTTATTGTATGAGAGATCCAATCCTTGAAGCTTCTGCAATTTTCCCACTGTTGTTGGAATAGTGCTGCTTAATTTATTTTTATAAAGGCTCAAAACTATCGTGTTGATCAAGTTACCGAATTCTACAGGAATTGCACCACGAAGTTCAGTGGAAGATGCAAAAAAGTATTCAAGAGATGTAGAGAGATTTCCCATGGAATTCGGCAGGGCGCCTTTCAATGGATTGTTTTGTAAGACTAGACGCCTCAAATATCTGCAATTTGTCAAAGATGTGTAGAAACTGTGTCCTTGAGTCGAAGATCCAGTGGTCAAATGGTTCAATGATAAGTCGAGAATCTGGAGTTGTCTGCAATTACCAAATGTATTGGGAATAAGGCCAGAGAATATTTTCTGATAATCCCAGGAGAATGACCTGAGAAGCATTACAAATGGAACTAGGGATAATTCCGCTCAGACTATTCCCCCATAAGATTAGTCCTTGGAGATTTGGAAGGTAGAGACCAATGCTTGATGGGAGATGACCTGATAAATGGTTTCCATAAAGTTGAATGGATTCTAAGTTTGAGTTGTTGAAGATCATAGACGGTATGCGACCAGTTAGCTTGTTGCTAGCGAAGTCTAACACCTCAGATTATGGGTGCCTTTGGGGCAGCTGCGCTGTGCTATATTATAGGGGATATTCCCCTTGAATTTAGGACAGCGCAGCTGCCCCAAACGAATTCTATATAGATTGCCAATTTCATGTGGTATTTCCCCTGCAACAATGTGAAAAGTCATGCATTTACTTCACACGCATTGGCGAGCATTCAAAAAGTAGGATAATTAGAGCACGAATTGGAGTTCAGTCAAGATGAAGATCAAGCTTCTTCAAATTGAATACCTATTGATTTCAGTAATTAAGTAAAAGAAAATAACGTGAAGCATTGGATCCTCGAATTGTATTAAAGGCATATGCTTTTAAAATTGAAATGGAATGTGGAACTACCGATAAATAACTGATTTCTACCTGTTAATTGATTTTCCCGAAGAATTAAAAAATTGAGCAATGTACTCTTGAGATATAATTAGTAATCTAGTAAATTGAGCAAGAAGTTTGAAGGGTTATTTGGTTTGCTTCACTTGAATGCCAAGAAAATACTTCATTAAGCCCAAGTCAGTCATCTCAAATTCATCTAGCATGCTTTTTTTAAACTCTTCCACCATTTTCAGATTAGTGCCACAATAAATTAGATCATCAACATAAAGGCAAACAATAAGGAAATCAGTACCCTCCTTTTTGACGTAAAGAGAAGGTTTGCTTGAGCTTCTGTCAAATCCATTTTTAATGAAATATCTATCAATTCTGCTATTCCACGCTCGAGGGGCTTGCTTCAAGCCATACAAGGCTTTTCGGAGTCGATAAACTTTGTTTTCTTCAGCTTTCACTTCATATCTTTTAGGCTGCTCAACATAAACCTCTTCTTCAATTTCACCATTTAGAAATGCCGATTTTACATCTAGCTGAAACACATTTAATTACATTTGAGCTGCCAAGGCAAGAACAGTTCGAATAGTCTCCATTCGAGCTACGGGAGCAAACATTTCTGTAAAATCAACTCCAGGCAGCTGAGAGTATCCTTTGGCAACGAGCCGCGCCTTATATTTTTGAACTGAACCATCTTCATTGTACTTTATTTTGAAGATCCATTTCAGCCCAATTGTTTCTTTTCCATTCGGCAAATTAACCATCTCCCAAGTTTTATTTTTCACAATGGTGGCCATTTCCTCGTTCATTGCTCTGATACCAGTGTTGAGATATAATTAGTAATCTAGTAAATTGAGCAACAAATTTGGTATCAGAGCTTTTCCAAAACACCCTCAAAATGACATCAAATAACCCTTCAAACTTCTTGCTCAATTTACTAGATTACTAATTATATCTCAACATGTACAGTTTCCGAGGTTTTTAGGAATTCTTCCCGTGAACTTATTGTTGTATAAATAAAGCTCTTCAAGATGAAGGCAGAAATCAACCGGGATACTTCCAGATAAGCTGTTATCGGCAAGAACAATAGATTTCAAAGAAGAAACGTTGAAAATGGCCGGTGGAAATTCACCTGGAAATTTAGATTATTTAAAGCTTGCAAGTAACAAATAGTGACGGTTCAATATCTCTAATCCAACCAGGTCTTGCAATAAATAAATAAAAGAAAACATGGCTGAATTATACCTTCCAAATTGTTACCATGAAGATGCAACTCTCTAGCTCAGTTAAGTTTCCAACAGTTCGTGGTATTGTTCCAGTGATTTTGTTAACTGAGATGGACAATCTTTTGAGCTTGTTACAGTCACCTAAACTCGAGGGAAGTTGCCCTGTTATCTTGTTTGAAGAAACATCAAACGATTCAAGTTCTGGAAAAATATTACACAAATCATCAGGGAGACTTCCGGACAAGCTACTGTTTGACAGATCAACTATCTTTAATCTTCGCAACTGCTTCAGCTCATTTGGAATAGTGTCATGGAAACTATTGCCACTGAAGTCAAGATAAACAAGAAATGACAGATTTCCCACGTGTGGTGGGATGGTCCCTCCAAACCCCATGTTAGGAAGTTTGACGGTAGTGACTCTGCGATGGCGGCTGCCGCAAGTGACGCGAGCCCAATTGCATACTGAGTTTGAGGTACTGGTGGCTGACAAGTTCCAGTTGTGCGCAAAGAAATTGTGAGGGTCCAAAGATATGTGAGCTTTCCGTTGAAGAAGAGCCGCTTCATCAGTTTTGATGTTGGGTGCAGACATCGCCAACTTAGGTGGCGTTTGTTTTTTTGACTGAAATCTAAATAGACCTGAATTAGTCTGAATTCTGAATAGATCTGAATGTCTGAATCTGAATAATATGTTTGTTTTTTCGTCTGAATCTCGGAAAATATATATTAAGTTGTTTTTTTTTCAACTGAAAAAGCTGAAAATATGTACATTTACATTTGTATCTTTATTAAATTTGAATGTCAAATAAATAATATATTAAATACCACAATATTTTAACATTTATAAGTAAAATTATATTTAAGTGAATACATAATCATTTTAGAATTTTAATATATAAAATAACATAAATTTTAAATTTTATCGTATATAATATAAGAAAGAAAAAATGTAGATATTTTTATGTGGGGTAAATGTCTATGAGTGAGTTTTGGGATAAACATGAAAAATAAATTATAACACATGGATATTTTTGACATTAGTAAGTAATTGACTTAATTCAAATTTCTCCATTAAGTAAAAAGCAAAAACAATTGGCTTATTTTATTAAGTCAAAATTATCTAAAAAGTCTCATTAAGTTATAAAAACAAACACCTCTAATTAACTTAATTAATTAAGTTAAGTCATTAAGTTAAAAAACAAACGCCAACTTAGTCATGAAATAGTGTAAAAATATTGTTAGGATAGCATGAGGAAAATTCATTTTCACCGTGAATATGGGTTAATTGGTTCAAGCAAATATTGAAGGAAGTCAAGAACGGACGTAAGGCATTTGAATTTGGCGCACTCTAACTCAATATAAGAAAAGACTAGCGTAATGTTGCGGACCGCCTAAGTTGCTAGCCCAAATTACCTACCAAGAGCCCAAGACAAGGCCAAAAGTACTAACTTGGCTCGATTTCGAAAAGTTCTAGGCAACTCTAGTACATTTGAGCTTGTAAATAATTTAGAATACTCTACACATTTCTAGCTCATGTAAATATCTAGAATTCTAGGCATGTGGTAGAATTCTTTAGAATCTCTAGAGCTTGGCAAGCCTCCCCTATAAATAGGGCATGACATTTAGCATTTGAGCAACAAGCTTAGAGCAAGCAACTCAAGCATTCTTGTAAGCTCTCTTGTAATATTTCTTGTGAGTAATACAATTCTCTTCATTCGGCTCCATTGCTCTCTTATCTCTAGCTCTTCGAAAACCTTTAGGCTTAGCTAGTCGAGAAGTTCAAGGCTTACTTTGCAATATTCGTCAAAGGTTGTCTAAGTGCCGCACGGGTTTGCTGCACAAAACATTCATCCCGTGACAGTAAGGATGCTTCCACTCCATTATTTTTCTGTAAATTCATTCTATTTTTAAAAAAATAATTATAATAAGTTCTCGATATTTTAAAAATATACAAATAAAAAAGGTTTTCATAATTAATTAATTAAATCTATCTTTTAATTTTTTTTACCTTAATAAATTTGACTATTAAAATTATTTTAAAAGAAGTTTTATTTGAATACTTCATTCGGCTTCATTCTATTACTTTAAATTGTCTCAAAAATCATTAGCTGTATTTAATTTTATTTGATTAAATCTACAAACTTTTTCTTTATTTACATTTTAAAAAAAATATTGTAAACTTATTGTAATTATTTCTTAGGAGTGGAGTGGGTTTACAAAAATCATAGAGTGGAAATATCATCACCAAAGATTAATTACATTTAACCTTGAAGATATCCCATAACAAATCAATACCCTTAATCCTTAAAAATTATTTTTCTAGAAGCAAGTCGAGATCTGAATCATATAAATATTAAAACATGGCCGGCCGGATGCATAATCCAAAAGGAAAAGACATAAGATTAATTAGGAGAAGGTAAGCTCAGAGTGTTTTCCCATTTATCTTTTCAAACTTTAATTTGCAGTCTTGACAGCAAATCAAAATCTGAAAGATAATAACTGCATCACAAAATCTTTTATGACCAATAATAGATCTTAATTGAATGATAATTAAGTATGTAAATGGTCAATTCTTATCGGTAAAGAGTTGAACCACAAAAATCATTTTTAATTCCAAGGAAACGTGTCTATAATACGTTTTTTTTTTTCTTTAAACCTTTTCTCATTAAAAAGCATGATTATCGAATAAATACAAATGATAAACTAACAAGTGCATTTGTCACTGGCTCTTGTAGTACATGCTCTATCAAATCTTATTTTAATAACCGTTGTCGGTATCCAAACTTATACTTCCCATTTCTGACTCTGTAACTTATCTTAGAAAGCAAGAAAGATCCCTCTGTACATACATAAATATGAGAGACCCCATATCAGTATATATCAAAACTCTTGAACATCCATTAGAAAATTTGTTCTGATCTTCTTAAGATCAACCAAAGCATCCTTTACTTTCATTCTCTCTTCGGGAATATCTGTAGCGCATTTCAAGGCCAAGCTCATAATTGATGATATGCATTTCCTCTTAACTGCATAGTCAGCTCCTTCTTCTTCTTCTCTGCTCAGCAATTCGGCATCTACAACTTCAGTGACTGCAAGATGCAATGACTCTCCAACCCACTTCTTCAAGCTCGTTTCTCCTGTAAACCTTTCATCCGTGGGCTTTTTTCTAGTGAATGTTTCTATCATTAAAATACCAAAGCTGTAGACATCTCCGCATGTTGAAACTATACCTTCTGATCCATACTCTGCATGTAAAACATAATCATCACTAAAACAAAGTATCTTGGCATTATAGCAAGATAGTGCTAACAGCAGAAATATTTGGAATTACAAAGTGCATACTGGTTTAAAAGCATATTTTAAAGATAAAAATGATAAAAATAATTCAAAAAAAGTTCCATTCCACTTGAGCCTGTTAAAAAACTCACCTGGAGCCATATATCCAAAAGTTGCCAGTGTCATGGTCTGTGTGACAGAATCTTCTCCATCTAAAAGTTTGGAAATGCCAAAATCACTCAAATGTGCAACCGTGTCATCATCTAATAGAACATTGCTGGGCTTCAAATCACAGTGGATTACTGGCGTTGGATGGCCGTGATGAAGATATTCCAAAGCAGAAGCGACATCTATCATTATGTCCAGCCTTTGTTGTATGTTCAGAGTGTACTTGTGGGAATACAACCACTTCTCCAGGCTCCCTTGAGGCATGTACTCAAGTATTAAAGCCTTGAAACCATGATTGCTGCAACTGCTAATGATTTTAACCAGATTCCGATGGCGAACTCTACGCAAAACTTCACATTCAGCATCAAAACTTTTAATTGCGCCATCCAGCTGCAAATTGAATACTTTTATTGCAACATTCATCCCATGTGGTAGTGTTGCTTTATACACAGAGCCAAAACTTCCTGCACCAATCAAGTTGCTTTCACTAAATCCATCAGTCAATCGTTGAAGCTCTTGGTATGAAATCCTTCTCCAAGTTGCAAGACTCAACGAATCGTTCTCCAATATTGGGAGATTTTTGTTTCTCGTACAACATCTTATGAAGATGATAATGAGACCCAACATTACCAATGCTGTTGCTACTGCAGGTAAAATATATCGCAGAAGCTTACTGGATTTGGATTGTTGTGTGGAGCTAGTTTCGCATGCTTGAACTTGTAGTCGCAATGAACCACACAGTGCATAATTCTGCATAAAAGATCCTTCTGTGAAATTAACAAAAGGTCCTCCACTTGGAATTTCTCCTTCTAGTCTGTTGAAAGACACATTAAAATAGACAAGATGAGAAAGTGCTTCCAAGGATTTGGGAATCTCTCCAGAAAGCTTGTTATAAGAGAGATCCACACTCTCTAAGCTAATTAAGCTGCCAATTGATTCAGGAATAGAGCCTTGGAATCCATTTCTTGCTAAGGCGAGTGAAGTTAGATCTTTGAGACCTCCAATGCTTCTCGGGATAGAACAAGATAGCTGATTCCCAGATAAATATAATCCTGTCAAGACTTTCAAATTCCCAATATCTTGCGGAAGACAGCCACTTAGCAAATTAAGCGAAAAGTCTACCACTAAGATATACTCAAGGCTCCAGAACGTTGAAGGTATAGTGGAATTCAACCTGTTGGAGCTTAAATTGAGTGCTCTTAGGGAAGTTAAATTAGCCAAGCAAGTGGGTATCTGGTTTTGAAGTGCATTACCCTGTAACAGTAGAGTATTTAAGCTTTCTAATTGACATAGCTCAGATGGGATGGATCCTTGAATATTATTGTATGAGAGATCCAATCCTTGAAGATTCTGCAATTTTCCCACTGTTGTTGGAATAGTGCTAGCCAATTGGTTCTGATAAAGGCTCAGAGCTATCATGTTGCTTAAGTTACCAAATTCTGCTGGAATTCCACCGCCAAGTTCACAGGAACCTGCATAAAAGTATTCAAGAGATTTGGAGAGATTTCCAATGGAATTTGGAAGAATGCCTTTCCATGGATTTGTTTGTATTGCTAGATATCTTAAGTATCTGCAGTTTGTCAAAGAAGAGAAGAAACTCTGTCCTTGAGACAAAGATCCAGTGGCCAATTGACTATATGCTAAGTTGAGTATCTGAAGTTGTCTGCAGTTCCCAAATGTATTTGCAACAAGGCCAGAGAATAAATTACGCGATAGCTCCAGGACAGTGAGCTTGGATGCATTACATATGGAACTAGGGATTACTCCACTCAAGTTATTCCCCCATAGGTAAAGTCTCAAGAGATTCGGAAGGTTGATTCCAGTGCTTGATGGAAGATTACCCGATAAATGGTTCCCGTAAAGCTGAATGACTTCTATGTTTGAGTTGTTGAAGATTATAGAAGGTATGAGACCGGTTAAGTTGTTGGCACCGAAATCTAAAAGCTTCAGATTCTGTAGGTTGCCAATTTCATGTGGTATTTCCCCTGCCATAATGTGCAAAACCAAGCTCAAGTATGAATTTAAATGCTTTATGTATATTCAAAAGGCACTACAACTAGAAACATGGGCAAAGTTTAGTCAAGTTGAAAATCAAGCTTCTTCAAACGGAGTAGCGATTGATTTCAATAATTATAGAAAATTTTATGCAGCAATTACAGCCCCAAATTGTATATAAGTTGATTCTTTTAAAATTGTAACAGAATATAAAAAGAACTGTGGCTTTGAGAGAGATTCATCATATTAATTCTGTGCATCAAACATCATCGATGGAACATTGAATCAAAGGCTCTGATAGTTTGGTGCTACCTGTCAACAGATTATCAACAAGACCCAAATAATTGAGCAAAGAACAGTTCCCGATATCCTTCGGAATTCTTCCTGTGGTCATACAGTCACCTAAATTAAGCTCTTGGAGTGATGGAAGACGCCGGCACAAATCGACAGGAAGACTTCCGAATAGGCTGTTGTTTGCAAGAACAATCACTCTCAAAGAAGAAACGTTGAAGATGGTAGGTGGAAATTCCCCTGCAAAATCAACTTATAAAGAACGATGCAAACAAGCAACTAGCAAAGAATGATGAAACAAGCCTGGTGGGAGACTACCTTGTAAATTGTTACCATTTAGGTATAATTCCATAAGCTCAGTTAAGTTTCCAATGTTCTGTGGAATCCTTCCGGTGAGTTCGTTAAAAGACACTGACAATCTTTTCAACTTGCTGCAATCACCTAAACTTGAAGGTAGCTGCCCTGTTATCTGATTTGAAGAAACGTCAAAGGACTCAAGTTCTGTAAGACCATTACACATATCATCAAAAAGATTGCCAGATATGCTATTGGATGACCAATCAATGATCCTCAATCGCGGCATATGCCATAGCTCATTAGGAAGGGTGCCATGGAAATGGTTGCCACTGATGTTGAGAGATACAAGAAATGACAGATTCGCCACGTGTGGTGGGATGGTGCCGCCAAGACCCAAGTTTGGGATGCTCAGGCCGGTGACTCTCCCATGGCGGCTACCACAAGTGACGCCGACCCAATTGCATACTGAGTTTGAGCTTGAGGTGTTGGTGGTCGCTGACAAGTTCCAGTTGTGTGCAAAGAAATTTTGAGGGTCCAAAGCTATGTGAGCTTTCAGCTGAAGAAGAGCTGATTCATCAGTTGTGATGTTGGCTTCAGTTATACTCATCAACTTAGCCATGAAAAGTATCGCCAGAAGAGCACGGCCACACGGAATACTCGTTTTCGCCATGAAAATGGGCTGATTGCTTTTCTGCAAAGGAGGGAAACGGCATGCGTGATTGTTAAGGAATATGAATGCATGGTGACACGTCATTAAAAAGAAACCGATTTTAATTGTAGAATTTTCAGATTTTAACAAGCGTAATGTCAAACGTTTACTTTGGTTAGCTTTTGTCTTTTAAGCAAAGGGTTAGGATTATTAGTTCAAATAAAATATTTTTTGGTAAAACATTTATTTAATTTTTTAAATATAAATAATATTACTCCATTTCTGTTACATAATTCTAACACTTGATTTATTTACTTTTATAATAGAAACGTTAATAATGTTATAGAGTTCGGTGGTATTTGTGTGTGAATTTTTTTTTATTTTCCAAAGTTTACAAATAACTGTAATATTTTGAAAGTATATTGACAAAATATATATTTAATTAACCGAACTTTAAGGATAAAATAAGAATTACTCAGTCGAACTCGCAGGACACTTGTCATCAAAATGTCTCTTGAAAATTGGCTAGAAGACTCTCCCCTAAGAAGGTTAATCTCATTTGGGTACCATGTTGTTGTAACAGTAATTAATATTATTGAGAATTATGAACAAGAAAAGTTGGGGGAAAAATCTGTCTTAAAAATTCAGGAAAAAATCCCAAAACTTGCTTTAAAGAATGCCCGTTGACTATTGCAGATTATGATGTCAATGACAATTTTTCTCTAAAGAGAAAAAAAAAGTGCCAATAAATTTCATTCAACCAAACAGTACAAAAGATCCCTGATACACATAAATTTGCACATTAAATCAACACATACAAAACCAAAGTCAAGTTTGGGATGCTCAAGCAAATACTACAATTAGTAATTAAGTAGATAGAAGTATGACGATCACATATCGAACCTGACAGCCTGTTGAACATTCATAAGAAACATTTTTTTAATCTTCTTGAGATCAGCCAAAGCATCTTTTACATTAATTCTTTCCTCTGGAATTTCCGCAGAGCATTTCAAGGCCAAGCCCATTATGTATGATATGCAAGTCTTCTTAGCTGCAAAGTCATCTGCATCTTCTTTATCTTCTCTGCTCAGCAAATTGGCATCTACAACTTCTGTAACTGCATCAGGTAATGACTCTGCCACCCACTGCTTCAAGCTCATTTCTCCCGTAAACATCTCATCTGTGGGCTTTCTTCTTGTGAATGTTTCCATCATTAAAATGCCAAAACTGTAGACATCTCCACTTATGGAAACGATTCCTTCTGATCCATACTCTGCATTTATTAAACTTCTATCATCAGAAAATGTCATACAAGTATCAATATATATGCTTAAAAAAAATGGAACATTCACCTGGTGCCATGTAACCAATAGTTGCTAGAGTCATGGTTTGTGTGACAGGATCAACTCCATCCAACAGTTTGGCGATGCCAAAATCACCCAAATGTGCAACCATATCATCATCTAACAAAACATTATTGGGTTTCAGATCGCAGTGGATAATTGGTGTTGAATAGCCATGATGCAGATATTCCAATGCTGAAGCAACATCTATCATAATGTCCAACCTCTGTCGGATAGTCAGAGAGTAGTTGTGAGAATACAACCACTTCTCCAAGCTCCCTTGAGGCATGTACTGCATTATTAAAGCCTTGAAACCGGGATTGCTGCAGCTGCTAACGATTTTAATGAGATTTCGGTGTCGGATTCTACGCATAACTTCACATTCAGTATCAAAACTTTTAAGGGCTCTATCTTCCTGCAAATTGAATACCTTAACTGCAACACTCACCCCATTTGCAAGTGTCGCTTTGTACACATTGCCGAAACTCCCTGAACCAAGCAAGTTGCTTTCACCAAATCCGTTTGTTGCTCGCTGAAGCTCATGGTATGAAATTCTACTCAGTGTTGCTAGATGCAACGATTTGTTCTCCTCTGGCAGACTCTTGTTCCTCTTATGGCGTCTTATGAGGATGATAACTAGAGCTAGAACCACCATTGTTGTCGCAATTGCTGGTAAAATATATCTCAATACAATCTTAGTGGCTTTGGATTTATGTGGGGAGCTAGTTTTGCATGGTGGGACTTGTAGTCGAGATGAACCACAGAGTGCATAATTTTGCTTAAAGGAATCAGCAGTGAAGTTAACAAAAGGACCGCCACTCGGAATTTCTCCGTCTAATCTATTGAAAGACACATTAAAATCGACAAGATGAGAAAGTTTTTCCAAGGACTTGGGAATTTCTCCAGAAATATTGTTACCTGAGAGATCCAAACTTTGTAAGCTTATTAAGCTACCAAATGATTGAGGAATGGGGCCTTGGAATGCATTTCTTGCTAAGGCAAGCCAATCGAGATTCTTGAGATTCCCTATGCTGCTCGGTATATAACCCGATAGCTGATTCCCTGTTAAGTTTAATCCTCCCAAGGCCTCCAAATTTCCAATATCTAATGGAAGAGAGCCACTTAACGAATTCAATGAAAAGTCCACAGCTAAGATGTATTTAAGGCTCCAGAATGTTGAAGGTATAGTGGAATTTAAGCTGTTGGATCTGAAGTCGAGATATCTTAGAGAAGTTAAATTAGCCAGGCAAGTGGGTATCTGGCCTTGAAGTGCGTTATTATTTGACAATAAGGTATTTAATCTCTCTAACTTACATAGATCAGTCGGGATGAATCCTTTTAACTTATTGGAATTGAGATCCAATCCTTGGAGTTTCTGCAGTTTTCCCAATACTGTTGGAATAGCGCCAGCTAATTCATTATTGCCTAGGCTCAAAACTAGCAAGTTGCTTAGGTTACCAAATCCCACAGGAATTCCGCCGCTAAGTTGAGAAGAACCTGCATAAAAGTTTTCAAGAGATGTAGAGAGATTTCCAATAGAATTGGGAATAACACCTTTTAATGGATTGATTTCTAAGCCCAGAACTCTCAAGTGTCTGCAATTTGTCAAAGAAAAGTAGAAACTCTGTCCTTTAACCGAAGATCCTGTAGTCAAATGATTATCTTTTAAGTTGAGGATCTGAAGTTGTCCGCAATTACCAAACGTATTGGGAACAAGGCCAGAGAATAAATTAGACGATAGCTCCAGAATAGTAACCTCAGAAGCATTGCAAATGGAATCAGGGATTATTCCACTCAGATTATTCTTCCATAAGAAAAGATTTTCGAGATTTGGAAGGTAGATGCTCGATGGAAGATGACCTGATAAATGATTTCCATAAAGTAAAATGGCTACCATGTTTGAGTTATTAAAGATCATAGAGGGTATGAGACCAGCTATGTTGTTGCCACCCAAATCTAAAATCTTGAGATTGTGTAGGTTGCCGATTTCATTTGGTATTTCCCCTGCCACAAATGTTAAAATCATTTGCCAGCTAAGTTTTGGCATGCATTCAAATGCTTTTTATGTAATAAAAAAATTATTCAGGACGAAAGACAGGTGCATTTAAAATTGAAATGGAATCATATGTAATAAGAAACTGCGGCAATAAGTCTAAAACAGTTGAATTTAGAAGAATAGTTTGGTAGTACCTGTCAACTTATTTTCACCAAGGCCTAAATGGAGTAGCAGTGTGCAATTTCCGATACTGTTGGGGATTCTTCCTGTGATATTATTGCCGAGTAAACGAAGTTGTACAAGTGATGGAAGACGAGTGCACAAATCAATAGGGAGACTTCCAGATAGACTGTTGTTGTCAAGACGTATCGATTTCAAAGAAGAAATGTTGACGATGGCAGATGGAAATTCGCCTGTAAATTAACTTCAGATTATTATTTAAATCTTACTGGCCAGAAAGAATGATACAATCCACACCAATCAGCAGCTAATGCAATCCAGCTAGCTGAGAAGATAAATTAAGGTTACTGAATAAGAATTATAAACCACGTACCTTCTAAATTGTTACCACCGAGATCTAATTCCGTAAGCTCGGTCAAGTTTCCAACACTTTGTGGAATCTTTCCTGTGATTTCGTTATGAGAAAATGACAACCTTTTGAGCTTCCTGCAACCACCTAAGCTTGAATGCAGCTGACCTGTTATCTTGTTTGAAGAGACATCAAAGGATTCCAGTTGTGTAAAACTATTACACATATCACCAGGGAGACTTCCGGACAAGCTATTAGATGAGAAATCAATGATCTTCAGTCGCCGCATGTGCCACAGCTCGTTTGGAAGAGTGTCATAGAAACTGTTGCCACTGATGTTAAGAGAAACAAGAAATGACAGATTTCCCACATGCGGAGGGAGGGTGCCGCCGAGACTCAAGTTTGGTAGACTCAAGGCGGCAACTC
This sequence comes from Citrus x clementina, assembly GCF_000493195.1. Lineage (NCBI taxonomy): Eukaryota > Viridiplantae > Streptophyta > Magnoliopsida > Sapindales > Rutaceae > Citrus > Citrus x clementina. Next base: position 31,526,132 of record NW_006262688.1, read on the forward strand.
TGCCATGGCGAATGCTACAAGTCACACCAACCCAGTTGCATACCGAGGCAGAGGTGTTGGTGGGTGACAAGTTCCAGTTGTTTGCAAAGAAATTGTGAGGGTCCAAAGATATTCGAGCTTTCAGTTGTAGAAGAGCTTCTGCATCAGTTGCGATGTTAGGTGCAGACACACCCAATTTAGCCATGAAAATTTGTAAAACTATTGCTAGGATTAGAGGGGCTAACGGAAAACTCATTTTGGCCATGGAAATGGATGGTATAATTTACTGCAAATTATATTTATGACTGAAGCTTTGGCAAAGCATCCTGAGACTTCTTAAATAAATAGATCAAGATTTATTGTTGATAACATACAGAAAGAAAAGGGAATGTCGTTTACCAAAAAAAAAAAAAGAAAAAAAAGAAAAGGGAATGTCGAAATATGTTAAGTGGAAAAATCTTTTAGCTATAATATCCATTTTTATTGATATGATTTTTTTTTTCATATGCAATACTTGGTAAATAATACGTCAAGGTCTAGTGTCTAGTGCTGTAGTCGATTAAAAGCTGAAAATTCAAAGGTTGTATGAACATCTTTACAATCTTGATAAGAAGTCGATATCCAGTGATTTGATTTTGACAATTACCTACCGACTTGTAGAATTCTTGACTTTCAGATACAGTTATTTATAACAAATTTCCTGAATGATTTTTTTTTTCCGATAAATTACAGAAATATATATTAGATAACCTTACTCCTTGTATAATAAATCGCCCAAAAGATCTAGGCACTTGATCCGGCTTTGATATGGTAAGAGCTGAATAATAATAATGGTGATTTTATTTTCTAGCGCAACAGAAACAGTAAAAACTTTTACACAAAAATTTAATATACACAAGGTCGGTCGACGGCCAAAATGGGGCAATTAGAAAAACAAACCGCACCAATAATATCAAGCAAATTAACGTAATACAACTACTTGGTATGGGGACACAATAACAAATATACAATGAGTAGAAAGAAATGGTCGTGCATTAATGGCGTCAACACCCCCCAAGGTTGACGCAACAAGCTGGATCTTTTAATTCCCTGGAGAGGTCAGTTTCCTGCTGTTTTCAATCCAAAATCCATTTTAGCCGAGGTTCTCAATCCAAGTTTATGATTATTGTTTCAATACTATCATGCTATCATACACAATAATGTTAAAGATTCCAAGAGTTGAGTTCTAACTGTTATATGTCATTTGTCAATCTATTAATTAAATGGTAAATTCACGAGCTAAACCTCTTGAAGAACCTCTCCTCACCGCCAGAGCTAGACTTTAAGTTCTAAAAAGAGACCGTGACTTAAAAACTTGTGAACCTGTTTCTTTTTTAAAAGATGAGGAGTTGCATTGATGTATTTTAATATATGATATGAAATTGGTGTGTTTGAAAGTGTGTGATGAGAGGGTTGAAACTTAATGTGGTTGTATCTTCTTATTAAATGTTGTATGTTCTTATTAAGTTGAAATATTCTATTGGGCTCTCCTAATTTCTAAATATCGTTTTATAATTTAATCTCCGATATACTTTTGTAGACTTTTTTTTTTTTTTTTTGGTCATTTCCATTTTCCACTATCATTGTGATATCAACATCCTTATCGTGATGGCAATTGGCGGAGGAATTTCATTTAATGGCTTTAAAGATTGCGAAAAGGATCAAGCGCGTGCGCGTTAATATTATACCGACATTATTGTTACACGTTCTCATCTCAAGCCAAAGTCCTTTCTTAATTTTTTTGAGGTTGAAAAAAATGTTCAGTTAGCTCTTTATTTTGTAGTCTTTACGACAAATCAACAAGTTAATATCTGAAGATTTCACATAAAAATATAAATTAAACCAGTGTATCATAGAATTCTTTACAGGCCATAGTGAATCTAAAAGTTGATTATGAATTGGAGGGTATATACATAATGTTGTGAAAGGAACACAAGCAGTTGTAAATAAGTGGAAACAATTTTTTTTTCTTCTTTATCTGATTAAAATAGAATGTATACCACAAATAAATATGTAGAAAAATAAACTAACAAAGTTCAAATTAATAAATCAACCAAAAGAAACACATATTTTAACGTGGAAAACCTAAAGTGGAAAAAATCATAGGATCTTAGTCTGATATAATCTTTCACTTTATTAATGGGAATACAACATAAATTCTTCTTTAGATAATACTAAAAGTTAACAACATCAAGAATCTCAATATTTTTGGGTTACAATAACAGTCTAATTAATATATGTCTTTTTAATAAGTGGATATCTCAAATAATAGCCAACAAAAGAATAAAATAAAAATAAAAATTAATAGAATTATAGAGGGTGATGTCAAGAACTTACCCTCTAAATTTAGAAAAAATCAAAATTAAATTCACCTTCCAATTTCGATTGCCCCCAAGCTAAACTCACGCCACAATTCTCTCTCTCTCTCTCTCTCTGTGTCGTCTTTTTATTCTTTTTCTCTTTCGTCTTTTGCAATTGTTAATAATGATGCCGCCTCCACTTATTCTTCTTTATATAATGCCTTTGTCAAACCTATTTTCATTGTAAAATTACATTTGGCCTCTCAATCTTTCTTTAATTATTTAAATACACAAATTTATAAAACTTTGGACTTGAGCCACTCAAATGAGATGGACCTAACAAATCTCCCCCTCTAGATCATATGGGGGCACCACAAGGCCGTTTTCTGTATACAACTTTTCAACTTCTCTTGGGTAATGATTTTATCATCATATCTAACTCATTCTCCATTGTGTGTATCTTCTCAAGTTGCAACTATTTTTTCTCAAGTACTTCTTGTATCCAATAATACCTTACATCAATATACTTGGATTTCGAATGGTATGTCGAATTCTTTGCTGAGTGAATGACACTCTGACTGTCGCAATACATAACATAGCTATCTTGCTTCACATTCAACTCTTGTAGGAAATTTTTTTATTCACAGGGTTGCTTTGCAACTTTTAGTAATTGCAAAATATTCTATTTCAGTGGTGGACAAGGCAATACACTGCTAAAGTTTGGACTGCCATGAAACTGCTCCCCTTGCAAAGGTGAGCAAACATCCTGATAGGAAATTTTTGGAATCAACATCTCCTACTATATTTGCATCTGTGTAAGCTTGTAACATAAATTTAGCACCACTAAAATATAAAAATGCCTTGGAAGTTTCTTTGATATATCTGAGAATCCACTTCACTGCTGTCCAATACTCTTTGCCTGGATTGGAGAGAAATTGGCTGACTACACCAATTGCATGAACAATATTTGATCTTGTATAAACAATATTTGATCTTGCATAAAAGTTCTCAAGAGATGTAGAGAGATTTCCGATAGAATTGGGAAAAATACCTTTTTAATGGATTGGTATCTATGGCCAGAACCCTCAAGTACCTGCAATTTGTTAAAGAAGAGTAGAAAGTAGGAACTCTAATCCTTGAGCTGAAGATCCAGTAGTCAAGTGATTGAGCTGAGAATCTGAAGTTGTCTGCAATTACCAGATGTATTGGGGATAAAGCAAGAGCATAAATTCTTCGATAGTTCCAGGATAGTAACCTCGGAGGCATTGCAAATGGAATCAGGGACTATTCCACACAGATTATTCTGTCATAAGAAAAGAGTTTCGAGATTTGGAAGGTAGATGCTCGATCGAAGATGACCTGATAAATGATTTCCATAAAGTATAATCACTTGTATGTTTGAGCTGTTAAAGATCACAGAAGGTATGAGACCAGCTAAGTTGTTGCCACGAGACCAGTTAAGTTGTTGCCACCAAAGTCTAAATCAGTAGGAAGACTTCCAGATAGGCTGTTGTTGGCAAGATAAATCAATTTCGAAGAAGAAATGTTGAAGATTGTAGATGGAACTTCATCTCCATGCAAATTGGAAACTATTGTTCAATGCTTTCTTGCTACAAAGAATGACATAATTGACTATTTACCAATCATCAGCAAATGCAAACGAGCTAGACAAGCTACCTTGTAAATTGTTACCATCAAGATATAATTCTGCAAATTCAGCTAAGTTTCCAATTTTTTGTGGAATCCATCCTCTGATTTTGTTAAAAGAAAATGACAGTCTCCTCAACACAATGCAATCACCCGAACTTGAGGGAAGCTGGCAAGAAATCTCGTCGAAGAGATATGAAATGATTCAGGTTCCGTAAAGCAATTACACGTATCATCAGGGAGACTGACAGGTATGATATCGGATGACAAATCAACGATTCTCAGTCGCTGCAGCTGCCATAGCTCATTTGGAAGAGTGCCATAAAAACTTTTGCCACTGATGTTAAAGAAACCAGAAATGAAAGGTTTCCTATGTGTGGAGGGATGGTGCCGCCGATACTCAAGTTTGGTAGGCCCAGGGCGGTGACTCTGCGGTGGGGTACGCCACAAGTGACGCCAACCTAGTTGCATACTGAGGCGGCTGAGGTGTTTTTGGAGCCTGACCAGTTCCAGTGGTGTGCCAAAAAATGGTGAGGGTCCAAAGATATGTGACCTTTGAGTTAAAGAAGAGCTTCTTGATCAGTTGTGACTTGTGATGCTGGGATCAAACACGCCCAACTTAGCATCAAAATGTGTAAAAATGTTGCTAGGATCATTAGAGAATGGAAACTCATTTTCGCCATGAAATTAAATTGGTTGATTTTGCTCACTGCAAATATTTATGAAAAGAAAGACATCTTAATATAGAATTTTAAATTTTTACATTTTTATTGATTGGAGTTTAGCTGAGTTCTGATTCTTCTGAAACTTTAGTCAAGTAAAATACTAATCATAACCCAAAAAAAGGGAAAAACATAATAAAATTTCAAGAATATTCTTTCTATTCAAAATGTGGACAAAAGAAATAAAAATTAATTAACAACACTTCTAAATTTGTCAACTTCCCTTTCAAGATGAAATATTGAAATCATTAAAAAAACACTACATTACATCGTTAGTTTGTCAAAAAATATTGAGAATTATGAACAAGAAAAGTGGGGGGGAAAAGTCTCTGTCTTAAAAAATTCAGGAAAAAATCCCAAAACGTGCTTTAAATAATACAATTACATAGTCGCCAACAGTGAATAATCTCTTATTCTTCTTATCAGATGTATAACTGAAGAATGTTAGGCCCTAAAAATTTAAAATGAGAGAACTTTTCTATCAAAATGCCCAACTAAACATTTATTCGCCAAATATCCTATTTCAATTTTTTTAAAAAAATAGAGAAACAAATCACCTTTTTCATTTAAATGATGATACTTTAAAATAAATAATACGGTAAAAATAAAGTAAAGTACTTTAAAAGGCTTAATATGAGTCATATTGACTTTAAAACAATATTTGACATCAGTCGTCAAGAAAGGTAATTTTTAATTATTGATATTTGGTACTAGGGTTGGCAATAAAGCTTGGGCAGGCCAAGCCCTATGGGTTTGAGACTCAACCCGCATCATAAAATCATGGATATGGACCAAAAATTAAAAGCATGCTTCGAGTGGATCCAAGCTCGAGCTTTAATTTATTAATTAAAAAATAAAATTAAATTAAAAAAATCATTTTTAATTGAAAGAGTTAAATCTCTCGTTCTATTTTGGATTAACATCCTTTTTAATAAACATGAGTCTTGAGCTTCTGCATAAATTACAATACAAAAATATAATTAATAGATAAAAAATAAATAATTTTAATTTATAATAATAAATAATAAGAAGAAGAGACAAAGGAATAAAGAAAAAAAATGCAAATATTTGCTTAGAGATGACCGGCCCAGGCCCATTCAAGGGAGCAATTAATTTTTTTTGTTTAATAATAATAATGATCATCCTAATTTATGTGTTTTTTTAACTTATAACTTAATTAAAACTTTATTTAACAAAATTATTGAAGGCCCGAGTGAGGTCTGAGCTCGCCCAGGCCTGATCAAGTTGGACAACCTTTTACAAGGTTTGGATTTAACATCAATTCTATGAGTTTGAGTTTGAGAAAGCCCGGACCAAGTCCAAGCCCAAGCCCGCAAATTGTCAACTCTATTTGGCACTGCTTCATTAATATCTTAAATGCATGTTAAATTGGATTATTTAACTGTTTATAGCTTATTCTTGACTATGTTACTAAGAGAAAATTTTAAATGTGAGAATTTTCTGGAACTGTCCTCTTGGTCTTGAGGATCAACGAGGAGTCAATGGCCTATTATTATGGGTAAAGGGATTAATAAAATAACGGCAATATTTTAAAGAGGAATAATAAATAATATCTTAAATTACATATTAAAATTTTCATTTGTAGCATATGATATGTCAATAACGACATTATGTGAATAAATTTCTTTAGTTATTTATTGGAGTAGCATCCTTCCATTTATATAGTCACTTTCGAGCTGTACTCATCGCTCTTAGTGCGGGCAAATTTCTGATTGCTAACTATCATATTCAAAGCTCAACTTTTCTTCTGTTCTATTCCCCTCAACACTCTCTTTTACCACTCTAAGAGGAGGAAAAAAAGGGGGAAAAAACACTATTACGATTACATCTTTTTAACAATCTATTACCTGATGTTCGGCGCAGATACAACAACGAATGACGAGCAATCTAATACCAAATTTCTTTGGAAATCTGAATCACACAAGCTAGCAATGAATATTTAATTCAATTATACAGTGGTTTAAATAGATTATAGCAAAATGAGTTGATTGTTGTGAGAATCATATTAACAGGTATATATTAATCACCGTTGTTGAAAAAAAACTATCCAAATGCAAAAAAGAAGAAAAAATAAAGATGAAAAAAGGAAGGGAGAAAAAAAAGCATGCTAAATTCAAAATTAAATCCACAAAAGATCAATACATGTTTCAACTAACACCTCTAAAATATCTTTTTATTACAGTTTTATTAAATCTTATGATTAAAATTTGATAAAATTAATACTCAATAAATGTTTTATTAAAAAAATTGGAATAAATTTTTACGTGAGTTGGATTATAGGTACCCCTTGAAAACGCACTTAAAATCCCTTAATCATTTACAATCTTGATTATTGGGACAAAAATATTTCTAATTAAACCAAATGTTAAACAATTCTTTTTCTTCTTCATTTTTTTTTTTTGGGCTTAAAACTCACCTATTATACACCCTCTTTGAATTTTTAAACATAAATAACCAACAAATAATGTTATCGTAAAAAGTTTGGAACTATTCTTTTCATTATGCGATACAAAAAACTAATCAGAAGACACAAGAATACACTGTGTATTCAAAACTAAAATAAGTTGTTTTGAGCTTGGACTCGGTTGTTTTACTTTTAACCCACAATTCAGAAGCCACAGAAAGATAAAAGGAAAAAGAAAACGGCGAAAACGAAGGGGGATGGCCCGTATGGGGCTAGGCACGGACTGGGGAAAGCAATAGAGATTAGGAAGAATTTAATAACAGACAAACTCCTATTATTATTTGATGATAATTTTCAACTAAGGAGCTGAAAGATCAGACAAAATAAAAGCAAATTTTTAGGCAAGCCGGAAGAAGACGAGCAGGAAAATATTGCTATGGGGTTTGAACAATACCAATAACTGATTGAATATATTTTATATGTAAAGGTTTTAACAAGGTTGTTTTTATCACCGAGGTGTTATAAGAAATTTATGTTAATTTTAAACATTTCATTGGGAGCAGATAAAGAAAAAGAGTTTTACGAGTTTTAAAAAGAGTCACTAATGATAATCGATTGATTTAGGTCCGCAGTTAAATTTACACTAAATATTAGTCATTATTGTTGAAAATGTCCATCCAAATGCAATTACGAAAACTAGAACCCTTAATCATGAGAAAATTTGCAATACATAGATGTTTGCAACACAAAATCCAAAAAGGCAACGCTCTGTATATATTTAAGTTGAAACGAATGGATTGATACATCCAGTAGAATAGTATGCACAAGTCGGATCATCAATGGTTGGGAAGTGGAGGGCGTTTCTCCCCAGCCGCATGGTTAAATGCATAATAATGTATCATAGAATTCTTTAATATTCTTTAATAAATTCATAACTTTTAGTTTCTTTTTCAAAAAATAGATACAACCAAATTCAAAAACTTGTAAATTTTTTCTCTTCCTTTATCCTCAACCCTTTACAAAAATGACGTCAATTTCATCATGTAACACATGGAAGAGACTACACCATAAGTATTCAGGATATTTCCAGTTTGAATACAAATTATTGTAACGCGGAACTTTTAACTATGAAAGTCCATGAATTTCTGCACAACAGTCCTGGCAATTACATAAGTTGCTACCAGAAGTTTGGCACATTTACAACACTGACTCTAAAGTTTCACTGTAAATCTGAATCAACCAACAAACTAGCAATGATGTTTTTTCCAATATAAATAGTTTAAATGGATATGATTGATTTTAAGCATTATTTGATAAGATCTAGTTTATGAGTATTGAGAGAAGATAATTAGTATAAATATTAGTAAAATAAATATTTTACCAATCTATACCCAATTCTCTTGAAAGAAAGAGCTTGTCAATATACAAAATGACGGGTGCTGAGGTAGTAATGTAATTCTGCATTTGAATCCTTGCAGAGGTCTCTGAAAGAAAACAAGAAGAAAAATATAGCATCAACAAATTTATAAGTAATTAAAACTCTCACCCAGCTTCCCTTTCTTTTAACTCAAAAAAAAAAAAAAATCTTGGAAGAAGGCAGCAACTAGGAGTCATTTTAGTAAAGCTAAGTTAGCCATCACCCAAGTTGGGGGCCAGTCGCAGACAAACAAAGCAATTATATTTTAAAACATCACCATAACAGGCCAATCCAACCTTCAAAGTTGATGTGTTTAATGCTAACCCGGCTCAGCACTGAAGGTACCAAATATGAAATACGTCACCTAACAGTTCAATAACCATAGTAAACACACCCATGATTCATTCTCGCTTTAGGTTCTTCGGCCTCATGGCTCTCAGTTTCTCACTCATCAGAATATCCTATAAATAACATAATAGTCCTTGCATAAACACCTATATACAAATGGTAACTGCAGACCCAAGATCATACACCTCGGGCCAGTCAACTATCAAATATTCCAACCAGAAAATTATAAATATTTGGCCAATAATTGGGTTGAATTCAAGATGCCATTACGAGCAAACTTTTTACTTTATTAGTTATCCTAATACTCAATCACTCATAATTGAGTTAAGAGAAAAACAGCAATTTTCTAAAAACTTGCGAGAGATTTTTAATGATAAGAAAAACAAATAATTTTTTAAAGATAAAAGAGTGCAGTTAAGAAGAACTAAAAATCCATCACAACAACACTACCAACAAAACAGAAAAAGATTTCAAAATAGCATCGCAGTTTGTGTCCACAAAGAAGAAAAATAAGCCTCTTTGAAATCATTGAAGAGTGCTGCCAAAAAGATGCTAAAAACCAGACTCTATTACGAAAAAAATAGAAAAATACATTTCTGCTACCATCTCAAAAGATTAGTTTATTCTTTTCTAGCCAAATAATCCAAAAGGTTGCTAATTAATGATTTAAAAGCCTAACGAATTTACTTATTAGTGGTAACTCCACAAAGTTGAAGGAATAATTCATTTCACATGTTTTTCGACACAGAACTTACAATGACTAAGGGAATAGAAAAAAAAAAGAATTGTACAGAAGTAAAGCTATAAAGGACAGAAACAGTGATAAACAAGCAAATGTAAATTAGAGAATGAGTTTCGACTTCTATTAAATTTTTATCTACCAAAATGTGGTTTTAAGGGGATGCTTACTTTAGAAGAGATAGGAGTTTGTATACTTTTGAGATACTAACTCTATCTATTTTCATTTTCGCTCCGGAAGAAGATGTGAAAATTTTTTAATATATAATTATTCAACAAGAAAGAAATATTAAAGCGAAAAGTAAAGGTCAGGATCATATTAGATAGCAGAAACAAGTAAGTCGTAGGATAGCTCTCACCATCTTCATTAAGCTTTCTAAGTAATTGTGCCCTCGTGGGAAGGGCATACATCCCAGCGGCAACAGCTTTTCTTATAGCCCATCCATGATGGGGAGCAAATACTTGTGCGTAAGCCTTGGATGCTGGATCCTTTAAGGAATTTCCCCTGCCATAAGATATTTTAGAGAAAAGAAAAGGTTAAAAGGGATTAATTATTCTGCAATCTTAACCACCTATTACCACTATCACATCAAATTACAATATGCTTGAACTTTAGGTCCTACAGAGATATTAGACATCTAAATCTTGATACTTTATTAAGAGTTTATTTGGTTATTAAACAACCAATAGGATAAAAGATTTTAAAGGTTAATAACATCTAGGAAAGCACATCAAATATTCAACTCCTCCATATTATTTCAGTTACAGGATAAATGAGATTACAGATGACAAACAAGACACGTCAAGCATAGCACTAAGTTCCAATAACAGGAAATGCAATCAGATCTGTCATAGCCATCTCCTCAAATACATTCAAGTTGACATCGAAAGTTAATTCAGTTCAGACAGAAGTTCCTTTCGAATGGTTTTGTCTGGATGAGCCCAAAAAATATTTGTTTCCGGCAAATGAAAGAAGGGAATAGTCTCAACCTTTCCAAGATGTTTAATCCTAAGCTCCTTTCCTAGATGCTCACACCTCATATCCTCCGTCCATACTAAATTAAGATAATTATACAACTAGAAGCCACGATTTAGTAGATCCAAAACTTGCTTGTTTATTGTGTCAACTGCTACAAATGAGGCTTCAAGGTTACTTAGATCACAAATCCAAATTGAGTTTGATAATTGATGAATTGATATTGTAATGACTTCACTGAGTTTCAATTTTTCATAACAACTCAAGTCAATATATACCTCTGCCTAAACGAAACATAAACTAAAACCTAGGTAATCACAGCCTGGCAAAATTTAAGTGAACTAAATTAAAACAGAAAAATTAATGAAACAATTACATGGTGATATACATACTCTGCAGCCAGAATTTGCTCGAAAAGAACCCGAACCATGTCAAGCCCACGCTTCACTCTCAAAAGGTTTCTAGTGTGACTACCAGCTTTTCTAACACAGTTTCCTTCTATATCGCGATCAATCACACTTTGCAAGGTCAAAATAGACTTTGATGCCTCTGCAAGATCGTCAACCTGTTAACATTGGTTACTCACCAATCAGAAACTCAGAAGAAAATAAATAAATAAATAGAATCACTAAATCGTGATCTATCATTGACATATACACATTCATATAACAATAACTGAAATGTCAATTGCCAAAACTGCACTGGTTTGTGTTTGCTCATTCATTCATTTTTTATTTAGTTGTTTTTATTTTCCTTTTTACAAGCAATGCCAGTAATTTCATACAAGTTGAATTAGTTGACTCTTGTCACTCCTCAATTAGCTCCCGATAAAATAAAATTAAGTCCTTAAAAATGAAAAAAGGAAAATAATTAATTTAAATAGCTTCGGTAGACAAGGAAGATCACAAAAATTATGTCAATTCCAAAAGATCAAGTTCCAAATATGAAGAAGAAAAATCAATTTTAATATGTTTATTAAGCTAAGAAGAAGAAGAATCTTTAATTCAGTAAAATTAGGGTTTAATTACCTTGGCGACGTAATCCATCTCAGCGAATTTGAAGGCGATGCCTAAGCAACCAAAGAGAGGCGAGACATGAGAGCACGCACGAGAAAACGCCGCCAGCTCCACATCAGCGGCCTCCGAATTCACGGTTGCCGCCAGTTCTTTGAACAACTCTGAGATTTTTGCTAGTGGTTTACCGTTGTCCGTTCCTGCCATTGTTGGATAATGATCTCTTCCTCTCTTTTGGTTTGCTTCCTCTTCTTTCAGACTTCACACGTTGAAATATTTCATTTTATTTTAATTTTGGTGCCGGGAATGATCTTTGCTTCTCATTGACGCAGAATAGTGCCAATTGCGCCGGGTACACCTCCATACTTCAAAAATTATCTCAATACCCTAAAATTTAATTTTGCCAAAATTTTCGCCAAAATTTTCATTGATACCCTTTAAAAACTGATAGGAAATTATTAAGTTATCCTCATTTTAAAACATTTCAACTCAACGGACAGCACCTCTCCATTCTCTACTGAAGCAAACAAACACTCATCTGCTGCAATTCCCTCCATTATCAAACTCAAACAAACAAACACTGCAATTCCCTCACCGGCATCACCTCTACCGAAACAAACATTCATTCTCCATACATGGTAAATCGAACTTCAACACGAGCAAACTAAGCCTGAGAAGGGGAAGCTGCCACAACTGAGAAAGTGAAGCATAGTTCATCACTACATAATCGCCGGAGAGAGTTGATCATTTACTGTAAAATTGTCAGAATGTAACTAGTTGAGACAAGTAATTCTATGTAATTAGTTTTCTTGTTAATATTCAAGGGAAAAAAACAAAAAGTTAGGGTTTTATATTGAAAAAATAAATTAATTAGTTGTAGGTCTCTCATAACATGTTCGAAAACAAATTTCTAGTTGTTTTGCTGCATGCAAATTGTGAAAAATTAATGGATTGTGCTGATTATAATTTTGTTATGTAACACAAGATTTGGTCGTGTAAGGTTATGTAAGATTCAAGGTTGTGTTTTACATGACCTTCATATATTGCACGATTACACGACCTTCATATATTGCACAATTACACGACCTTCATGTATTGCATGTTTATACGACCTTCAGGTATTATACAATTATACGATCTTCTTGTATTACACAATTACACGACCTTCAATTCCACATTTTGTTTCTTGTCAATAGAATCTGCACATTACATTTAGTTTAATTAGGCTCACAATAAATTGGAATTGTGCATATACCTTTACCTTGTGAAATGTCATTAGTTAGAGAGATTCTTAATTTCCAATTATAAGTCATGGTAAGTCATGATATGTCTAGTTATGAGTGAAAATATTTTATCACTGCGAATGGTGTTCTTATGTGTATAACATTACATTAATTTTCTATAGCTGATATTTTTTTTTTCTTAATTGATTTCATGGATTAATTATATGCAGGCATTCCTCATGTATGCTTGTATGCTTGGCCAGAGGAAGAAAGCACTTTGAAGATAAAAAAAAAAAGAAAAAAACTTTTTAAATGGTTGTAATATATTTAATTGCGACTTTAAAATTACACGAATTTTTCCATTAATCATTAGATTAATTTAGTTCTTTAAAGACTTAATTTGTGCTAAGAATTTATATTTGCTGCTATGCAAAAAATGTCAATGAAAATTATTAAAAAAAGAAGTAAAATTAAATTGGAATCTAAAAAAATTCCACATCATCATTGGTTTGAATTGTAACTGATGGCATAGGATCATATGTCTTAAGTTTGAACTTCATTGTGATTTCGAATTCCGAAGTATCTATATCAATAACTTCAGTTATATTCTCCACCAATGCGGCATATGTTGTTGATCGTGGTATCATTATCCCTTTAGCCTTTGAACCTTTGAACTTATACTCGTCATTTTGCTCAATCAATTCACCATTGAAGAGAATAGACACACGTACCAAAACCATATCTGATGATACAATAAAAACAATAATATTAAATTTCATATACAAGTAACTACACGACCTACATGACCTACACGACTTACACGACTATATTTCTTACATGACCTACACGATTATATTTCTTACATGACCTACACGACTTACACGACTATATTACTTACACGACCTACATGACTAACTATATGACGTACACGGTATCAAAAGAATGCACGACTCGAAATATTTTCGCCATAAATAAGTTATATTGCTGAAAAAAATAACTAAACAACCTACATTGCATATATTTCTACGTATAAGAAAAAATGGTGAAAATAAAACATTGTAATGTGAGGAAAATTTCTAAATTTTCCTAAAAATTAAAAAATTTAAAACCCAACAACATAACATACCTTATTGGGTTGTTTAATAAGCAATGCACCTTTAAAGAAAGAGTGGGTGTTAAAAAAATAAATACATAATTGTATTTGTGTAAGAAGTTATGAGAGATTTTGAGAGATTCTAAGAGATTTTGAAAGAATCGGCAGCAAAAATAGATTTAGGTGAAAGAAATGAGGAAAGAAATATGAAGATAATTCATTGAGTGCATTTGATGCATTCATTAAGGATATTTCCGACTTTGCTCACATTTATTAGGGTATCCATGAAAACTAAAAAGGGAGGGGTATTTAAATAATTTTGAAACTATTAAAGGGTATTTAATTAAAAACCCCCGCAGAATAAACTTTTCTTTTACCTAATTTCAATTTTGTTCCCCAATTTTCTCGGTATATTATAATTTGACACTTCTAACAAATACGCTTTTTTCTTTTTTCTTTTTTATATATATTAAAATTGTGATCAATTCTTAAAACAACCCAAAAAAAGGAGAGAAAAAAAGAGAAAGAAAATATATATACTCAAATTCGACAAAGAAATTTTAGAATATTTTTAAAGTATTATGTCAATCATATCACAAATAAATTATATTATAAATTTATAATATATATATATATTTATTATAAAAAAAATTATATAAGTAATAGTTATATTAAATTTAAATATACATGTCATTTATACATTAATTATTCATATTGGCTCTTATGTATTTTAAAATTTCTCCAACATTAACACTTCAGTGAGTAATAATTAGTGAGGTATCTGAGTAGGGTTCGGTGACATTATTTACAGTCAGAATGAAGAGATGATGGTTACAGTAATTAAATATTTATATATTTGATTTATGTTGATTTTATTGAAGCAGAAACCGTCCATTTTGTATTATTTATTATTTTTAATTACTAATCGAATTTGATTCATCGAACATGGTTCAACTATTATGATATCATAGTTGTAGTACTCATAATTGAAATATATTGAGTAATAGTTGTATTTGTTCAATTATTTGTTTATATTACAATGTTCAATTAATAACTATTCAGCAAACATTTACTTTTTTCCTTTAATTTATATTGGGTTATGAAATATATATTGATATGCTAATAAAAAAAATTGGATTATAAATAATACTTTTATTCAACCAACTTTGTGAGGAAAAGTTACAAAAAAAACTCTCAACTGCATTATATTGCAATATTGCATAAAGAAGTCGGAGGGACCTGAATGGATGAATGATTTTTTGGCCTTTTCTACTTTTCTTTAATTTTATTATTATCACAATTATTATTAATTATTGTACGTGCTTTTATCATCATTCTGATGGGCTGTATTCTCTAGCAGTGCAGCTACTTTAAGGAGGTTGCTATGTTACAGATTCTGTAACATACGTACCCAATGCATGCACCACACCTGTCCTGCATACAGAGAAAAAGCATCCAATTGTCTTTGTTTGGTAGCTAGCTAACCAATCAGGAGCTGGCTAAGTTGGATCTGTATGTTACAGAATCTGTAACTTAGCTAGCTCCCTACTTTAACTTGTTTGTCTGCTTGACCGACATTTTGCCACTTTCCAATGATGAACCACTTTATCTTTATTTTATTTTATATTTTATTGGGAAAGAGCCATGGAGCCAATGCATGCGGACTTAACAATATTAAAGGCGTCAATCCAATGATCCACCATTGAATTACAAGCTTAGTAACAATTAGAAATATGTTTTTTTACTTACTTCTGACTCGTTGATTCCCAATTTCCAGTGTCTATTTTTATTGTAAATCTATCACAATAAAAACTACTCGAACATAAATAAAACTAAGAAAGGAGAAAAAAAAATAATTGTGTTAAAACTTATAACTTTATTCTCACGTATGGAATAGACTCATCAATATCGTAATCAACCTTGAAGTTTCAAACTCATTTGTGACAATATTTTAAAATTTTGATCTTTAAAACAGAGAGTTTGAAGTTTAATCTAGACTACAGTCGCCCTCGCCCATAAAGAATTGGTTAAATAGTTTTAAGTCTTAAATTTTGCCCACTTCCGTACCTTTTAAAAAATAATAATTCCATAAAAAATTTAATGGATAATCATCGATCACAAATAATAACAAAAATTGTTCGTCAGTACTGACACTTATCAAAAAGAGGCAGCTTTTAGATGTAGTTACGTTGCTCTCATTCTCGATTATCGTAACATCTGCAAGGTAGTGTTATGTATCCGAAATTTTTATTTTTAAAAAATATTAAATAATGTGATATTTATTAATTAATTAGTAAAATTATTTAAAATAAAATTTGAGATAAAAAATTTAGATCTCTATCGTTACTTTGATTATGATGCATGCTTTATATTTATCCCGATTGTCGTCGGCAGGAACGACAAATAAATCACAATCTTTAGTTCTTCATGTTTTTCTCGCCGTGATCAACAGCAGCAGCAAAAAATGCAGGTGCTGGAGGGTTTCCACTGGCCCCAGAATCTTGAAGCCGCATTGTTACGAGAGACATTTTGCTTAAGAGTTAGAGATGGTGCCGGTGTAGTACTTCCTGGCTTCCCGGTTCTTTCTAACGAGCCAATCCATGCGATCGCTTTGCTTATCTCGAGACACAAACCTCGTCCCACAGGTTTTGCATTGTCTTGAGAGATCAGAATACATTGCCCTTATATCAGACTCGTGTCGCAGTCGCACTTTAAGCTTGACACGGTCGATAGCTCAACTCCCATAGAAAAAGAATCCTCCTGATGATCACCAGCAGGTGCTTGCTGTTGTTTCGGCGGCAAGAAAACGGCTAATTAATTAGAGCAAAATTAGCTCAAGGAACATGCAGTTGTGCTTTTGTTCATTGGTTGGGGTGATCTTGCACAAGATTCATCTGTTTCCGATAACAGGAGGCAGTACTGAATAGCATTGAAATTGGAGTCATCAGGGACTGGAACTGGCCGTGACTCTGACTCTAACCCCTCGTCCGTTTGTGTTTATGGAGATACATCATCATTGCGGGAGGGAAGGAGCTAAGATACATCATCATTATTAATAAAAGGCTAATGCAATGCCCTTGTATAGCAGATTATCCAATTGATCTTTGTCTATAGGTAACGACAAAGAATTCCCGCATTTGCTAAGGATTTTATTACTGTACAAGTTCCCTGAAGCAAAAGTCCTTCTCCTCCACGGTAACATCTTTTAATTTTTTTATCTCAAGAAAACAAAAATCCTTCACCTTCTATCGCTAAATTTTAACTTTAATTTAAAATAGTACTATTAATATATTCTAATATCAGAAACAAATGAATTTTATTATTTCAAGGAACCCTTTTTTTTTTTTTTTTGAACTTACTATATAAAAGGATCCAAACAACACTTCTACTATCGACATTTTCACCTTTTTTTTTTTCCGCCATTTCAAAATGAAATTCCCTCGAAAATATTATTTTATTATTTTATCATTTCAAATTTTCAATCGTCATCTAGAAGACTTTCCCTGTTTACCTCTCAAAAAATACAAAAGCACACACTGTACTTAGCTACTTTTTCCTGTCCCCACTTCCTTCACCTCATCTTCCACAACAACTCTCTTTATCTCTCTTACTTTAATTTGCTTCTTCTGTTGCCACGCAGCAAAAACTCACTTGCTTTTGCTGCCAGTTTGTAAAACCCTAGCGGAAATATTTTCAGTTTCGGTTACGGTTTTTACTTCACTAGATCTAACTGAACCGCTCTATTTTGTCAGGTACTTACATTTTCTTTTTCGGAAGTTTTTTTCCTCGTTGTTTCTACTTTTTAGCTTGTTTTGGTGCTTGGATCAAAGAACTGCTTTAATTTTGGCTTAAGAACTGCATTTTGTCCTAGATCCAAGAATGCGCGTTGCAGGCTTGGGAGCTTTGGTTTCTTTCTGAATCTTCTACAAATTGTAAGTGAATTAGGTTTAAAGTTGTGTTCTTTGGTGGTTATGTGTGGGAAATTTGCTGCATTATTGTTTTTTGGTGATTGAGAAAAGTGATTTAGCGTGAAAATTTGATACGGAATTAATTAATTTTTAATGTCGTTTGTTAAGAGTGAAAATGGCACCTGAACTGAAGAAAATTCGTTCATTCACGTGCAAATATTTAACGGAGCATCATCCTTCCAATGAAAGGAAAAACTGATACTGACAATTTTTTTTTACAATTTTGTTGATTATCATTTTCCTTAGGCTTGGATTAGGCCTTTTGCTCTTAATTTACTGTGACAAGTCCTGGAATGGAGAATCCAATAGTGCAAACAGATGAAGATCCTGTAGAGAAACAGTCCCCTGTAAGTTCTGTTGAGAGTGCAAAAAAGATTACCAAGGTTGGGAAGCCTGGTGCTGCAGCAACATTGAAGGTCTCAGTGGCACATAGTTCCAGTATTAAGAAGAAAACAGACCCTAAAAGTGGATCTGCACGAAGTTCGAATCTGACCAAACCAACTGTAAGTGCCTCTTTGAAAACCACAAATTCAGTTCCTGTGACTAGGAGAAAAAGTACTGGAGGATTGCCTGAGAAGTCACCAGCTTCTACAACTAAACAAACAATCACGGCTGATTCAGCTGTGGGGAAGAAAACCAATACTGTGCTGTCAGAACCTGTTAGGCGGTCACTCCCTGAAATTAGAAGAAGTTCATTACCTTCAGTTGTTACTAAACCTACAAGCACCCGGGCAAGTGTTTCCCAGACTAGGAAGTCAGTTCCTATATCACCAGTGGGCCGGAGTTTGAGCAAATCCACAGGGTCTGATGCTAAGACAGAGACTCTCAAGAAGGCTTCAACTAAGCCAGCGTTATCAGTTGCCTCTTCTTCTAGAAGGGTGTCCTCTATGTCATTGGACAGTAGCGGCAGCAATGTGAGTAGAAAGACAATTTCAAAGGTTTCTTCTCCATCAGTTAGGTCCCCTTCAGTTTCTAGTGGACTGCGGAATGGGTCTTTGTCATCATCTCTGGATCGGAGTTCTAATTTGTCTGGACAGAGGAGAGCAGGGACACCACAAAGCAAGGATTCTCGGTTCATTGTTCTTCCACAAGTGGAGATCAAAGCTGGAGATGATGTGGTAAGCACTAAATTGGAAAATCTCTTTGGAAGATACTAAATGTAGTTTCTAGTGAAATGACCGCGAGACATAACTGTGTATTTTCTATTGGAAAATTCTGTCTTGCAGCAATTCAGTTGATTTCATATTATTATCATTATCATCATCATTCTTATTTTGATCAGAGATGAGAAATGAGTTTTGTAATAATAAGAAACTAACTTACAATATTGGTGAACCACTAGCAACTAAGTTTTACAATTGAAGAAAGACCAACTAAGAACACCAAAGTTAAATCATACAACTTTTATGAAGGAAGAAGAAAGAAGCTTCGAACATGTATATAGGTTGTTGTCCTTAATCACGAAGTTATTCAGGAACTTCATTTCCTGAAGTTATGAGGACATTTTTTCAACTAGTGGAGCATAATTGTTGCTATATTGTTCTAAGTTATGACTTGATTGTTTGGTTCAGTTTATATGCTATGTTGCTATGCCTTCACATTCTATATACATGCATTTTTCTCATGATTTTGAAGCAGAGTTTTTGTCAAAATATTATGTTTGGCTATGCCATGCCTGCTGTTCTAAACTTATTTGTGCTTCTTATCATGTCAGAGGTTGGATCTTAGGGGTCATAGAGTTCGCAGTCTCATTGCTAGTGGGTTGAACTTGCAACCAAATCTCGAGGTAAACTATCATATTTTGGATGAAATAGTGCATGTATTTTGATGTGTTAGTGGTTTTGGTAATTTGCTAACTTAAAATTGTTTAATTTAATTTCCAGTTGCTTAATGTAGTCTCTGTGGAATTGTCGTTATGATATATGCATAATTGTAAACAGTGGACCTTTCATTTCATTTATAGTATTAGTTTTATTGTCTTTTGTTGTCCAATTGTGAAACTAGCGTGTGATGAAACTTGAATGCACTGATATTTTGTATTGTTTAGCAGTTGTTCATATTGTTTCATCAGGTTTTGTTAATATTTCTTTTAGAGGATAGATAGTCATTCCCTCCAACCCCCCCCCCCCCCCCCCCCCCCCCCCTCCTTCCCTTCAGGGTCTTTCATTTTTATTATTTTAGAGAAATTTATTTTCATTGTAGTGTTTGAAATATTGGGGCTCGTGGGTTTCTCTCAGAGGTTGGTGAATGGATTGGCAAATTTCGAAAAACTGTAATTACCTACAATGTTAGGGAAATCAATCATTTTTTCGTGCCTACGATGTCTCAAGTTATCATATTTCCCAACGATTTTTCTTGATACAGTTACTATAGTTCATTTCCTAACACTCCTATTTGGCAGTTTGTTTATCTCAGAGACAATATGCTATCAACATTGGAAGGAATTGAGATATTGACGCGAGTGAAGGTTCTGTTCTCTTTACTTATAGATTTTTGCCCTTTCATTGTCTTGAGAATTGTAAAGCCTGCAGGATTTGAACCTCTTGAGATGGCTGATAACTGGTTGAAATTCTTTTCCAGGTTCTTGATCTGAGTTTCAATGACTTTAAAGGGCCAGGATTTGAACCTCTTGAGAATTGCAAAGCCCTGCAGGTTTGTCTTGTGAAGTTTTCTCTCATCTGTCATGAGTTTACCATGAAATAAGTTCCTGAATATTTATCAGTTTTGCAGCAACTGTATCTTGCTGGAAACCAAATTACATCTCTTGGAAGCCTCCCAGAGCTTCCCAATTTGGAGGTAAGCCTTGAAAATAGTTTTCAGCTTTGTGATAAGGTATTCACAATTTGTATGCTAAACTTGAATGCATGGTAATTATTTACTCATTTCTTTTAAATTTATTTTTTCATATCTTTCTTTTGTCCCTTTTTCTTAGTTTCTCTCTGTTGCTCAAAATAAGCTGAAGTCTATTGCGATGGCAAGTCAACCTCGACTGCAGGTTTGTTTCTTTTGATTGAAAGCCATTGTTGCTTCTTTTTTATGGTTATTTTACATCAAGATGTAAACTTTTCTCCTCTTTTGTCCCTTTTACAGGTGTTAGCTGCCAGCAAAAATAAAATATCCACTTTAAAGGGTTTTCCTCATCTACCTCTCCTTGAGGTTAGTATCCTTTGCATTGCTCGTATCTGCATAGCACATTTATTAATTGTTCAATAAAAACCAAAATATGACATTATTAAAAAGGATAAGTAGTTTAGACCTGTTCAATCCAACAAATGTACATCTTCAAATTCATTCATCTGGTCTTTTATAGATCCTCTAATGCCATTGTTTGGCCCTTACTAGCTCAAGAGGTCATTTAACATGGTGTAAGAGCTAGTTTTGACCAATAGGTCTTGTGCTTGGGTTCCTCCACATATCAGTCCTTGTTTGGGGTTTGTTTAATGTGGCAAGCTTGTTTGGTAAGTTTCTTGCATGCCGTTGGGGCTTAATGAAGCATAAATCTATTATTTTGTTTCCTTCCCAGCCATAAATCTATTATTTTGTTTCCTTCCCACCATCTTAAGCTTTTAGGTCAAGTAGTTTCAAGTCCTAAGGTTTTAATTAATGTGTGCTTATATTTTTTGCGTGGATTCTTTAGATCTTCTTTTAGGAATCATCAACAGTTTAAATCTTCTGATGTTAGAATTTTGAAAAATAGTGGACATGGAATTTTGCAGGTTGCATAGTTTAATATAAGGTCTCATTTCTATGTATTCAAGTACGTTGGATGATTTGATGTATCTTGATCATTCTATCTTCTTATCATGCAAATTGTCATGATCTAATTTAGACATACTAAGATATTGTCTCTCTGGGCCTAGGCCCTCACGAATTTGTTCTCAAAGCACCCATATATCCCAAAACGTGTCCTATCAATTAAAGTTTGGATATTTATAAGCATTAGACTTCTCCTGTACCCTAGCAATGTAGGACATTACAATGGTTTGGATCATATTTTATAAGCATTAAGCTACTCCTATATCCGAACAATGTAGGATATTACAAGCACCCTCTTAGTAGTCGAGCGTCTTCATTTGATAGGGCTTGAATCCCTAGGGCATTTTGTAATAGGCTTAGATTTCCAACTCTCACACTTTTGGTCAAGATTGGCTTTGATACCACTTGTAACACCCCGGACCAAAGTTTGAGCAGTTCGTCATCAAGTGTAATTCATTACTTGAGAATATTGTCTAGTTCAACATAATAATTACAGATTCAAAAGCAATTTACAATAATTACTAGATATTATGAAAGAAGCTTTTGTCAGCATAACTTTTTGTAAAAACTTAGATTTTAACTACTATTATTACTCTTATCTAATCATACGTCTCTAAAATTTATTTATCCAAGATCAAGAATCGGAACTTACTTTAATTGCACATCAATGGACCTCCTTGGATGATTTGAATAGATCCATTCTTAGAAAACATCAAAATAAAGATATTTGAACCTCAAATACAATTTTTGATAGTTATTGGACCTTAATAGAACTTTCTCCTTGATCCCCTTCTTCCTTCTCAATGTCGATCTCTATTTTTTATACTTATTGGACTTTCCTTTAATCCCCTTCTTCTTTCTCAATGTTGGCCTCTCTCTTGTTAGAAATAGAGGTGACATTTTTCTTTATGTACTAAGGGTGTATTTGGAACATGGGATTATGTGGTAATTAAACACTGTTCACATTAGTTTAATGTCAGTACCATGTTTGGAAAAAAATTGCAAGGGGTTAAAGGAGTTGCGGCATTAGTGTTTTGCTTCTGCCTTTTTTTTCTTTGTTTGTTTTTGCTTTTTTTTAATAATAATAAATAAATATAACTTTTTAATATAATATAATATTAATTTTTATTTTCTTTTATTTTTACATCATAATTATTAATATAAATTAATAAATTAATAATTTATTATTCATATTTTAATTTTGTTATATTAAAAATGTAACTAAATAGTGTATTATTTAGTTATATAATAATTAATATATAAAATTGATTAATATTTAATAAGTTAATGTAACTAACAATAAGTACTTAAATGATATATAAAAATAAAAATATAACATAATATTACATTATTTAATTATATTATAGTAATTAATATAAAAAAATTTATTATTATTTAGCAATATAATATAACTAATAATAAATACTTATGTGTATAAATTCAAATAATATTAATTTAAAATTAATACCAATCGAAATAATAATATAAAATATCATTACGTTATGATATTATTTAGAGATTGTTTGATTAAATTATTTACTTTGATCTTTATTCACATTTTATATATCTAGAGAATATTGAAAAATAAATGTTATGTTGTCAAAAATATAAGGCTATAAGCTTTGATCTTTATGAAAATTATGATATTTTTTAACAATTATACTAAAAAATAATGTTAAATTTCTAAAATTTAAGACTTCTATATTTAGTATTTTTCTAGGTACTAATAAATATTATTTTCTAAATATATAATTTAAGTTAAATACAAGAAAATTAATATAGTTCAATGTAACATAAGATGTTATACAATATTATTATAATACAATGCTAATGAAATACGGTATAATACAATGCATCTACATTAGAATAATGCAATAAAGCATAATACAATACAGTATGCCAAACGTACTCTAAGGGATTAGGGCCAGTTAAGTGTTTTGGGAAAGACTAAAGTTCCCTTGACTTAAGGAAATAACAAAAATATCCCTAAGCGATTGGTGGCATTATATTTGGTTGTAATATCTTGCATCGCTTGGGTATGGGAGAAGCTTAATGCTTAGAAGAGATAGTCCACACTTTAACTTACGAGACGCTTTTTAGGGTGTATGGGCATCTTAAAAACAAATTCATAAGGGCTTAGGCCCAAAGCGGACAATATGTTGCCATGTCTAGGTTGGATCATGACTGGTAGTGTTAGAGCCAATCCCGATCGAAAGTATGGGAGTAAGGGAACTAGGGCCTGTGGGATCTAAGTTTATTATATAACGCCTTGTAGATCTAAGCCTAGTCAAGTGATGACACTTGAGTTCTAAAAGGGTGATTGTAGTATTCCACATTACTCGAGTATAGAAGAAGCCAACTGCTTATAAAGAGTACCTTAAATGATAAGACTCATTTTGGGACGTATGGGCCGAGCAAATCCATGCGGGCCTAGGTCCAAAATGGACAATATCTTGCTTTAGTCATTTTTCCTACCATTGTGGAAGTGGAAGTGGAAGCATGTCATGATGGATTTCGTTAGTGGTTAACTGCATTTTTGAAGGGGCTGTGAGTTGTGGATCAATTAGCCAAGTCAGCGCAATTTCTTGCCATGAAAATCAGTGACCCTTCCATGCTAAAACTTTTAAAACACTTAACATGTAGTCACCAACTTGAAACTCCAAGTCTCGCCTATAATGAGCAGCATATCTCTTCAGCCTACTTTGAGCTACAACAAGATGCTCTTTGATTAATCTTATTTTGTCAGTTGTTATCTTTATCAATTTTGGTCCCAACAATTTCCTCTCACAAACCTCTTCCCAATATATCAGGGATCTACACTTCCTTCCGTACAAAGATTTTTTTATGGATGATCACAACTAGTGAGGATGCCAGCTGTGACATCCCACATCGCTTGGGAAGGATGTTGCTAGTGAGCTGGGGTATTTCATTTGGATGATTGATTTTGATTTTATTTTGTAGACTTTAGTAAGGCAAGGATGATTGGAATTAGGTCTATGCCAAACTTTTAGGCTTTATGATTTATTGCTTTGTGATTTGTTTTGTATTAGTCTTTATAAGTATTTTTGGAGTATTTGTGGATCATCAGTAATATTGAGGTTTAGATTCTTTTGAGTGTAACTAAAAGCAAAGCATATTTCGAGGACGAAATTCTTATGAGGAGGA
Source organism: Citrus x clementina (assembly GCF_000493195.1). NCBI lineage: Eukaryota > Viridiplantae > Streptophyta > Magnoliopsida > Sapindales > Rutaceae > Citrus > Citrus x clementina. The sequence continues at coordinate 31,550,941 of NW_006262688.1, forward strand.
GAGAATATAATAGGCCCGATTATGTTGGGGTGTTTAGTCATTTTCTTAAGTGAAGGGCGTTTTATTATTTTTTCCCAAAACCTTTAACTAACCCTAATCCCTTAGTACAGAAAGAAAGATGTCATCTCTATTTTAGCAAGAGAGAGCTTGGCATGGAGAAAGAAGGGGATCGAGGGGGAAGATTCATTAGAGTCCAATAAGCTTCAAAAATTGTTTTTGGGTTTCAAATATCTTCATTTTGATAATTTCTAAGTGTGAATCTGCTCAAATTTTCCTAGGAATGTCCATTGATGTGAAATTTTAAGTTTCTATTCTTGGTCTCTAATAAATTTTTTAGAGAAGCATGATTAGAGAAGAGGAGTACTGGTAATCTAAAATCTTCATTTTGTTATACAAATATTTGAGGTTAAGCTAATTACTTTTTTTTTTCCTTGAAATTCAGTGTTTTTTTTTTTCTCTTTTTTTAACTGGCGGCCATAAAATAATTATATATGGTATGATTTACACAATCTGCATGCTATATGGTATAAAGCTTCCTCTTGCATTTGAAACAAAAACCGACTAAATGCTTACATATATATTCAGCTCACCACCTGCAATAGATGAAATATGGGTTTGTTTGATTGTAGTTATGGTTT